>NC_080427.1:6825575-7158944 GCF_029873635.1 Malania oleifera | reverse complement strand
GAGAAATTGAATTAACTTCACGATCCCGCCCTGTCACACCACCCTAAAAGAGATAATACGCAAGACTTGAGGACCCGGGGGTGTAACCGGGATCGCTCCTAGCCCTAATCAGGAATTACTTGAATTTTTTATTATGCACATAAAGTAGAGTTTAGAATTAGATCTTAAAGCCTCTTCTCTGACCTCCCCATTTAATGTGATGGAGTTTTACCCCAAGTGATTGCCATTTATTATCGAATTATGCACAACGTGAATCCTCCATTTTGTTATAACGTGGCTTAAATTGCTCTAGTCATCATTGAGCTGGCGTCCAATTGCTCTGCCGTAGCCATTTGATTAAGTTCGTTAATTGCCCTCCAATCATGCAGGGCTCGATCCCCTTTGATTTATGTAATTGATATATTTAAGGTATCGTCCTCTATCCTAGCTATATTATATATTTATTTCGGACGGTAGAGCGCTTCGACGAGCAAGCGAGACGAGCTCTCGCGGCCGCGAGATAGCGCGCTCTATTGGGTTTTCGAACCGCAAATATTCTCTTCTACTAGATTCCTAGCTACTTGTTAAGAATTAGATGCTCACTACAAGTTGATGTTGTCATTTTCTTTAATGTTTTTGTAATTGGATTCCTAAGTACTTGTTAAGAATTAGATGCTCACTGCAAATTGATGCCCACTGTTGGTAATATTTTTAAATTTTCAAATCCTTAGTCAAGTATTTTTAAGATTTTCAATGATTCAGGCTTGTTAATGAATGCTTTAGGATTACCAGACCAAAAATATAAAAATGAATGCTTCTTTAAATGAACTAAGCCTAGATTGCCTCATTTCTTATGATACCTAACTTTCACTCATCTTTTCAAAAACATTTTAACATTCATTTTATCGTAATTATCTTTGTACATGGTTTTTTTTTTTTTTTCTTGGGAAAATTTTAACGAAATTTCAGCAGCATGCTATCTATAAATTAGACATTTTCCTATAAAACCTGTATCTGATGGGTTCAAATAAGTCATTTATAATTCAGTTCAAGGCACACGAGAACCTATATCCACTACCAGCATGCAATACACATAAATTGCATCTGTCATGTAGGAGGCATTTTAGATTAGCATGCAATCAGGTAGCAATCAACAAATCACAATATATAATATATCCATTAAAGAATATAAATAGCAGAGAACAGTGGATAGTATTGAGTTCAGTGTAGTATTGTTATTCATCTAAGCATATGAACATGAATGCTATAAGATGATGAGAGCATTTAATTTAAAGAATTATGAAGATGATGCTCCTTTTGAGTTATGTATATATTAAACTTATGGTGAATATATTTTTTGAAGAAATTTTCTTATTTTTTGAAGAAATAATATGTGATGTTTTTGCCATAAGTTCCACAACATAGAAGCAGAAGTACGCTGCAGAAATCAAAATTAAGGAAAAAAACAAATAAAAAAAAAAAAACAGCAAAAGCAGCAACAGTACTGCAGCTCTGATATGCCAAAAATTCTAGATAACAGAAGTAGAAATGCCAAGAAAAGAAATATGCCCAGGAAAAGAATAGCTCAGTATCCAAATAAAACAATTGAGAATCAAATTACGTTTTACATACCTTCTAATGAGAGGAGCCACCCACATCATCTGGTCGAGAGTGGCGCTTCATTTGCTCGAACTGCGCTTGCCTATTCATCATGACTTGCAGCTGGGCTTGAAAGGTGGACACCGTGTCTTTCAATTGCTGGTTCTCCATTACAACAGTGGACATCGTCTGTTTCAATTTTTGGTTCTCCACTACAATGGTGGACACCGTGTCTTTCAATTCCTAGTTCTCCATTTCCACCATCTGTATTCGTCGAACCATCTCCTCCGCACAAGACTCTGCGTCTCGACGCGCTCGTTCCATGTTTGCAAAAGCCGCTGCACCCATGGATGATGATGTTTTTGGGCTGATGTATCCACTTCCAAGACCTCTCACCCAGCCCCCGCTTGTTCCCAAAGCACCTGGGAAGTTATTTGGAAATCTATCATTTGCCGACTCCCCTTTGAAATAGGTGCATCCCTCAGCTTGACCATCCATGCCTAATTTCAGTCTTGAAAATGATAAAAAGGAATAAGTAAGAATACAACTTCGATGTTTTGAATCAAGTAATAAAATAAATATTTTCTTTCACTTACAAGTTTGCCCTGCACACCCTTGCACCACTCCCCCGATGGCCATTGGTGTGTTCTCTGATAAAGATTCGGCAGCTGCTCCTCTGCTTCAGTCTCGGGATCACGCTACATTATCATATAAGACATCATTAGTATTAAGTCATGTAATGGTTAGATAGTTTTATATATAGTAATTACCCGTCGATGATTTACGAATAACCTCGATCCACTGCAATGCGTCGTAGGGAGTTTGCTGCGGTTCGCAGCATTTGTTTCACATATGGCCTATAAGGAAGATGTAATGACGGTTTATTAGCGACATCAATGTGAAAAATTAGTGATTATAATACAAACACATCACCTAATAGTGTGGGTTGCGGAAATGGCGACACACCACCTCCTAATCCTCTTGGGATATCTTATTGTATGGCCGCGCTTCTGCTTGATCTTCCATCGCCCAAAAAATGCTTGCGTATTTTCGAGCGATAGCTCTTAAATTTACTGCACAATTGGACGTCCACCACCCTTTTCACATGATCAACCTCGAGGATGTCCATATCGAACTCCTCTTGCATAGGTAATACAATTAGAATGTTAGAGAGTTGTTAATTGGCTAGTATATTAAAAGAAAAAAACAAATAAAAAATAAGGGTTTGGGATTACTTTCCAAAATGCACACGTAAAGAGCCATGCGCTGCTCCTGAGTCACCTGCGGCCAGCTGAAGGCCGTCACTGGAGCATACTGTTGGCATATAATGCTGAGCTCCTGAGTCCACGAGGTGCACCAATCATTAAGTGGGGCCGTGTAGCATGGAGGAATGTTGATCCGAATCCGCTGCTTAGTCCTCTCCAAGTGCTTCTTCAGTGACATGTTCTTCGCTGCACCATAGCCTGACCTCACCGTGGATGTAGATGCTGAAAGCAGAGTTAAATTAAGAACAACTTATAATCACACACGTGAATAACTAACATCAATAGTTAAAATGTAAATAAATTAATCGTATCCTTACCAACACTGCTCATCATGGTTGGCAACTTACCCTGCGTATTAGTCGCATCTGTGGTATCCATGTTTGGCCGAGGTCTGGATGGCTCAGACAAAGATGGTGCCGCAGCACCATCGACTTGCTTCGCTGGTCTCAAGGCCGCCTGATCAACCTTGTGTGATGACGTAGTCGATAGCGTGGAAGGAAGTCAACCATGACGACCTCTTGGTGCCATGTCTGCAAAATATTAGACAAGTAAATATAAAAAATACGAATATTGGATGGATGCATAATAAATATATTTTTAGTTATTTACACATGTCAGATATATGGCGACAACCTTCACTTGCTTACCCCCTACACATCCTCAATATCAGTATCATCCTCACTTTCTAAACTGTCTTCCTCTTCACTACAGTACTCAACCCCTATTTCATCTTCCCCATCAGTTTCCTCATTGTCGATGAAGTGAAGGTCTACAAAGGGTTCAATTGTAATGTGAGCAGTCTCTACGGCTTCTGCCGTGTCATCAAACCTATGCAATGGTATAAGATTGGGGCCTTCTTTGATAGCATTGAAAGCGAATTGCGGTGCCACACTGACAGATGGATCATCTTCTTGGAATGCAGCCTTATTGACACTCATCTCCCCATCTACAACTTTTGTAATAGTGTACAAACTTTGGGGAGGAATCTTTTAGGCCACATGCCATTCACCCTTCAATTTTGTATCTTTAAGATAAAACACTTGTTCTGCCTGCGTCACTAGCACAAAAGGGTCATTTTGATACCATGTCTTACTAAAATTGACATTAGTAAAGTAGGCATTCATGTTTATCCCAGTCTTTTTATTGCCAATGTCCCACCAAGTACACTTGAACAGGTGAACGAGTCTGTTGGCTCCATAGCTAAGCTCTATAATGTCGTCCAACACACCAAAGTAGTCAATTTCTTCATCTCCTTCTGTGCCTAGCACTGTAACCCCACAATTTTGGGTTCTTCTATGCAGTTCAAGGGACTTTGTATGAAATCGTAACCTATTGACAATGCAACTGCTATAGTGGTTAACTCGTTGATCGGGGGCCACATGCCAATGAGTACAAATCTTTACTTTCCATTGGTTCCTCATTGTAATACATGACTTTCATCTATTAAATAAACATGAGTTTAGAAGAATAAATCGTCAATAGTGAAAACGTACATTGCTTCTAACTCAAGCAGTATTTGTTACTTACACAACTCCCAAACCAATTGATAAATTCCTTCTTATGTCTTTCGTCAACATTCTGTTCATTTTGGGCTAGAAGTTCAGTTTTATGTTCGCTATATGCAACAGTAGTACATGTTAATGTCAACTAAGTATATAAATATGCATATGTAAATACAATGCAAAGTAAGGAGTTTGGAACCACGTACTCGATACATAGAATAGTTTCATTACAATTATTGAGGATGTAAAAATGAGCCTTTTGTAGGTCGTCCATATCAATGAAATCATAAACTCGTGCACCAAGAGGCCAAACTTTTTCTTGAAATATAGAGCTCCTTGGTCTTCATCTTCGGCATTAATAGCATGAACATTTGCATTAAGCTCCTCACGAGTGAACCTTGTGTCAATATTTTGTAGATACATTGAGCAACATGTAAGACATTCACTGTCAATGTATGCCTCAATGATTGAACCTTCCGCCCGTGCCTTATTGCGCACATACCCCTTCAAAGTGGACAAGAACCTGTGCATTTTCCATAGCATTATAGACTTGTGGATACAAAAAAAAAAAAAAAAAAAAGGAAATCACATGACCATTATACAAGGACTTTATAATTTACCTCTCAATAGGATACATCCAACGATATTGAACTGGTCCTCCAATTATGGCCTCCCTTGGTAAATGGATGGCTAGGTGGTCTATCACATCGAAGAATGCTGGTAGAAATATTTTCTACAGCTTGTATAGTATGATCACGATGTCATTCTCTAACCGTTCAAGTACATTTATGCTCAATTTTTTGGAGCACAATTGTCAAAAAAAGATCCCCAGCTCAATCAGCACCGAGCGAACATCTTCAGTCAAGTGTCCACGAAGGAAAACAGGCAGAACCCATTGTAGAAGGACGTAACTGTCATGACTTTTCATTCCTAGCATATTCCCTTCCTTCGTTTTTATGCATCGAGCTATGTTTGATGCATATCCATCAAGGAACTTCACTGATTTCAACCATTCGAAGAATTTATTCTTCTCATCTTTCGAAAATGTGTAACAAGCTGATGGCATGAGAATGTTGTCCCCATCACGAAATAGGTGCAACTCAGGCCGTATTCCCATATCTTTCATATCTCGACGAGCATTTGCGGTGTCCTTTGTCTTCCCATTTATATCCAGCTATGTACCAATGACATTCTCATAAATGTTCTTTTCAATGTGCATGACATCCAAGTTGTGGCGTAGTGGAAAATCTTTCCAGTATGGCAACTTAAAGAAGATGCTTCTCTTTGTCCAATTCAACTTACACTCAGCGTGTTTTCTTTTTCTACTGGTTGGTGGTTTCCCAAATTTCACATCTCCGATCAACCTTAGCTGGTTTAATATCTTTTCTCCACTTAGTCACTTTGGTTGCGATCTTTATTCAAGTTTTCCATTAAAGCTTCTGATGTCACAAGTCCTCCAAGGATATCCAGTTCATAGAAAACGATGATGACACATAAAGCATAACTTGCGGCCATGCTTCAAGGATAAGGACCCAGCATCCTTATTACATACTGGGCATGCTAAGTAACCTTTTGTGCTCCAACCTGACAGGTTGCCGTAAGTGGGGAAATCATTAATTGTCCACAACACTGCAGCATGCATCTGAAATGTTGTCCCAGTTTCCCGGTTTCCACATCGAATGTCTTCACTCCTTTTTTCCATATTTCTTTCAACTCGTCAATTAATGGACGCAGGTAAACATCAATATCATTACCAAGTGCCCTCAGTCCAGGAATGAGCAAAGACATATAAGTGAAAGGTTTTTTCATACATCACCATGGCGGCATATTGTATGACATCATCATAACTGGCCACATGCTATGCGGGTTGTTCATGTAACCGAAAGGATTAAACCTATCGGAAGCAATACCAAGTCTGATGTTGCGAGGATCACTAGCAAACCACAGATGCATTTTATCAAGATCGGCCCCAGCTTCGGAGTCTGCTAGATGGCTAAGGATGTTTCCATCTTGAAGACCTTTCTCTTGATGCCATCTTAAATCTGTAGTAGTCTTTTTGCACATATACAATCGTTGCAGTTGCAGGATTAATGGACAATATCGTAAAATTTTTTTGGGGATCTTTTAACCCTTTTTCTGATTAGTTGTATACCTCAGTTCACCACATTCTGGGAACTCGTTCGCATTTTCATGTTCACCATAAAAGGGTGCGCAATCATACCTACACGCATGTATTAGAGTGTAACTAAGACCCAATTCACGCATGTATGTCTTTGCCCTATAAAAAGACTTCGGAAGTGTTTCACCATAAGGTAGTTCCGCCTTAATGAGACTTAAATGTATGTTGAATGCGCTCTGAGATAACCCATGCATTGTCCTTGCATGAAGCAAGTTTATTAGAAACTCTAATTTTGAGAACTTTTTATAGTTTGGATATAGGGGCACCCGTGCATCCCTCATGAGATTAGCAAATGGTTTACCGAGTCGATTCAACATATTAGGATCGTAAGGTACGGTGCCTGCTGAAGTAGATTCATCACCAGTACACGACACACCGACATTGCCCGTGTCCATTGCAATCCCCCTTTGCAAGTCACCTAACATTTCAATTATCCCTTCCGAACATGTATCACCACCTACTATATTTGCCCCCTCATCTTTATCTTTATCATCATCACTCTGAACTGCATAATCTTCACCGTGGAACACCCATGTTGTGTACCTTTTTTTCATTCCAAAGTATAATAAATGTGAATAGACCAAATCAATGTGTTTGAATGTTATGTTTTGGCATTTCTTGTAAGGACACCTCATTCTACTGGCTGTGTCTGCACGAGGATGGGCGAACTCTATAAAATCATGTACCTCTTTCACGTATTCTAGCAAAAACTTACCCCGAGTGTTCATCCAACTCTTATCCATGTTCATTAATTACCGTATAACATGTTCAAGTAAATGGTGTTATTATTCTAGTTCTCATAATGTTTATAACGCATGCATCGTAAATCCTATAATCAACTATCATACTCTAAAGGGTACGGATCCTATCCCATTTAGGAATGTTGCATTTACATTGCGATCAATCGCTCAAATTCCCTCGTCGTAGTCATTATAAATTTTGACAGCATCTTCTCATGTCTCTCCAAGTACACGAGATGGGGGAAGTAAACATGCTGCTAGTTTTCCATCACTAACAAATTGTCACGACACCCCACTATGCACCCAGAGAACACAAGTAGAGACGCGCTCGAAATATATAATGACAATTGACAAAGCGTGAACTATGACAATAATGTAAATACAACTTCCTGAACTATCCACATTGGACAATCTAAGAATGGTTGAAATACAAACATTACTAATCATAAGTGAAACAAATAATTAACATGTTCAAGTGATTATTAGTCAACATAGTATGACTAATAATCAATTGAATTATAACAACTGATTTGTCTCACATGTACGATTAGGTGTGAATGTATAGTAACCGTTCTTGGACGGGTCTAAGCTTAAATGAATACATGAAATGATAGTAATTAATTTGGAATTTTACTTCATATGGCATTTAGTTCTTGACCTTTCATTGTACACTTAAGATCGTTGTTCTTAGTCAAGTGTTTTTGATTTTCAATTATAAGCCTAAGATCACCACTTTTCTTATGAATTTCAACACGTGAGAGGCATGAGTTAGAATGACTTTAAGTTTTAACTGATCATGCATACGTTTCTTTGTACATAGTTTTATTATGGAAAAACTTTAACGAAATTTCGGTAGCATGCCGTCTGCAAATTGGACATGTCCCAAAAAATTCCTACACTAAAACTTGATAGATTCAAGCAAACAAATCACCATAATATGCACCATGCAGATACCAGTCAATTTGAGCATACGAGAACCTAAATCTACTACCAGCATACAATTCACAATGTACTACATCAGCCATGCAGTTTGTTGGCTTTTTGAGTTCGATCTCTATTTTGATGCTGACAAACCACAAGTATATTATATGTGCGTTTAGTGTTTGAATAGGTTGTCATTTCAGCATGAACATAAGATACTATAAAATGGAAGCCAGCAGGGACATAAAGCTCACACACTTCTGGTGAATTCCACTGAAAATGAAGAGCAAAAGAAGAATAAATTTTGATTTTTAATTTGTATTGCATCTATTTTGTTTTTATCATTTGGTCTGTAATAATGCATACATCTTGCATGATATGTTTTGAATGCTTAGATGACCGTAGAATGACCTTAAGGACCCTTCGGTCGACCTTTGGTCAATCGATGCCAGGCTTTTGGCCTTAGATAGACTTTAGGTACCTACACTAAGAACACAAGTCCCCTACATCACTTATCATAATCAGGGGAATCAAAATAAGGTTAAAATGAACTTAATAGGAAAAGATGAGAGGGTTCGGGTGAGATGCCGTGTAAAGCGGCTCAGGCAACCAAACCAGTCAACATGTTGACTTGGTCTTCAGGCACTCGAACCTATTTTGAACGTATCTTCCTTGGGCACCTAAAAGCTTTTCAAAGCACTTTTCAACTACTAGGGTGACCAAACGTTTACGTTCAAAAATGGGCTCGGGCGACCGAATTGGTCAGTTCGGTTAATCGAACCTTGAGCCAGGCACCCGAACCGTGCGCCAAATGTTTTTGACTTTTGTTCAGCCTACTGAACCCAGACTCGAGCGACCGAACTCTTTAAAATGACTTTTTTAATTGAGTCTATTCGGGCGACTGAACTAAAGTTCAGCCAAGATTAGCAACTTTGATAAGCCAATTTTTCTTTCTAATTTTCTCCTAATCAAAGTTCCCCCAAAACATGTTTTGAATGCAAAAATGTTTTATGGGGTAAATCTTATACTCCCAAACTCTCTCTATTATTCTTTGAAATATTTTTAAAGAGAGTATTTTAGTTGGGCATTTGTTTTTAAGTGTGTTTTCATTGAGATGTAAAGCGAGAATGGAAGGAGTTTATCAAAGTGCAGATCAGATGTGGAGAAGTGTTCGATTCTGGGTTAGTTTTATTGCCGAGAGCACCATTTCTTTGCAAAAATTGAAGAAGTCGGACATTAAGATTTTGAATAAGTTTTAAATTAAGCATCAGGGGGTTTGCGATAGGTCTGGAAAAATTATTTCATGGGTTAAACCTCCAATAGGATGGATAAAACTTAATTGTGATGGGAGTTGTAGGGGCAATCCGGGTACTTCAGGAGGTGGAGGACTTATTCAAGATTGCCATGACATGGTAAAAGCGGCTTTTTCAAGTTATTTTGGTAATGATACGAATAACAGTGCGGAATTAAAAGCAATCAGGGAAGAAATTTGTTTGTGTAAATGTTTGCATTATGTTAATGTGATTATTGAAAGTGACTCACGAATTGTAGTTGATTGGCTTCGGAAAGGTAGATGTACTTTGCGGTATCTTTGAGAATTTTGGGAGGAGCTCGTGGCTGAGTTAGAATGAGTGAATGTCATGGTGATGCATCAATATAGGGAAGGCAATGGTGCGGCTGATTTTCTTGCTGAAGAAGGAGAAATGGGAAACAATGTAATCTACGAAGAACAACACCTTCTACCACGTTATCTGAAAGGTATCTTTCGAATGGATAGGTGGGGTCTTATTTCCGTTCGTTGTTTGTTCATCTCTAGAGTTTCGTTTGGTGTATTTCGTTTTATTTTTGGTTGTTTTATGTTTTTATCTCCTTTGTTAGTTATGTTTAATTTTGTTTTGTCCTAGTTTGGTTGTTTGGTTTTAACTTGTAACCATGATATTCCTCCGCCAAAAGTGAGGGTTTATTAATAAATAAATGGAGGTGCCGCCCTCTTTTACCAAAGAAAAAAAGGTGTGTTTTCGTTGAAAAAATATTTGGAGCTAAAAACCCTAGTTTTCCATGCACTTATTTTTAACATCTTTACTTGGAAGAACATCTTGACGATTTAGAGATCTTTGAAAAATATTCATTGCATATTTCATTTTTGAAATCAAAGATCATGTAAATCTTTGATGTGCTTTTCATATAAATCATATTCAAAGATTGCAAACTTTATTTGAAAAACACCTTTACTCTACTGAGCATTATTGCATATCATATTAGAGTGCATTTATTTGAGTTTTAATGTGTACATTTATGCTTATATATTTTAGAAGCATTTCCATGTATAAAAATGGTTTTATGGTAACGATTGGGTTCAGTCCGTTAATTGAACTGGGGAGTCTCAGCCCCGTAAATGAGACCGATTCGGTTTAACTCGGAATTGAACTAGGGAGTCTCAGCCCCATAAGTGAGACTAGTTTGGCTCAGCCTAGTAATTGAGTTGGGGTTTTCCTCGCCCCGTAAGGAGAGGATGTAAAGGGCTTTTGCTCTGCCCGGTTAAGTGAGCAGGTATAGTGGAATCCTTAGGGGTATGCCCAAGGTGGGGATGTAGGCTGGTTTAGCTGAACCTCGATAACAAATCTGGTGTCGCTCTTTTTATCTTATTTAAATTCCTGCACTTTAACTTCAGTATGCATATGAATGTTTATTTAATATCGAAATTATTCTCATGCACACATTTGATTTAAATAAGATACAACACACGTGTATGTTTATTTTTATTGTTAAACTCGCTTTACATACATATATACATGTTGAATGGGATATGAACTGTGGTGAATCGGCGAAACGTTTTAAATTAGCCGAAAATTTTTAAATACCCAATTCACCCCCCCTCTTGGGATCACACCAACTCCAACACAGTTGGCGTTCAACACAAACATGTATTTCAGTAGTTCAATTTACAATGGAGATTAAATTAAATGAAAGAGGTGATCAATAGGAAGTCAATAGTTCCCCTTGTGCACAAAGTCAAGGCATCATGATTCATTTCATTGTGCCATAATTCCTTTTCTAAACACTCTTTAATATTGGAGAATGCTATGTAGTCTTAGCCACTAATGGAGTAAATGATAGGCTAAAGATTTTTATTTTGACATGGTGTAGAACATGGCCCGTTGACACTATCATCTAATGTCTCTTTAACTTGTAGGACTGAATGTCTATTGATAGTAAATATGTGTTATACATATATGTATATAGAGGATCACTCTTTACATTTCTTGTTGAGAAGAAAATTCTTGGCGAAATGATGAGAGGAGATGCCCAAATATAATTTTAAAAGACATTAGAGGAGTTCACCTATTCTAGTTTGGGGTATACATTTTATCTAACATTTGTAATATCTTTGTATTTATTTTATTTTATTGAAAGAAGTAGAATTTTTCGGTCAGTCCAAATCTTGACCTATTTAAAATCAAATTTAAATGGATTTTCGTTTTAAGTTTAAATTTTAACACACCTAAAATAAATTTTATAAATGTAATTTTATCTAACAAATTTTGGTTGAATATATTTTATTTTAGGAGTGTTTTGTATTGCTTTTAAGATATTGGAATATTTTTACTACAAAATGATCTATAAATGTAGATATTTATATGTAATGTTAGCTTATTTTTATTTTTTAACCAAACAGTAATTTTTTCTTTTAGTTCAAACAAACTTTTAGACATTTTAAAAATAATTTTATCTAATTTTTGTTGAATTTACTTTATATTATAATATAAATTTACTTTTTTTTTTAAAAATAATATTTGATCTTACTTTCAAAAGATAGGATGAGGATAAATCCTGGAAACAACACTGATAGTGTTGTTGCTGCTGGTAACGGTACTACCACCATAACTAGAATGAAGGCTGGCTGTGGCATGTGCAGGGGAGGATTCTTTTACTTCTTGGTTCTGGGGGATGCATCTGCCATTTTTTGGGTTTTGATGAAGGGAACCGTAATTAGTGCTTTGCAAAGATACATTGCATTTTGAGTTTGTTGGCCATGCATTCCAATTGAGCTGTAAATGGAAGGCCCTCTTGTGCTTTTTACTCTCCTAACTATTTGCCTTAATTGGTATGTGCATATATTCCACAAGAGATCATGGTGGTTGCTATTTGCTTCAAACATTTGCACTGCAGGAATTCTTGCTATTTTTACTGTTTTTAAATCTTAATTTGAAAATATTAGGCAGCATATGAATTTCTTATTTCAATCTAAAAAAAATGGTAGCTCCTTACATTTGAACAGTGATGCATTACATATTAGAATAAACTAATGTGATTATTTGATTTTTTTCTAATATAATTTTACAAATATGATTAAAAAGTGCATGATTTTATTTACACAATTTTATTTAGTCACCTTATTTACGTTTTCAATGTAGTGACTAGAGCTACAAATCAAGTAATATTTTATTAAATTTTAAATTAATTTTTGTGCATCTAATTTGGTTCTTATTGACTCCAAAGATTAAAGTTCAGTTTGCCATTGAAATTTTGATTCATTTTCAATCTCCCTTGTAAGTTATAATAGCGTTGTTTTAAATATTAGCATACCTATCAAATTCGCCCCTATAGAGATAGATCGGGATGAGATATTTACCAACCCAAATCGTGTCACATTCCTAAACTTGACTTGATTTTAAGCTCGGGTCATCACAATTTCTAGTAATTGGGACCAGCTCAAACTTAATAACAATGACATTTATAGCATTTTCTCAATAGCTAATATATATTGAAATTAAATCCTTTAAATTGTCAAAGTATGTAGATCCTTATATCTCAACTGAAAAACTTAAAAATCGCCCAAATCTAATAAAAAAAAAACCATACCCGACTCGGGAGAGGGTAGCCGGAGGCGGGGTTGGGAGGCATAGGACTCCATGACGATGGTAGCAGCAGCGGCAGCGGTTGTGGCTTTAAGGGCTCAACTAGCTGGGGCTCTTGGGCGAGGAAGGTGTAGGTGGTGATGTGCTTGAAGAAGGAAGGAGGGAGGAGGAAATAAGGGAAGAGGAAAAGGAGGGGGATCGACGGAGAGAGGAGAAACCGGAGGGGAGGATCGAGAGAGGAGTGGGAAAGAGATAAGAGAAATGAGGGAACAGAGGAAGATTGGGGCAAAACCCCATAAATAAAAGAACTAGTAGTGACGAATCCATAACCGTCATTACTAGTGGGGCAATAGTGACGAATAAATAAATTTGTCACTAATACTCTGAAACAAAAATTTTTATTTATTTTTACATACAGGAAGTATTAGTGACGGTTTTCAAATCAGTCACTAATACTGGGGCAACAGTGATGAATAAAAAAATTCGTCACTAATACTCTGAAACAAAATTTTTTATTTATTTTTAAATACGAGAAGTATTGGTGATCAAATCCGTCACTACTAGTGGGACAATAGTAACGAATAAATAAATTCATCACTAATACTTTGAAACAAAAATTTTTATTTATTTTGAAATATAGGAAGTATTAGTGACGATTCTCAAATCCGTCACTACTAGTGAGACAATAGTGACAAATAAATAAATTCGTCACTGATACTATGAAACAAAAAAAAGATTATTTATTTTTAAATACGAGAAGTATTAGTGACGGTTCTCAAATCTGTCACTAATACTGGGGCAATAGTGATGAATATATACATTCGTCACTAATACTCTGAAACAAAAAATTTTATTTATTTTTAAAATAATAGTAGTGACTGTTATTTATTTGTCACTAATTAATATCTTTTAGTGACAGATCTAATTCGTCACTAATAACATACAAATAGTTGCAAATATTTTTTCGGGATAATTTTTGCGCGAAAAATTATTTCGTGCAATTTTTTTTTTCGATTTTTAGTGACGAAATATTAGTGACAGATTCAATTTCGTCACTAATAGTTCTGTATTAGTGACGGTTCTCAAATTCGTCACTAATACCCATCTTTAGTGACGAAATTGAATCCATCACTAATAATTTCATCACTAAAAACCAGTTTTTTTTTTGTAGTGATATTCAGTCAGGCTACTGTCAAGACAAATTTTTGGTTTTTAAAATATTTCTGTACTAACTCTCTTTGCTCCTCATTTCTTGGAATGTTAATTTGTCTTCTTTAAAAAATATGTTCCAAGTGTTAAGAATAAGGTCTCTAAGTCTCTTTTGCCTAATGAGTTTCAAAATAATTTCATACTCGAAATATACTTGAAGTACTTACAATACATGTCCTAATTGACTCTCTTCATTTCGTTGAACTCTTTGAGAATATTCATGAAGTTGGTGCTTTGTGTTCCTAAGCCCTATGTTTCTTTGAGCTTTCAATATTGATCACTTGAGTTGATATAAGCTTTCAAAGTGTTCCCTTGTGATCTTTATGAAGTATGTTGGTCCTTAATCTAGTTTTCTTGAAACATCACAACTTTGAAGCAATTAAGTAACCTTACTTTGTTATCATCAAAATCAAGAGTCGTAAGCCTTGTTTAGGCCAACATATCTCCATGTCTCCTCTCCCCCCTTATAAAATGGGTTGTGTGTTGTAAAGGTATATACACAAGTGTAATCGGTGGTGTAAGCAAGTGAGTTATGTGTTGTAAACTGTGATTGAGAGGCAAAGAGGTTGAGCTAAGAGTTGAGTTTGAGCGTGTTACTCCTCCTCCAATGTATTTCCTATTGATATAGTGAAACTCCCTCTCTTTTGTGGATATATGCTGAGTTTGGTTGAACCATGTAACTTCGGTGTAACGACCTGCCATTTAACTTGGGTTTTTTTTTTTTTTTTATACTATACTATAACAACTATAATGCTTTGATATCAAATTGAATTAAACCCAACCATCAACCTAAGCAGCGAGAAGCGAAAATTAGATGAATACAACCATATATAATTATATACAATACCAGAGTGCTAAAAATGTTTCCCAAATATACATATATGATTGTTTTCCAAAAATACCATCAACTGGCTAAAGCTATACAAAAATACTCCCAAAATACTCACTTTATTGTCAGGGCAATACTAAGGCCCCTCTATCTGCGAGCCTGGTCTGCTCGCCTACCTAGATCACCTGAAAAAAAATGTTAAAGTAATGGGATGAGCCAACACTCAGTAAGACGAAATATGCTATTGCCAGTGTGTGGCAATTGAGTTACAATACGGTGAAAATCTATAACTATATAATTATGTATCACAGAATTTGTAAAAATAGTACCAGTAAAATAAACCATCACCTTTTCCTGATTGCTTATCATATCTGTACTTTAGGTTTCTACTAAAAATACTTTTAATATATATATATATATATATATATATATTTTGTCTCTGTAAATTTGTATAAACATAATAATAACTGAAAACTTCCCTATGGATAACTGTGTGTCATGATTTAACCCCTCATGACAGGGTTGTGCGGCCCGAAGGCGGGATCTACACTGACTGGCCAACCAGGAATAAATCACTATACTCCATAGGTCTGATCAGTCCTCCTCAACCCATATCTGATGGGGAGCCTGTCCACTCGTGGGCTCTATACGATCGACCTTTATACCATGTATTATTTAAATAGGTGGTTGCACTCTATATATTGTATGTAGCTACGGTACCGTGCTTTGTAAACTGTAATGGTCCAACAGAGTCTGATGCTATATAATACATCTCTATATACAACTATTTGTTTTACCATGATTCTGTAATAACTGTATAAACCATGATGCTGTGATAAACTGTATCTGGATCAACTGTAATTCAGGAATGAACTATAAAACTGTATGTCATGATACTGTAAACTGTATCTATATCAACTATATTTTTGTAATAAACTTTAAATCCATATAATCATGGTATTCTAAAGATGCTGTAAAACATATTTGACCGGTGCAAACTGCAAGTGCACAGTATCGTAGTTTTATAATATAATGATATGTAGAGTATCGTCCTCAGGGATTGATGTCTTAATTTTACCAAATACCGAAATTTTACTAACCTTGATTTTATTTAGAAAAAATTAATAATTTTAGACTGCGAAATTTAAACAAAACTACTTTAAATAAACTATTCAGGAGAATTTAAAACTGGATACCGCGTGTCAAATTGATGATGGTGAAAACTTCTAGGAAACCGATTTCACCTAGTTTCTCACTATGCTTTACTCATTTAGCTAATTTAACTTCGTTTTCTCTGTTTATTAGCAGATCGTCAATTTTTCCAAAAGCCTCTTTCGATAGTCAATCGGAACCTATTCTTGTTTATTACTTAACATAAGAGTATGCAAATTAATAATGCAAGAACGTAGTAAGACCCTCGATTTTTAATGCTACGTAGGTTCATACAAGTCTTTCGATCTCTATATTTACCTACGCTGAATTATCCAAGATCTATCCTATAATCCCCCCTTTCGGTAGCAAATCACAAGACTAAAATCATTTAATTAATGGCCAGTTAATTAAAAGCATTAAGCACAGAATAACTCAAACAAACATTAATGAAAACTACGTCAGATTAGCATCAAAGAGCAAGCATAGTTCGAAACTGGCTACATCGTTTTCCTAGAATTCAAAAATTTAGTTCATTCCGAAAATTAAATCCAACATAACAGATTTCACCATATTTTCTTCAATTTGGAGCGTACGAAAAAGATCAACACTCGCCGCACCGCTGTCGCGCGTCACGAACACCCCGAACCCCGCCGTTGTTCGCCGCCTTCTGATTTTGAAAAGATAGTATTTTTGCATGCTTCCAACTCTCCTTTGCTGGCTGTGTGTGTATCTTCGCAGTACCCCCAAAAGAAAACCACAAGAAAGCTCCCCCAAAAATAATTTTTCCAAGAAACTTTTTGTGGTGTTTTCTTCCTTGTGTTTCTCCCCAAAGAAAAATCCTTTTTTTTCTTTCTCCTATGGTGCGGCCTCTCTCCCTCCAGCCCCAGCGCACGCTGCTCTCTCCAAATCTCCTCTTGCACACGACACTCCCCCCACAAGGAGACCCTCCCTTGTTGACTTTTCCATCCTTTCCTTTTATCCTTTCTTTCTTTGCTTTTCTTTCCTTTCTTTTTTTCTTTCCATTCTTTTGTCTTTCCTTTGTATGTACCCAGCGCACACTGCCCTTATGAGATGACCTGGCTGCATGGCTGGGTCACATCTCATTTTTTGATTTTTTGATTTTCTTTTTTTTTCAAAGGTACATGAACTGCCCTCCTCTTTCAAGCCCACTTTCAACCCTCTTACAGCTCGTAACTCTCAAATCTTAAAACATAAAAGATGTAGAACTCTTTTTCAGCTTTTCCCAGAATTTTGAATCATCTCAATCGGAGCTTGTATGAGAAAGTCACGTCAAGATTACGAAGAATTGTCGAAAAAATCCATAAAACGGCGTATGCTAACTTCACGTCTGATTTTGGCCTTGATGCTGCCAGTATTTTGCAAAACACAAAACATGAAAATTGTAGATTGTTTTCTTATCTTTCTACGGCATGTTGAATCATCTGAATCAAAGGTTGGATGAGAGAGTTACGCACAGATTGCAAAGTATTATCGGTTTTTTTTAGCTTCCAACAATTGCTCTGCAATAAAAAACACCAAAATTTCATACATTACTCAATAAAACCCAAATTTTATAAATAGAACACAATGTTAGAATATTGACAGTAATTAGGCATTTAAATACAAAATATCATTTGCAATGCATGAATTAAAGCACCTAATTACGCAATTTAAGCGCGTAATCACACTATATGTATATTCTGTATAACATACTCTGAAAATACTTTTGTACTATATCTATATTCTCAAACCACATAGTATTTAAAACATATTAAATATACTTGATAAAATGTATTCATTCTTGCTATGAATAATAATTTGGTATAAATATATATATACTACACTGAAAATCATACTAAATTTGCCTAGCATAGCATATTTCCCTACTTGACTATTAAAAAACCCTTATCGTATACCAGTCCTACCCCCGCAGGACTTCCTACACGACACCCTGAAAACAACATTCGCCACAAAAAAATATAAATATTTCTTTGCCTGAATCATTTCCTACAACTAGAAAAAGGCCAAAATATGACTAAAAGACCTTACCCCAAATTCAGGATGAAATCCAACTTTGTCCCACCAACGATCCACTCCAGCAGTCTTGGAGAGAACTTCCCCAGGAGCGTCGTGGTGGCCTCAGATCGTCGATTCGGCGACTGATGGGGCCGAAATTGAAGAGAGATGGAGGTGGAGCCATAGGAGAGAGAGAGAGAGAGAGAGAGAGAGAGAGAGAGAGAGAGAGTGTGTGTGTGAATTCGGTGAATTTCTGCGCAAGAAAATGAGCTTAGCACTATTTATTCTGTGGCCTTCGTCGACGAGCTACGTCGTCTCGTCGATGAGTATTGTAGAAAGTTCGTCGACAAACCTGCACCCTCGTCAATGAATTTCAAACTTCCAAAAATCCTTTCTCGATATCTTCTCGTCGACAAAACTTGCCCTCGTTGACGAGACACTCTTGAACTCTCGTCGACGATTCCCCTGTGTTCGTCGACTGCCTCCTTCTATTACTATTTCCATTTCTCTTCCTCTTTATTATTTAAAAACCATTATTCTTCAGGTCGTTACATCCGGTGTTCCTTGTGATTGCTTGTTTGTGTTTGTATTTTGGACCATCCCCAGTGCCTAACAATGTGCTCTTTATAGTGTTGAAATTAAAAGAAACTGAACACAAGAGTGAAAAAAAAAATGCTAAGCTAATATTTTACGCTGATGAAAAGAGATGACTTGAGAGCTAAATATTCAAGAGCTCAACTTAGTTATTCCTTCTGATAAAATCTTAAGGGCTCATCTTAAAAAAAAAAAAAAATTGTGTTCAATTCATTCCTATGGAAATTGAGAGCTATAGTGGTTTATATTGTGTTTCATTTAATGTTAAGAAGTTCATTGTGCTATAGTTCATATATTATTCTATGTCTTCTTCTTACATAGGCTAAAAGTTTTGCTTTCTCTTAATTCATCAAATCCTTGAGAATTTTTTTCTAGGTGAATAAGAAAAAAGCGTGAGAGTTTGTGTTGTTTTGTTCTCTATTAATTGTAACTTTCTTTACGATAAAAGATTAGTTGATCCAATGGGGGTCTCTACCCAAACTTAGGACAAGTAGTTTGAAGTGGTTTCTATCACAATTTGATTAATGACTTTCTAGCTATGTGAGTCTTGTACTTGAAGAGTTGTTGGTAGGTTGCTTGAAGTGTTTTCTAGCATGGATGTTGAACTATTGTTTAATAGTGAAATCTTAAGTGGTTGCTAGAGGAGTTCCTGTAGGTCAGGTTGGATGGAACCATTATAAATTGCCTGTGGTTTTGAGCGTGTGATTTGACTGGGTATTTTTATAATTTGCTTCCATATAATATCCTTGTTACTATACTTGAAAATAATTAAAAATTAGTAAAAATTTGATCACCCAATTGACCCCTCGATCACTTGTGAGTCTATTGCTAAGAATTCTTCTTGTGAGTTTGTCCAACATTAGAAAAATATAATGAGGGATGGGTGTTTATATACATGATTGGACGCAAGACCTAATGACTTGAACTTTTGAATCAAGTTGGTGCTTACTCATGTATAACAAGTTTGTCTATGAGGACTCCCTCAGTCCTAACAAGTGGTATCAATGCCGAAGGTTCCAATTGGGTTTCATGCATGTGTTCCCACAGATGTTAATCCTATAAAAGGGGAACGGTGGATCCTACGGATGCTAATCCCATAGTTTGTCCTACATTGGAAAAATATAGGGGAGGATAGGTGTTTATATATATGTTTGGACCCAAGACTAAATGATTTAAACTTTTGGGTCAAATTGATGCTCATCCATGTATGACAAGTTTGTCCATGAGACTCCCTCGGTCTTGAGACCTATTAACCTGACCAATAAGATGATTTGTTTGCTGTTTAGAAATGAAGGAACGAAAGGGTTTTTCGAAGGACACCAATTGCCAATAAATCCATCCAATTTTATTCTAGAAGAAGTGGTAGTTTATTTCAAGACTTGCAAAATTAACATAAGTGATTATTTATAGAAGAGGAGGGGTGTTATGGGATCATCTAGGAGTTTGGAAAGAGGATTATGCAGCAAATACAACCGTGTGGTGGAGTTTTGAGTGACTATTATTGGCCTTTCGGATACTTAAAATGCAAATTTCAAACATCTCATAATTAAGGTGAATCCTAAAATTGCTCTATCTTATGTCAAACAAATGGACAACCCTAACAACCCAATGTTGTCGCTTGTGAAACAAGTTAAAGATATTTCTAAAACGATTTTAGTGCACTAGACTTCAACAATCCTTTAAAAAATAAAATAGATTGGCAAAATTCATGGAGTTTGATAGGTTTTTGAGTTTCCAGAGAACGAGGCGGCTATTGGGATTTTGATTAATGATATTAGCGGATTGTCTTTATCTATATTATTTTTAGGCCGAGTCTCGACTCATATTACCAAAAGAAAACAAAATATATTTTAAAATTACTGCTAGAAGATTAATTTTTAGTGGAGTGGGTGAGTATGAGCCACAATTAGATTCTTGCCTTTTAAGCAGTGGCTGTACCACAATTGGAACCTTGCCTTTTAAGCACTGTCTACCAACTAGAGAGAGAAGGGGAACTGAGAAGAAATGAATAGGGCTCTCATGATTACTTTAAGATGGCTAGGCGTGAACCAAAGAGAGCCCACGTTGGCCTAAGAACATGATTCTTGTTGTTTGCCACTATTTTGAAAGCGTGCTGGTCTCCATTTGTCTGTAGGGTCTTTTTCATTTCTCTCCCCCCCCCCCCCCCCCCCACCATGCATGCACATGGGAAAAAAAAATCTAAGCACGCTTAGACTTTGCAAAAGTCTTGGAGCAGCTCCATCATACTTGTCCTAGATACTCTCCCTTCGGGCCCCTTCAGCCCGGAGAGTCCTCTCTAGTATTCTGGTTCTTGTGTTATGGGCGGCTGAGAGCATGCCCAATCATTCTTTTTCTTCTTTACTTTTAATTATTCTTTTGATTTTAAGTTGGAGTTGGACTTCTTGCTTAGCATTGGATTGACCTTTTGCCCTATGTAATTTGCACATGAAATTTGGATTTTCCCAATCATCATTAACGGAATATGGTCATGGGGTGGAATGAAGTTAAATTTCTTCTTCTTTTATATTTTTAAAATATTTATTTTATAAATTAAACATACGTAATTGACATCATTTTGCAGGTGTTTGTTTATGTTCGTTTTGTTTTGGTTTTGATTACATTTGGGCATGTTTAGGTTGTTTTAGTTGGATAATGGTTTTAGTTTTTTTTTAGTATTGGTTTTGATACGAGTGATGATTTTGAATTAATTATTATTATTACTACTATTTGTTTTAGGTGCATAAACCATACAATATTAGGAAATAGGGTGCACTTGCTGGTGGGATAATTTAAATACAAAATGAATTTAAGAAACTAATATGTAGACACACAACATATTAATATCTAATGAAAATTTCAAATATGAAATGTGATGTAAAAATTAATTACATATATTTGATTAAAATATTTTTAAACAAATATAAATCAATAGTATATTTTATGATTAAATGTATACGTAATTAAAAACTAGTTACAATTATTTTAGTGATAAAGTAAAATTTTATGTTAAAATCATTTCACGATGTCTTAAAAGGTTTTGAAAATGATGTTTGGAGTAATTTAATGGCTTTAAATTTATCTTTACCTTTCTTTTATTACACGTATAATTTTATGTTGTGATATGTGGCTCACATATTAAGTGGAAGACATGCATAAAGAGAAAACTTGATGGAAATCATGATGCTAGTGTTAGTAGGGGAAACCGTCAACGGTAACCCTGTAACCGTTTGAGCCAGTTTCAGAAAGAATTTGCTCTCTGTTTGAAACCGTCGATGTTATGTCACAAACCGTCGATAGTTTGGCTTGGGAACTTGGCGCTGATTTTCAAATTTTGCATAGGGACGTTATGTTGGTTGGGGTTTGGAGGAAAAGCCACCGGGAACTCTATTTATATGGTTTTTGTGATGTATTTATACTAGTTATTTGTGTCTTTGACACAATATAGTAAGAAAATTACCGATTGCTCCCGTGGATGTAGGCATTACCGAACCACATAATTTATTGTGTCTTTACTGTTAGTTTCATTACAATCACTGCGATTGTCATTTCTTTATATTTTACCATTGAGTGCTGCGTTTGTTTGATCCTATATTTCGCTGTGCAATTCAATTTCTACAACAAATTGGTATTAGAGCATTGTTGTAATGGTCTCTAGAACTTCATCTGCAAAATTTGATGGAACCGAAAATTTTTATTTATGACGAAGAATGGTGAATGATTTGTTAGTTCAGCAAGGTATGGTAAAGGCCTTATACGAAATTCAATCGGAAGGCATGGATGACACAAATTGGAAGAAATTGGAAGCAAAGGTTGTGGCTACTATTAGATTGTGTTTGGCTAATGACGTGTTGTACCACGTCATGGAAGATGATTCTCCTGTAATTGTTTGGAAAATGCTTGAAAGTCGGTATATGTCTAAGTCTCTTATGAATAAACTATTTCTTAAGCAAAAGTTATATTGGCTTAAGATGGTGGAAGGTTCGGATTTGAACCAACACATCAACACATTCAATTAAATCATAAGTGATTTAATGTGGATTTATGTGAAATTCGAGAAAGATGACAAGATACTAATGCTATTGAATTCCCTACCAGCATCTCACACGTATGAAAACTTGGTTACGACTAACATGGGGTAAAGAAACCTTGAATTTGGAAGAGGTAACAAGTGCATTGCTGGGCTTTCATCAAAGAAAGAAGGTCAGTGATAAAATTTCACATGGTGAAGGGCTTGTGGTGAAGGGTAACCATGAACGGGGGAGAGGAAAATTTAGGAATGGATCGAATCAAAATAAGTCTTAATTGCAATCTAAGAAGAAGAAGGATATTCGGTGTTTTAAGTGCGGTAAAAAGAGGCATATAAAATCGAAATATCCGAAATGGAAAAAGAGAAATGCTGAAAATAAAGAGGGCTCTTCAAAATCAGTAAATGTAGTTGAAGAATGAAATTCAGAAAGCAGTGATGGTGATATGCTATCAGTTTCATCATGGTCGGATCGTCTCGTGGACTCTTGGATCCTAGACTTGGCGTGTTCTTATCATATGACACCAAATAAAGAATGGTTTAGCACCTACAGATCGATTAATTCTAGTTCCGTTCTGATGGGTAATGATGTTTCATGTAAAATAATTGGAATAGGAAACGTAAGAATTAAGATGTTTGATGGTGTTGTGAGAACCTTATGTGATGTAAGACACATACCAGATCTATAGAAGAGTTTAATTTCATTGGGAACTGTTGACTTTTTGAGTCCGATCTCTATTTTGATGTTGACAAAATACCAGTATCTTATGTGTGTTTAAGTATGTGAACAGGTCTAAATTTCAATACACATAAGATCAAGGGACTTGGAAGCCAGAAGAAACTCCAAGATCATATGTATTTGACACATTCCATAAAGACACGAGCAAGAATATTGAAGACATTTGTGCTTATTATAAAATGCATTTTGCTTTATATTTTGGGTTTGTAATATTTGCATATCATGCATGATAAGAATTAAATGCTCAAGACCATAGTTTGACCTTAGGGATTCGGTCGACCGATGTTGGATTTTCGGGATTAACTCTCAAGAGGCCTTATTATAACCATAGGAATCATCACCTATATAGCCTAAAATTCCTTATGCTTAAATTACTCTGAGTTGATGAAACATTGAGACCAAAACAAGGCTTAACTACACATTTTAAGTGGTCTTGGTAGATTAAACCCAAAGCTATATAAAGGCTTCGGTCGACCAAACTGAAGTCAACACTTTGACTTTGCTCAGTCGACCATCACAAAATGAACATGACACTTACAGTCGACTGAATCCCCACGTGCCTAACACCCCATACACTCGGTCGACCAAATTTGTTAGTTCATTTGGTTACGGTCGACCAAATCTATGAAGATGGTCAATCGAACTTGTCTCAGTCGATCAAACCTCGAAGGGTTCAAAAATTGACTTGAGATGGTTGACCATATTTCTAGTTCAAAATTGACTTGGTCAACCGAACACAGTACTACGGTCGACTAAATCTTGAAAATGGTCAACCGAACCTCTCGGGTTGGTAAAATTTTTACCACAATAAATCAGGGTTAATTTTTATTAAACTCAATTAAACTTTTTTGAAAATACCCAACGTGTCCCCAATGGTTATATTTTTCCCCAACTCTATATATATCTCCTCATTTGTCATAATTAGTAGTGATTAGGGTTTTAGATTAGCCAATTTTTTCTTTGAAAATTTTATTGGGATAAATCCTTCATACTCCCATAATTTTCAACCTTAATACAAGAATCTCTCTCTCATACTCATTTAACTACTCATTCTTGAGAGAGTTCATTTCATCTCATTCATCTTACAAACTTAATCTCTCTCATACTTGCATTTGTCTATGTATTGATTTTTGAGAGTAAACTTATGGTTTTTCCCATGGTATTTTACATATAGATATTGTATTGGGAAAAACTCTTCATTGGCTTAGGAACTTGCATCCTTATTGCAAGTTTTATAAGCTTGCTTTGTGCTTTGACAAAAATATTTTTTTTGGCAAACTTAAACCCTAATATTTATAGTGTTTGATATTTGAGAGTTACAACTGTGATAATTGCTTGGGGTTGTAGATATTCTTTGAATACTAGTATTGAAAATATATTATTTTGAAATCAAATATCTCACTTTCACATACACATATTGATATATATATATATTATTGAGAGTTAACACATTGGTTAACAAAATCTCACTTGAGCATTAACTCTCATCATATTTGAGGGCATTAGTTGTATTGTGCATAGTGGTACATATCTACTTGTGTAGAAGTATTAGAATTGTAGGAAAAAATTGTTATCATCTGTTGTATTCTAGGCATGGCCCGAGGGGGTATTGATCTAGCTCATAAGAATCAGTTGTTAGGGACTTCTCTGCCTTGCAAGGAGAGTTTGTAAAGGTTGATGTCAGCCATAGAAATTTGACCTGGTTCTGCAATTTATTTTCTGCATTTTCATTTTCAGCACATGTATATTGTGTGCTTGATTCATTATATGTTGTACGTGTGTTGATTGAGTTTACGATTATATAAACAGACCCTAAGCTGTGTATTACTACTGCTGATTTGGATAAACCTAGGAATAAATTTTTAATACCCAATTCACCCCCCTTCTCGGGAATACACCAATTCCAACAAAAACTTTGGATTGCAACGAATTTAGTTACAAGTCCAAAAGTGGGATTATGAAGGTGTGTAAAGGCGCTCTAATGGTGATGAAAGGGCATAAGTAAGCGGGAAACACCTATACACTGCTGGGCACTACAGTTGTTGGTGGAGTTGCAGCCGTAGATTATGAATTTAATGATACCATTTTGTGGCATATGCGGTCAGGGCATATAGGTGAGTATGGGATGAAGGAATTTCATAAGAGGAAACTCTTGAATGGTATTAAAACATGCAAGTTGAATTTCTACAAGTTTTGTGTTCTTGGGAAGCATAACAGGGTGTAATTCAAAATAGCCACTCACAATACGGAAGGTATTCTTGACTACATTCATTCATAAGTTTGGGGGCTGATGAGAGTAACATCACAGGGTGGATATATGTATTTTGTGAGTTCGTTGATGATTACTCACAGAAGGTCTGGGTATACTTCATGCGACACAAGTCAGATAGGTTTGCCAGGTTTAAATTGTGGAAAGCTAAAGTGAAAAATCAGACCGAGAGAAGAATTAAATGCCTCAGGTCAGACAATGGGACCAAGTATGTTGATTCAAGATTCATGGAGTTTTGTGAGCAGTAGGGTATAAGGAGACATTTCATAGTTCGCCAGACACCACAACAAAATTGTGTGCCTAAAAGGATTAACTAAACTATGGTTGAGCGAGCTCAGTGGCTCAGGTTAAATGTAGGGCTAGTGAAGAACTTCTGAGCCGAGGAAATTAGTATGACATGTTTCTTGGTAAACCAATGGCCAATGGCATCACTAGAGGGGAAAGTTGCAGAGGAGGTATGGATAGGTAATGCAGTAGACTACTCTGGTTTGAGGATGTTTGGGTATCCAGCTAATGTGTACATTTCTAGTGAGGAGAGATCGAAGCTTTACGCAAAGTATAGATGTTGCATTTTTCTAGGGTATCAAAAAGGTGTGAAAGGGTTCAAGTTGTGGGATCCAATGGCAAATAATGTGGTGATCAGTAGAGATATAGTTTTCGATAAGAAAGCTATGGTGAAGCATACTCAATAAGATTATGAAGAGAAATAGAAGCTAGAAAACTAAAGTAGAGATGAGCATGTTGTGTAGGTGGAGTAAAAGAATCAAGGCAATGATCATGGTCCCCAGATTGTAGGGAGTTCTAGCTCGGGAAACTAGCAAGTTGACAGTGTTCCTATACTGAGATGCAGATGCACTATCAGACCACCACCCAGGTATGAATTTGATGATATGGTATCTTATGCTTTTATTACCAATTCCAAGGATCCAACTACTTTTCAAGAGGCAATGCATGACTAGGAGAAAAGTAGGTGGATGGGTGCTATGATGGAGGAAATGGAGTCGTTGCATAAGAACCAAACTTGGGATTTGGTGGAGCTTCTAGATGGGAAGGGGGAAATAGGTTATAAGTGGGTATAAAGGAAGAAGTAAACACTTTCAGAAAAGGAAGGAGAGAAGTTCAAGGCACGGTTAGTAGCAAAGGGGTACTTAGAGAAGAAAATAGTTGATTATAATGAAATATTCTTACATGTGGTCAGAGACACTTCCATCAGGGTAGTGTTAGGATTAGTGGTACATTATGATATGCAATTGGAACAAATGGATATGAAGACATCATTTCTCCATGGTGTTGTGGATGAATGGATCTATATGGTATGTTGGCCTTACGAGACTTAACATCTTATTTTGATTCTAACAAACAAGTGGATCTTAACATGCTATGTTAAGTGATGTATTTTCAGGACTAAAAGAAGAATGCAAGGTTAAAGAGTTCATGAGAGCTTGTACCTCAGATAAGGATGATTATATCAAACCTGAACCATGGATTTAAAATTTAAAGATGAAGATCATGAGAGCATTAATATTAAAGAAACAGCTTCAAATAATGAAAGCCCAAGTGATCAACATGGAAAACTCAAAGAAAGATGAAGCAAGCATAAAGGCCTCAAGGAATTCAAGAATTGAAAAAGTCTAGGAAATTTCATGTAAGTACTTCAAAGAATTTCAAAATGGACGCATGAAGCTCTTAGATAAATTTATTTGACCTAGATACCTTTGAACATACTTGGAAAATATTTTTATAAGGTCAAAAATTGTTTTAAAAAGGTTAGAATTAGTTTTGGAATGAAAAGCACCAAAAAGAGGATTTCTCAAATGCTGTCAATTTTTCTACATCTGCATTGATGCACATTTTTTTCCATTAAAATATCCTTATTTTAAAATGTGTTCAACATGAAAGTTGTAGGATTTTCTCTTAGCTTTCAGTTGACACCAAGATCATAAAATATGGGGTTATAAAAAAAATGTTATAACCAAAAGACTAAAGGGTGCTTGAAGCTGACAGCATAACAGACCACTATCAAGAACTTGACAGACGACTGTCAGAGCAAAATGAGACGTCTGTGCGTGTTTGGACAGATGAATGACACCCTACTGCCCCTTTGTTTTAACTAGATAGATGACTGCCCAAAATAGACAGTCATCTGCCATGCGGCTGTTTTGATTTTTTTCATAACGGTCAAATTTTTAAAAGAGGTTGCTTGGGGCTCAAAACTTATGGAAACTTGGGGAATACTTCAAGCCACTTGGGGATCAAGTTTCATACCTTTTAAAGTCTATAAATAAGCTTCAAATATCATTGAATCAATGCACCAAGAATTCAAATTCTAAAAAAATTCAAAGTCTCTCTCAAATTGTCTCAAATTTTCAAGGCTCTCTTTTGCTCTCAAGCTCACATATTGTGCACGAATTCAACTGAGTTTTAGCTGATCTTCTTCCACCAAAATTGTGCTATAAATTCTAAATCTTTCAATCATTGAAAGAATTAATCGGTGATATGCTTCCTTGAGCTTCAAGTTATATTCCATATTGTGATTAACTTTGAAGTATATTAGCTGTGTTGTAGTTGGTGTAATAACCAGCTCTTTGAAGAGCAAGTTCTTTGTGCGCATCTATTTGTTTTGTATCTTATAGATTGAAGATTCCAAGGGTTTCTTGGATCGTTGGCTAAGCAAGGGGATATTGCTTAGAGAGGCAGGCTTTAGCCTAGTTAAGGAGTGACCGGACGAGGGGATATCGTTTGGAGAAGGCGGGCTCTAGCCTTAACCAAGGAGTGTTGTAAAGGTTTGTTCCGCCCATTAAAGGAACAAGTTTAGTGAATCCTTGGGTGGTTTACCAAAGGTGAGGACGTAGGCTGGGTATAAGCTGAACCTCGTAAAAATCTCCGTCTCACTCTCTTTTTCCCTATTCTTTATGTTTAGTACATATTTAAATTGC
Organism: Malania oleifera; assembly: GCF_029873635.1. Lineage (NCBI taxonomy): Eukaryota > Viridiplantae > Streptophyta > Magnoliopsida > Santalales > Ximeniaceae > Malania > Malania oleifera. The sequence goes on along the minus strand of NC_080427.1, from coordinate 7,130,132 downwards.
ATGGATGGTTTAAATTTGAAAATCATATGAACTACATATATTTGAAAATCAAAAAAACCTTAAAGTTTAATTTTGACTTGGGTTGCAGAAACCGAAAGGGAGTACATTGGTTGAACCATTCTTTGCGGAAACCATACGGAAGTACGTTACTTGGCTAAACATCCCAAAGATAAATTAACTTAAGAATTTATTTGAATTTTGAAGTTTGGAAAGAGTAATTGGATTTTATATTGAACATCATATTGAAGAAGAAATTTCATATATACAGGGCTTTGTTCAAAACTCACATTCACCACAGGGCTGGAAACATCAAAAACTGAAAGTTACAAATATTATATTGATTGTGACTGGATGGTATAAAGATTTATTTTATATTCCAAGAGTACTAAATCTTGAATGATTTCATCAATCTAATAGTGTTGCAGTGAACTTATATTTGGCAATCAAATTGGTTGTTGGTTTGAGCATTGTGGTTGATTGGCTTGACTAGTTTAATTATTTGTGTGGTTGAAGATTGAATGTTTAATTGTGTTTAATTGTGTTGTTGATTGATTGTTCAAAAGAAATCAAGTTCTTGTTTGATTGAAAAAATAAATAAACAAGTCAAAGAATTGGTTAAATATTAAAAGAAGTTAAGGACTTTAAAAGAACAAAAGAGAAAGTTTTCAAAAGCCAATTCACCCTCCCTTTTGGGAAACTATTCCTAATTTCATGGTACAATTAGAAGGATTTAGTCAACCAGAGCAGAAGCATTAGTTTGCAAACTAAAAGAAGTCTCTTTATGGGCTGAAATAGTATTTGAGGCAATGGTACAAACATTTTGATTCCTATATGATTTGGATAGGCTATAGGAGTTGTGAGTATGATTGCTGCGTGTATGTGAAAAATCTTGATAATAGTTTTCTCATTTTCTTATTATTGTATGTTGATCACATGAAGGATATAACTGAGGTAAATTAGTTGAAGACTCTCTTAAATAAAGAGTTTGACATAAAATATCTTGGTGCAACCAAGAAGATACTTGGGATGGAGATTTGTCGGAATAGAATTGCAGGGAGATTGTGATTATCTCAGGGTGGTTATGTGGAGAAGGTGTTTAAGAGGTTTAGCATGGTTGATACAAAGCCGGTAAGTACCCCTTTAGCGAATCACTTTAAATTGTCTACTACTCAATGTACAAGGACAGATGATGATATTCGGGACATGTCAAAGGTCCCTTATGCTAGTGTTGTGGGGTGTTTAATGTATGTCATGATGTAACGACCTGCTTACTTTACTGTGTAATTAAACATAATCAACAAAGTGAACCCGAACCCGTGGGTAGCGGGGTACACCTGACATGCACAGCGAAAATCTAAGCAGCAGTAAATATAGATTACATCCATCAAACCATAAAATAAACAATGCTAGATTTAACTACAATCCACACTAATACTGTACTCAAACACAAACCCCAAAATATCCAAAAATATCTCTAGGAACCCAAATCAAAATCTCCTGATCCTAGCTCAAACTTACCCTCCTAGGGGGGTAACACAACTGACTCAATAGCGGCCTCGCTTCGTCGGTCTTTCTGGGTTTCCTAAAAATTATTTAAGCTGGGATGAGACACCTCTCAGTAAGGGAAAATAAACTAAATATAACTGTGTGGCAACATGAATATTTAATGCTAATATAGATATACAGTACATTTTGCATGCTAGAAAACATTAATCATATCATAACTACATAGAGATATACTTTCATATTTCTAATAAATCGTACTGTTCATGAACTGCCTGGTATAGCTAATAATATTGAAAATTTACCTAGGATGTATAACTAGATGATGTCATGTATTACCCCTCATGACGGGTTGTGCAGCTCAAAGGCGAGACCTGATAATGGCTGGCCGATCATGCTGAGTCAAAAATGTCTGTAAGTACGATAGGTCCGCCACCCCCTGGTTCGGACTATTAGGTGTACGTCTACAACTCTACACTAAAAGCCACATTGACTATCCATCTCCCACCCCCTCTACTTGTAGGGGCTGTTAGCACAAGTCTGAAACATAATAATCTGATCTGTATAGCTACGGTACCGTGCTCCTGAAACTGAATTGAACTATCATCTGTTTTCTGATAATATATAATACAAGATAATATATAGTTTAACGTAAGTAGATTGATAGCATTTTGTGTAATAACATAAATGCACACGACCTTGCGCCGATTACTTTCACATCTATGGTCTTGCGCCAAACATTTCATAAATACGGCCTTGCGCCGAAATCATACAAAATACACAGCCTTGTGCTGGCTATCAATCACGACATTGCACCAAACATTTCATAAATAATAATCTGAATAAACATGTTAATTATCATGTATTGCAAAATCGTAATGTACTGCATTATTCCGTATTTTCTAAAAACATACTTTATCTGTAAAATTTCCTTAACATAATACTTTTTACATAAAATAATATTCATGCCGCACAATGCTGATTAATGCCATATATTCCATACTGAAATCATATTTTCTGGCATTTCATACTAATACATACATTTCAATATAATAGTTGTATTTTCCTAAATAAATATTTTTTCAATAATATTCAAATGTAATATATGCTTTCTGAACATAAATATACAAGTAATTTAATAGTATTTTCATGGAAAAGTAACTGCTTTAGTTTATTCCTTTACCTGATTTCTAAGAAGAAACCACCTAAAATATACTACTCCTGCGCCCGCAAAGTTCCCCATTCAACACCCTGAAATCAGCTTCTTCCAGAATTAAACTTCCGTATTTCTTTGTGTACAACATTTCCTACAACTATAGAAAGACCAAATTTTGAATAAAAAGCCTTACCTTAAATCTGAGATGAATTCCAAAGTTGCTTCATTGACGATCCACTTTAGTAGGTTTGCAAAGAACTTTCCTAGGAGCGTCGTGGTGGCTTTAAATCGTTAAATTGGCGAGAATCCGACTCGAGATCTTATAGAGAAGGGGGAGAAACCGAAGAGGAGAGAGAGAGTGAGTGTTCTGCGAGAAATTTATGAGAGAAAATCGAGTTTAGGGCTATTTATACACTGGCCTTCGTTGATGACTTACGTCACTTCATCGACGAGGTCAAGAAGGAAATTCATCAACGAATACTATTCCTCGTCGACGAAATTCGGAGTTGAAAAAAATAGCCTCTCGGTATCTTCTCGTCGACGAAGCACACCCTCATCGATGAGCCCAAAATGCCACATCATCGATGAAGTCTGCTGCCACCCTATTTTACTATTTCCATTTTCCTCTCTCTTTATTATTTAAATACCATTATTCTTTGGGTCATTAGATTCTTCCCTCCTTATAAAATTTCGTCCTCTAAATTTACTATTCGTATAACTCATCATCCTTTAAAGGCAAAACGGTCTACTTATTTTATTACTTACCCTCACTTATGGCGAAGGAATACCGTTGTTACATTTCAAGTTCCGAGAGATTACATATATAAATTAAAATAAAATTCTCTCAAAACTAAAAATCCATTCATAACTAAACTATTACATGTACCTGCAAAAGAAATACTACATATTTACTTACATTTCCTAGTTACAACTAAACTTCTTGGAACAATTGTGGGTATTTCTGTCTAATCTGTTCCTCGAGCTCCCAATAAGCCTCTTCTATTACATGATTCTTCCATAGGACCTTTACCAAAGGAATCTTCTTATTACGTAGTTCTTGCTCTCTTTTATCCATAATCTGCACTAGTACCTCCTCATAGACTAGCGAATCACTGAACTCTAACTCACCATAACTGATTATATGAGAATGGTCTGGGACGTATTTCCTTAACATGGAAACATGGAATACGTCGTGCATTTTGGATAACGTAGGTGGCAAAGCTAATTTGTAGGCAACCGACCCTACTTTCTCTAGAATCTCAAATGGACCAATAAACCTAGGGCTAAGTTTACCCTTCCTTCCAAACATCATAAGCCCTTTTAATGGAGCTATCTTAAAAAATACATGATCACCAATATCAAATTTTAATTTCCTACGGAGATTATCGACATAACTCTTCTGTCGGCTCTAAGCTGTACTGATTCTATCTCTGATGAGCTGAACCTTATCGTACGCCTACTGCACAACCTCTGGTCCCACAACTCGCCGCTTACCCATCTCGTCCCAATATAACAGAGAACGACATCTCCTACCGTAAAGTGCCTCAAATGGTGCCATACCAATGTTGGCCTGATAACAATTATTATACGCAAACTCCACTAGCGGCATGAATTGAGTCCAACTACCCCCAAAGTCCAGTACGCACGCTTGAAGCATATCTTCTAATATCTATATCATCCTATTAGTCTGTTCGTTTGACTAAGGATGGAATACCATACTAAAAGACAACTGAGACCCTAGAGCCTCCTGCAAACTCCTCTAGAAACGTGACGTGAATCGTAGGTCTCGATTTTACACTATAGACATAGGCACCCCTTGAGAACGGACTATCTCCTAAACATACACCTCCGCTAGACGGTTAAGGGAATAGTTGATCTTGATAGGTATGAAATGGGCGGTCTAAGTCAACTGATCTATAATCACCCAAATCGCATTTTGGCCATGCGACGCCGATGGTAGCCCTGAAACAAAGTCCATAAATATATGATCCCACTTCTACTTTGGAATAAGTAGTGGCTGCAACTAACCCGCCGGCCTCTAGTGCTCAACTTTTACCAGCTGGCACATCAGACACTGTTCTACATACTCGACAATCTCCTTCTTCATACCACTCCACCAGTAAAACTCTCGTAGATCCCTGTACATTTTTGTATTTCCGGGATGAACTATATACAAAGATCTGTGAGCCTCTTCTAAAATCATCTTCCTGAGGTCAACATCGGCAAGAACACATAACCTAGAATGGAACCGCAAAATTCTGTCATCTGACAAATAGAATTCCTCCCCTTGACCATTCTGCACTCTGATTAATACCTCTGCTAATTCTGGGTCTCCCTTCTGAGCAGCTTTAATTCTTTCCTGCAAAGTAGACTGTACCATTAAACTGGCGATACACACAGGAGGATCACTCTCTACTAACTCTATGCCATGTAACGACTTGCTAAAATTATAATAAATACTATGAAATTCCACTGCTTCGATACCTTCTAACAATATACAACCAACAACTTAAGCCGCGACAAGCTGAATTCATATAACCATAATCATATACATACAATACCAGAGTGCCAAAATACTTCCAATTCAAAAATATATACAACTATATCCAAAATACCCTTAACTGAAACTAGGGCTATATAGAAATAACCCCCCCCCCCCAAAATACTCACTCTATTGACAGGGAAGTACTGTAGCCCCTCTACTTGCGAGCTTGATCTGCTCGCCTGGTTGGATCACCTGAAAAATATTAAACTACTAGGATGAGGCAAAGCTCAGTAAGATGAAATATGCTATTGCTAGTGTGTGGCAAGTGAGCTACATGCTTGTAAAATTTGATTCAAAAAATATCATAAATACGTAAACTAAGAAAACCCATATACATGTTACAGTGTAAATCATACCTATTAAACTAATTTTTCTGAATATTCTATTCATAATACTTCTAATATCTATAGGTATGTCTATTTTTTGTAAATTTGATCATACATATATATAATAACTGAGCAAATTCCCTAGATGGATAATTGAAAGTCATGATTTAACCCCTTATGATAGGGTTGTGCGGCCCGTAGGCGGGACCTAACCTGGTTGGTTGACTAGGGGTAAGTCAACTGAGCTCCGACAGTCAGATCGGCCTCCTCAACCTATTTCTGATGCGGAGCCTATCCACAAAATAGGTACGATAGACTTCTAAATACCACATACTATCTAAGTAATGTGGTTGCACTCTGAATTAAATATAGATATGGTACCTAGTTCTGCTGACTGAATCTGGTCCATTAGGGTCTGATACTATATAGGTAGCTGATATCTCTAAAATACTATTTTTACCATGATTTTAAAAAAACCATAACCCCGTAAAACGTATCTAAAAATCTCAATAACTGACTGAATATTTGGTTTCTGCATAACTGAATAGCTATCTAAATATCTGAGTATTGGGGCGTTATGGTGCTGAAATCATGATATTCTGAAATTACTAAAAATATATGTTTCTGAGTATACTGTACATTGAAAATTCATCATTTTATAAACATGCAAATATCATGATATTTCTGCTAATAAACTGTAAAGATGGTATTCATAAATTGTATAAATATTGTACTGTTATGTTATCAACTCATGCCACAAAAATAAATATTAATGTTATTAGGCTCTGAAAACTGTATATATGGTTTGAATAATAATTTGATAAAATCATATAATTCGTACTAAAATCATAATAAAATTTTCTAGCATAGCATATTTCGCTTACCTGATTCCTGCTAAGATCTTCTATTGTGACGGGTCCTACACCCGCAGGGTTCTCCACTTAACACCTTGAAAGAAGCATTTCCCAGAACAAAATATCATTATTTATTCGACTACTACATTTCCTATAATTACTGGAAGGCCAAATATTAAATAAAAGGCCTTACCTTAGATTTGGGATGAAATTCAGCTCAGTCCCATCAATGATCCGCTCTGGCAGACTTGGAGAGAACTTCCCCAGGAGCGTCGTGGTGACCTCAGATCATCAATCCAAAGACTAACAGGGCCAAAATCAAGGAGAGATGAGGGAGGAACCATAGAGGAGAGAGAGAGAGAGAGAGAGAGAGAGAGAGAGAGAGAGAGAGAGAGAGGATTTTGCTGAATAATTTTGCGTAAAAATCTAAGTTTAGGGCTATTTATACTATGGACTTCATCAACGAGCCACATAATCTTGTCGACAAGATCCTTATGTACCCTCGTTGAAGAATCCCCTGTATTCATCGATGAGGCCCTGATTAAATTCCTCAAGTTATTACATTCTCCTCTCCTTATAAAATTTCATCCTCAAAATTTACTATTCATATGATTTGTTATCCTTTAAAATAAACGGTCTACTTATTTTATTACTTACCCTCACTTATGGTGGAGGAATACCGTGGTTACATAAGTAGTTCTAGGAGATTACAATCATAAAATAAAATTCCCCCAAAACCAAAATACTACCTATCCTATACTCTACATTACAATTACACGGAACTAAACAAAATAAAATTATCACTATCTTAACTTATACATCTATGCTATAATTCACCAAACAAGTGAGGGTATTTTTGTCTAATTTCATCTTCAAGCTCCCAAAAAGCTTCTTCTATCGCATGATTCTTCCACAGGACTTTTACTAACAGTATCTTTTTACTGCACAATTCCTATTCTTTTCTATCTAAGATCTGCATTCGAGCTTCGCTTCCTCATATTCTAAAACATCATTGAGTTCTAATTTTGCATAGCTGATAATATGGGAAGAATTTGGGACGTATATCCTTAACATGGAAACATGAAATACGTCATGAATTCTAAATAGAGATGGTGGTAAAGCTAGCCGATAGGACTCTGACCCAATCTTATCGAGTATCTCAAATGGACCAATAAACCTAGGGCTCAATTTACCTTTCTTCCCAAACCTTATGATCCCCTTCAGTGGTACTATTTTTAGAAATACATGGTCACCCACTTCAAATTTCAATTCTTGGCGGTGAGTGTCTGTGTAGCTTTTCTACCGACTCTGTGCTGCACTAATTCTATCACAAATAAGTTAGACTTTATCGTACACTCACTGTACTATTTCTGGTCCCAAAAACTCACCTCTCACCCAGCTCAGTCTAGCATAAAGGAGAACGACACCTCCTTCCATAAAGTGCTTCATAAGGTGCCATGCCTATGCTAGCTTGATAGCTATTGTTGTAGGAAAATTCTACCAGTGGCAAATACTGGGTCCAGCTACCCCCAAAATCGAACACACACGCTCGCAGCATATCCTCAAGTACCTGGATCATTCTTTTTGTCTAACTGTCTGTCTGAGGATGGAAAGCGGTGCTGAATGCTAACTGGGTCCCTAAAGCTTCTTGCAAGCTTTTCCAGAATCGTGATATAAAATAAGGATCATGGTCTGAGACTATGGATACTGACACTCCATGGGGACGAACAATCTCTTGTATATAAATTTCTGCTAGTTTGTTCATAGGGTAGCTAACTTTAATGGGCAGAAAATGAGCCGTTTTCGTTAGCTTATCAATAATTACCCAAATGGCATTCTGACCATACGGCGCCGGTGGTAGCCCAATAACCAAATCCATGGATATATGGTCCCACTTCCACTTGGGAATGAAAAGTGGCCGCAACTGCTCTGTCAGCCTTTGGTGCTTAGCCTTAACCTGCTGACACGTCAAGTATTGCTGCACAAATTCTATAATCTCTCTCTTCATGCCACTCCACCAGAAATACTCTCGCAGATCCCTATACATTTTCATACTACCAGGATGAACAGTGTATAGAGATCTATGAGCCTCATCTAAAATTATTCTACTAATGCCATCATCCACAGGCACACACAATCTGGTGCGAAATCTGAGAGGCCCATCATCAGAAATGCTAAATTCCTCTCCCTGACCATCTTGTATTTTGGCTATCACTTCTGCTAATTTTGGATCTTTTCCCTGAGCAGCTTTAATCCTTTCATATAGTGTAGGCTGTACAACAAGACTGGCAATAAACTCCTAAGGATCATCTTCCACTAACTCCATGCCAAACCTTTCCAAGTCCATCTGAATTGGGTGCTTAATTGCTACTACTAACTGCTTTGTATCCTCTGATTTACGGTTTAGCACATCAGCCACCACATATGCTTTACCTGGGTGGTAATTGATGGTGCAATCGTAATTCTTGATGAGTTCTAACCACCTTCTTTGCCACATATTTAACTCTTTTTGTGTGAAGAAATACTTTAGACTCTTATGATCTAGAAAATATTTCACATCTCTCACCATATAAGTAATGCCTCCAAATCTTCAGTGCGTGTACCACTGTAGCAAATTCCAGATCATGAGTAGGGTAGTTCTTTTCATATTCTTTTAATTGCCTAGAAGCATATGCTACCACCCTACCATGTTGCATCAACCCATAACCGTGCCCTTTCAAAGATGCGTCACTGTAAATTACATAACCATCACCTCCTGATGGAATCCTCAGTACTTGTGCAGTGATGAGCCGCTACTTTAATTCCTGAAAACTTTGTTCGCATTCTTCATTCCACATAAATCTAGCATTTTTCCTGGTCAAACACGTTAGAGGACCTAATAAAGTTGAAAATCCCTCAACAAATCGACTATAATAACTTGCCAGTCCCAAGAAACTTCTGACTTGTTGCACGTTTTTCGGCTTGACCCAATTCACCACCGCATCAATCTTGTTGGAATCCACTGACATACCATCTCCTGAGATCACATGGCCCAAAAACGCAACCTTTTCTAGTCAAAACTCACACTTGCTAAACTTGACATAAATTTTTTCCTCCTTGAGTGTCTACAGTACTTGTATCAAATGCGCCTCATGATCCTCAAAACTCATCGAATAAACCAGTAGATCATCAATAAAAACCACTACAAACTGATCTAGATACTGGTGAAAGACTTTATTCATCAAGTCCATGAACACAGCTAGGGCATTCGTCAGACCAAATGACATAACGAGGAATTCATAGTACACATACCTGGTCTTGAAAGCTGTCTTCGCAACATCCCTCGCTTTTACCCTTACTTGATGATAACTTGATCTAAGGTCAATCTTGGAATACACCTGTGTACCCTGGAGTTGATCAAACAAATCGTCTATACGGGGTAGAGGATATTTGTTCTTAATTGTGACTTTTTTATCTCCCTGTAATCAATACACATCCTTATAGTCCCGTCTTTCTTCTTTACGAATAACAATGGAGCTCCCCATGGTGATACATTGGGTCGTATAAATCCTTTATTCAGCAAGTTTTGCAACTGATTCTTTAATTTTCCTAATTTAGCTGGAGCCATACAGTAGGGAACCTTGGAGATCGGCACTGTCCTTGGAGATAAATCTATAGCAAAATCCACCTCACGTTCGGGAGGCAAACCAGGTAGCTCCTCTAGAAAAACATATGGAAATTCTTGTACTATTGATGTACTGTCCAGCTTCAATTCATTTTCTGACACTTCCTTTACAAAAACCACAAACCTCTGACCTTCATCTAGGAGCAATCTGCTTGCCTGCATTGCTGACGCTAGCTACAACGAAGCACGCACACGTGAACCAACGAATCTGAATTCCTGCTCACCAGGGGGTCTGAAAATTACTTCTTTATGATGATAATCAATACTAGCGTGATTAACTACCAACCAATTCATACACAGTATATCTAACATGATCAGGTCAGCTGGTAGCACTCTTCCCTGAATTTTTATTGGATGGCCTCTGAGTACCCTTTGACACCTCATCATTGACCCTGACAATGTAGCTACTAACAATTCTATATCTAATAACTGGGTCTCACTTCCAGATAATTTGACATAAGATGCAGAGACAAAGGAATGAGTAGCACCTCAATCAAATAAAACAACAACTGGATATGATAGAACAGTAAAAGTACCTGTCACCGTATCCACGGCAGCCTCAGCATCACTTGGTGTCAAAGCGTAAACCCTCGCCAGGGCTACATTCCTCTGCTGACCTCCCCAAGCCACCTGATATCCTCCCTAATAGGGCCTGGGAGCTGTAAACTGATCTGACGGTCTTGGGCATGCCCGTGCCATGTGGCTGGGTCTCCCATAATAATAACAAACATCTTTCCCTACCCGGTCCTTCCCCAAATGTCATCTCCCACATATCTGACATATCGGGAAGGTCTGCATACCCTGATTCTCACAAGGTCCTATCGTCTGCCTCTAATCTCCCCTATAACGGCCTCCTCTCCATGGGCCCCTACTAGAACCAGCCTGAAAACCCTAAGGCGTAGGCCTCTTTCTCTGACTTTGGGCTGTAATGCCTCTCTGTATACCACTCTCAATAATCGTAGCCCTATCTACGACCTCCACAAATGTCTGAGACCTAAAACCAATCACTTGCTCAAACAAGTTATGCCTTAGACCTTTTTCAAACTTCCTTGCCATTTTCTCTTCATTTGGTGCTAAGTGTGGGGCAAAATGCGACAGCTCAATAAATCGACCTATGTACTGGGATACTGGCATCTGCCCCTGTACCAGATGCATAAACTTCATTGCCCTCACACTCTAAACGATAGAAGGGAAATATCGCTCGAAGAACAACTCCTTGAATTGGTCCTATATCATTAGCACTGGAAACAGCCTCTGCTCCTTAATAAGTCGTGTTGATCTCCACCAGCGCTTCGCCTCTCCTGTCAGTTTAAACGCAAATACCACCTTCTATTCATCCGTACATGGAAGCATAGCCAACATCTCCTCAATGTCCTAGACCTAATTTTCAGCTATCACTGGGTCATTTCCTCCAGCAAAAGATGGGGGCCTTATCCGTATAAACTGCTTGATCGTGTAGCTACGCTCCCATGAGCTCCTGGCCATCTCAACCATCACCTGCTGGGTGACACTGCGCAGTACTGCATCAGTATCTCCACCTCCCATACTTCGGTTCTGGCCTTTCTTCCTCGATATTCGTGCCATTGCTTTCTGGGTCCATCCTGAAAAATAAGGAACACACTTTGAGAACCTTATCTCTTATACAAACCTAACCTATTTCATTCAACTTGAATCTCATATTCACACTTTACTATCTCCCTTGTTCTAAATTCAAAATCAAATCCTATAACCCAGACACACAACCCGAAAATAGTTTACTATGATTTTCCTAAAATCGTCACCCTAAGAAAAATACAGAAACCACCACGCAAATCCTGTACCTAGACTACAGAACAAACCTCAAATCCTTTCCTATACTCTGGTATTGCTTTAGCTGCACTCTAAAGTCTATAGAACCTAGCAACCTAGGCTCTGATACCAAACTACAATGACCTGCTAAAATTATAATAAATACTATGAAATTTCACTGCTCCGATACCCTCTAATAATATACAACCAACAATCTAAGTAGCGAGAAGTTGAATTCATATAACCATAATCATATACATACAATATTAGAGTGCCAAAATACTCTTAATTCAAAAACATATACAACTGTATCCAAAATACCTTCAACTAAAACTAGGGCTATACAGAAATAACCCCCCTAAAAATACTCACTCTACTGATAGGGTAGTATTGTAGCCACTCTACTTGCGAGCTTGATCTGATCGCCTAGCTGGATCACTTGAAAAATATTAAATCACTGAGATGAGACAAAGCTTAGTAAGACGAAATATGCTATTGCTAGAGTGTGGCATGTGAGCTACATGCTTGTAAAATTTGATTCAGAAAATATCATAAATACGTAAACTGAGAAAACCCATATACCTGTTACAATGTAAATCATACCTATGTTGCTTAATTAAACTGATTTTTCTTAATATTCTATTCATAATACTTCTAATATCTATAAGTATGTCTATTTTCTATAAATCTGATCATACATATATATAATAACTGAGCAAATTCCCTAGATGGATAACTGAAAGTCATGATTTAACCCCTTATGATAGGGTTCTGCGGCCCGTAGGCGGGACCTAACCTGGCTGGCCGACTAGGGTAAGTCAACTAAACTCCGATAGTCAGATCAGCTCCCTCAACCCATATTTGATGGCGAGCCTATCCAAAAAATAGGCACGATTGAATTCTAAATACCACATACTATCTAAGTAATGTGATTGCACTCTGAACTGAATATAACTACAGTACCAAGTTCTGCTGACTGAATCTGGTCCATCAGGGTCTGAAACTATATCGGTAGCTGATATCTCTAAAATAATATTTTTACCATGATTTTAAAATAACCATAACCCCATAAAACTTATCTAAAAATCTGAATAACTGACTGAATATTTGGTTTCTACATAATTGAATAGCTATCTAAATATCTGAGTATCGGGGTGTTATGGTACTGAAATCATGATATTCTGAAATTACTAAAAATATATGTTTCTAAGTATACTGTACATTGAAAATTCATCAATCTATAAACATGCAAATATCATGATATTTATGTTAATAAACTGTAAAGATGGTATTCATAAATTTTATAAATACTGTACTGTTTTGTTATTAACTCATGCCACACAAATAAATATTACTGTTATCAGGCTCTGAAAACTATATATATGGTCTGAATAATAATTTGATAAAAAAAATATAATTTGAACCGAAATCATAATAAAGTTTCCTAGCATAGCATATTTCCCTTACTTGATTCCTGCTAAGATCTTCAACTGCGACGGGTCCTACACCCGCAAGGGTCTCCACTCAACACTCTGAAAGAAACATTCCTCTGAACAAAATATCATTATTTCTTTGACTACTACATTTCCTATAACTACTGGAAGGCTAAATATTAAATAAAAGGCCTTACCCTAGATTTGGGATGAAATTCAACTCAATCCCACCAACAATCCGCTTCGGCAGACTAGGAGAGAATTTTCCCAGGAGCGTCGTGGTATCCTCAGATTAACAATCTCGCGACTAACGGGGCCGAAATCAAAGAGAAAGGCGGGAGAAACCGTAGAGGAGAGAGATAGAGAGGATTTTGTTGAATAATTTTGCATAAAAATTTGAGTTTAGGGCTATTTATACTATGGACTTCGTCGACGAGCCACGTCATCTCGTTGACGAGGTCAAGAAAGAGGTTCATCAACGAATGCTATCTCCTCGTCTGTTGATTAAGGTGTAATCCCAAGAGGGGGGGGGGTGAATTGGTATTTTAAAAAAAATTTGAAATTTATTTACCAACCAATCCCTAGTTCTATGTTTAACTAATTAATGGCTGGAATTTGATGTTGATTTGAATTACTAAATCAATGAATTCCCTTTTACCCAATTAACTTCGTGTAAAGTTATTCAACATACACAAGCAAACAGGAAATTGAAATACAATGCGGAAAATAAAAAGGATAAGGGAAGAGAGAATGCAACCACGATTTTACGAGTTTCAGTCAACCCAGCCTACGTCCTCGCCTTAAGCAACCCACTCAAGGATTCCACTATAATCCCTGCTCCTTAAATTGGGATGGAGCTTCCCTTACAATCCATTGCCTACAAGAGGTACAACTCCCTCCTAATCCGCTGCTTACAAAAGCTACAGCTTCCTCCTAATCTGCTGCTTACAAGAGGTATAGCTTCCTCCTCACACCCGGTTCACAACCTGAACCATGATTACAATTTAGGCTCAAATCTGCAAACACTCAATGTTGCTTCTAACAAAAACTAGTGAGTACAATTCAAAGTCCTAGTACATAATCATATGATAAAACTTGAAACTCAATATGAATGAAATGATACACTCGTTTTACGAATGATATGCTTTAACACACAAATCCCTTTTTAACCAAAACTCCCAAGTAATGATATATTTAAAATGCTTTGGAGAATTTTAGGGTTCTTAGTTCACTTTGCAAAAATGCACAAATATATTTGATGTGAACTTATTAATAAAAACTTTGTCTTGAATATTAAATCAATTAAAATCACAAAGTTTTCTTTCAAGTATTCAATCACACAATGAGCTTTGTAATGAGCCAATACATACATACATATATATATATATATATATATATATATATATATAGATAATGATTTTCAACGATCACAGACTGAATATATTGTTTTTCAGAAAATATCCCTCAATAAAATGTATATTTATAAATACCAATGATATTTAATCAAGTGGATTTGTACTATTATAAGTATCGAGTCTTTGAATGGAAAAAATCACTTGAAACTAAAATATTTAATCAATAGCTAAAGCGCTTTTCAAGTGGTAATCTTATCAAAGTGATTTAATATATATATGCACACTCAAGATCAACCTCTTAATACTTAATAAAAAATAAATTTTTCAATAATAAGCTCTATGAATAATATATACGTATGTACTCTTGAATAAAAAACTAATCAACCAATAGCTAAAAAACTTTCTCAAGTAATGATCTTATCAAAAGCAATTTTTTTTATATGTATGTGCACACTCAAGATCAAACTTTTCTAACGATATTCAATAACAAGTGATGGGATGTAAAACTCTTGAAAATATTAACTTGAATGATCAAATCTCAATACCAAGTTGACAATAAAGATGCATAAGAGAGATCAATTTAAGATTCTGAGTTGATTTGCCCAAGCTCGATGAGTAGAAGTTGAAGTGTAGGTAATCGTATATCAATAAAAGCAAGTTTCTCAATATTCTTTCAAAAAGATGTGTTCTTCTTTTCTTATGTGTCTTAACTTAGTTCTAGGGTTTAGATATTTAGTATTTATGGTGTCTTACCCTTAGGATTGATCTCAACCGTTGGATCAAAGGAAAAGCTCGCGAGTTCTATTAATAAGCATCTAATTTTTAAACTTTCCCATGACTTCAGGCTACTAATGTTGAAGTTCAGGCTCCTAAAGTGACTTTAGGTGACTGAAGTTCCAGTTCAGGCAACCGAAGTACCTCGGTCTTCTTGCTGTGTTTTCCCATTAGTTGTTTAGGCTACCGAACTTAATCTTCAGGCTACTGAGGGTGAGTTTAGGCTACTGAAGTCCCCTTTTTCTCAATTTTTCTTTTTCTTTTTAATTTAAAATCTATTGTACTTTCTTTCTTAGCTCTTTTATAAAGGTATTTTCCAAGGTTTTAAGAATATTTCTAAGTCCATGAAAGTCCCCTAATGATATACATGAAATGCATGAATCCTAAAATTATTCTAAGTTATGTTGAACCTCAAATTAAATCATACGAAAATGTAAATACACGAGGTCTAAGTACCCATTCCCAAGATGTTCTTGAACTTCGCAGCTTGTATCTTGATTCTCGTATTCTTTGAGTTTCATGGATCTTTCCAAGATATGTAAGCTTTACTTTAAGGCTCCCATGACTCATTATCCTTTTGGGCATGCTTAATATAGGTCTTGTTCACAAACTTAATGCACAAATCAAATACAAAGTGATTTGTCATTATCAAAACCGAATTGGACTCGTAGAGTCAAAAATCTCCCCCTTTTTGGTGATGACAAATACACGAGAAAAAATATATAATGGGTTACACCTAACAAGGCTCCCCCTCAATTAATGCATCAAATATTCAATGAAGGACAATATGCTCATGTTCATACACAAAGTGTTTAGCCTGAATCCAAATGAAATATGAAATATGCTCATAATGAATATGCTTATTGATATGCTCATGATGTTTCAACCATGACGTCAACAACAGTTTCTCCCCCTTTGTATATCTCACCGTTTGCATAACTTCAATAACAATTTTTGCTCCCGATTTTTCTTTGCTTCTAATTTTTGTGTGTTATTATTTTTGCATTATTTTTGCTCCTGATTTTTCTCCCCCTTTTGACATCAACAAAAAGGTGTATAATAGTAAGACATGAGTGGACATAACCTTATATTTTTCTCCCCTTTGAAATTTTAAAGTTATAATCTTGTTCAACCATTAGATTTTTAACAACCTTTACTTCTCTCCTTTTTACATCAACCATCCCCCTTGCTAATGCATAAGTTTCAACGATTACGTGAGAATACCAAATATTGATTGATGTTATACCAAATATGGACTAATGTTATATCAAATGAGAACAAATGTTGATTGATTTGATACCAAATGTGAATTAATGCGATACCAACATTTGATTAATTTGATACCAAGTGATTGCATCTTAAGTGACATTGCTCTCCCTGAATTATGTCATCTAATATAATTCTAGGCAACTATATTTATTTTAGCTCAGAAAAGTATCTCTCCTATTTTATTCATTTAAGCTCATACACATAGTAGCTTATGTAATTAAAAAATCTCTCCTACTTTAGTTCTCGTCAAAGATTTACTCTAGTATATATCTCTCACCTTTTGGAACTTCAAACTAAATTATGCTATATATATTTGCTTTAAGTACATTTCGAAAAGAATTATAACCAAAAAGACTAACCATACAGGTCCTTATAATATCAATGCATTTCAAAACAAGATCATATGGTTAACTCAAGCACTTTTTTTTTTTTTTGATAAAGCACTATATTTTTCAATTAGAGTATTCAATATAATCATCATAATTGAGTGCATGCTATAGAAAGTTCACTGCGCAACTAAGCATAAGACATATTGGTAAGCATAATAAGATAAGCAATAATTTCCAGATGTTCCCCCTATGAATTTGAATACTTGCATAGATGAAATGAAATGCTTATACTTATCAAGGCTTAATTTCACTACTAGATCAAAGCCATATAAGCAATCATTGTGAAATCTTTTAGACCAACTAGAGTGATACTTTGATGCACATGAGTTCTTTATGCTTTTTCTCTAGGAATGGAGCTCAACTCCCCTAAGTATATTCAAGCATGCAACCAATTTAGTTCAGTATAAAAAAAATCATTTTGGTTAACATGTTGTATCAAATATGCACACAAGAATTTACACATACCTTTCATGATTTGATACCAGAGGTAAACACAAAGTATAATACTTAATGTGATTATGCTTAGGTTTCAGAGCCATAGTATTTCAAGCTAATTTGCTCCCCTTCAGTTATGCACTTGTCATATTCTTATGTCTTTCCTTATAATCATTCTTCAGCAATTTAGTTGAGTTTTCTAAGATTTTGAATGATTTATTCTTGACTTTACCTGCTTTAGCTTAGAAAACCAAAAATTTATAAACCATTTTACTTAAGAGTCATAAGCCTATATTGCTACCTTTCTTATGGATCTCAATGCACATGTTTCCTAGTCATTTGAATTATCATATAGATTGAAACCTATAGCATATAGCTTAGCCATTTGACACATTCAAACTCTTCTAATAGATTTGACTTAAAGTTTGAGAGCTTGTGAAGTGAGATTTTGCAAATACTCTTAATAATTTAATTATCATTAAGTTTGGAAGAATATTCATTGTGTGTGGACAATATTCAAAATATTTTCGTGAGAGTGAATATATCCAACTACATAGGCCAAAGAGAAATTTGGAGAATATTAATTTTTGAATGCTACTCTTTAGGTGTTTCTAATTATCCGATTATTGGACGGTACCTTATAAGTATCTCTTCAATTTTAAGCAAGAGTACTACCCTATAATGGATGAGTCTTTACCGGATATGATCAGGGTATGGTAAAGATTTCTTAAGGAGGATGTTGCCTAATCACATATCAAACTTAGGGATTTTTATGTTTTAAGCACAATGGATGTTCATTAAAAATGTCTAGGTAACAATTTGATTCCCTTAGAGAATGCCCTGATTTGATTGTAATAGGATATCTTTTAATAAGCACTTGGAAGATGTAGAGTTTATGATTTATTAGTGCTTGTGGCTAGAATGATGACTGAGTTAACCATTTGAAGCTCCAAGCATGAGTTTAGGATTAGATGATTTTTAATATATGATTTATTCCTAAAGGGTCAGTCTTATGCATTGGACATGATCTTCTTAACTTAGGATTTTAATATTTAAGCATGTGTTAAGCACTAAGAATTATTCGTTAAACGGAAATGGTTTATTCTATTTGGAAGTGAATTTATTCTTCAATGTTATGATTTATGATACTCATTGCAAGGATATAACAATTAATCTCTCAGCCTTCACTTTGAATACATCAAGATTTGCAAGCCATTCAATATGTTTACATTTCATCCAATCATTACAATATAAAGGAATTAGATAATTAGATTGGGTATCTTGCTTAAAGAATCATATCGATTTAACTTTCTCGTAGGATTCTAAGTATAATGATACACATACTAAGATTTACAGTCTAAGCATATACTATTCCCAAGCCTATTAGTCCTCACGACCCTCTTTTGTTTATGTGACTGATTTCACTAAATTCTCAATCCCAAAGTCTAACGAGGAGTTTTTGGGGTGTGTTTGGTACTCATTTTTCTTTGACTTGCCAAACCTGTTTGAGCTTCATACCTTTCCTTTTAAATGGAAAATCAAATTTAATGTGTCCTTTATTTTTACATAATACGAAGGTGGTGTGTGCATACGGACCGAAGGAGGTACTAGCATAAAATTTTGACTCTTTAACAAAATACCCCATGTATAGGTTCTTTCTTCTCCTATTTTCAATTACATTGTAACCTATACCTTCTTTTTCTAAGGTCATCTTTTGGGAACCTAAGAGTTTGTCAAAATTTTCTTTTCCCTTAGTAAATGTGTGGATGATCTTTTCTTGATCCTCTATCTTTCTTTCTAGGTCTTGAATTTTTGGATTCTTTATAGCCTTTGCAAACAACTTGTAATTTTACCAATTCATCAGTCACTTTGTTTGCTTTGCATTCAAGTTCAAATATTTTAAGATCTTTTGCATTATCACTTGAAATCTTAGATCTTAACTCTTTCAGCTCTTTTGCCATCATATCATTCTTGTTTTCTAATTTCAAGATTTTCAAGTCCTTTTCTTTTTCAACACAACTTTTTGATTCTAAATCCTTCAATAATGCCTCATTCTTGGTTACTAATCTCTTAATTTCTAAATCATTTTCAGTCTTTTCTTTTTCCCAAGAAGTATGAGACTCTCAAAAATCCTCTAACTGTTTTGCTAAGTCTTTATTTTCACTTTCCAACATTATTTTCTTTTTGGTCATCTTTGTTAACATTTTGTAATCCTTAACAAATTCCTTTTGTAATTCCTCATAAGACGACATGTCATCATTATCAGATTCATCATAATATTCACTGTCAGAACTATCACAAGATGTATCACAGTCATTGCATGAATCTTTTTTAGAGTTTGAATAAGAAGTAGAATGAGTAGAGTGTACCTCTTCATCAACTAAGGAAACTAGGCCACAGTTTTCTACTCCCTTATCACTTGAGTATGGATCTTCCCAAGTAGAGGACTTCTTTCCTTTGGTCTCTCCAAATCTCATATTGAGTTCTTCCCATATCTCCTTGGCACTTTGACATGACTTGATTTCATGAAAAACATTAGTATCTAAACCAAGCAATAGAATGTTCATAGCACCAAAATTTATTTGTATTAATTTCATGTCATTCTCATTCAACTCATATTCAGATTTAGGGATTTCAACATTATCAATAATTTTCATAGAAACTAAGTTTCATTGATCAATTATTCTCCAAGTTCTCCAATCCATGGATTTGATAAAAATAGTCATTCTCATTTTCCATTAGGTGAAATTTTCATCATAAAACATTGGAGGTCTTGCAGAGATTTGTTCCACACCAATTGGGGATACACCAAAATAATCCATGCGATCTTTTTACAAATTAACAATTACGTCTATGTACAACCTGGCTTTGATACCAATTGTTGATTAAGGTGTAATCCCAAGAGGGGGGAGGGGGGTGAATTGGGTTTTTTTTTTTAAAAAAAAATTGAAACTTATTTACCAATCAATCCCTATTTCTATGCTTAACTAATTAATGTCTGGAATTTGATGTTGATTTGAATTACAAAATCAATGAATTCCCTTTTAACCAATTAACTGTGTGTAAAGTTATTCAACATACACAAGCAAACAGGAAATTGAAATATAATGCGGAAAAAAAAAAGGATAACAGAAGAGAGAATGCAACCACGATTTTACAAGGTTCAGCCAACCCGACCTACGTCCTTGCCTTGAGAAACCCACTCAAGGTTTCCATTATAATCCCTGCTCCTTAAATTGGGATGGAGCTTCCCTTACAATCCATTGCCTACAAGAGGTACAACTCCCTCCTAATCCGCTGCTTACAAAAGCTACAGCTTCCTCCTAATCTGCTGCTTACAAGAGGTATAGCTTCCTCCTCACACCCGGTTCACAACCTGAACCATGATTACAATTTAGGCTCAAATCTGCAAACACTCAATGTTGCTTCTAACAAAAGCTGGTGAGTACAATTCAAAGTCCTAGTACATAATAATATGATAAAACTTGAAGCTCAGTATGAATGAAACAATACAATCGTTTTATGAATGATATGCTTTAACACACAAATCCCTTTTTAACCAAAACTCCCAAGTAATGATATATTTAAAACACTTTGGAGAATTTTAGGGTTCTTAGTTCACTTCACAAAAATGCACAAATATATTTGATGTGAACTTATGAATAAAAACTTTGTCTTGAATATTAAATCAATTAAAATCACAAAGTTGTTTTTTTCAAGTATTCAATCACACAATGACCTTTGTAATGAGCCAATACACACACACACACACACACACACACACACACACACACACACACACACACACACATATATATATATATATATATATAATGATTTTCAATAATCACAAACTGAATATATTGTTTTTCAAAAAATATCCCTTAATAAAATGTATACTAATAAATACCAAGGATATTTAATCAAGTGGATTTGTACTATTAAATGTATCGAGTCTTTGAATGGAAAAAATCACTTGAAACTAAAATATTTAATCAATAGCTAAAGCTCTTTTCGAGTGGTAATCTTATCAAAGTGATTTAATATATATATGCACACTCAAGATCAACCTCTTAATACTTAATCAAAAATTGATTTTTCAATAATAAGCTCTATGAACAATATATATGTATATACTCTTGAATAAAAAACTAATCAATCAATAGCTAAAAAACTTTCTCAAGTAATGACTTTGTCAAAAGCAATTTTTTTTTATATGTATGTGCACACTCAAGATCAAACTTTTTTAACGATATTCAATAACAAGTGATGGGATGAGAAACTCTTGAAAATATTAACTTGAATGATCAAACCTTAATACCAAGTTGACAATCAAGATGTATAAGAGAGATCCATTTGAGATTTTGAGTTGATTTGCCCAAGCTCGATGAGTAGAAGTTGAAGTGTAGGCAATCATATATCAATAAGAGCAAGTTTCTCAATATTCTTTCAATAAGATGTGTTCTTATTTTCTTGTGTCTTAGCTTAGTTCTAGGGTTTAGATATTTAGTATTTATGGTGTCTTACCCTTAGGATTGATCTCAACCATTGGATCAAATGAAAATCTCGCGAGTTCTATTAATAAAAATCTAATTTTTAAACTTTCCCGCGACTTCAAGCTACTAATGTTGAAGTTCAGGCTCCTAAAGTGACTTCAGGCGACTGAAGTTTCAGTTTAGGCAACCGAAGTACCTTGACCTTCTTGCTGTGTTTTCCCATTAATTCTTTAGGCTACCGAACTTAATCTTCAGGCTTCTGAAGAAAATTTTTAGGCTACTAAGGGTGAGTTTAGGCTACTGAAGTCCCCTTTTTCTCAATTTTCCTTTTTTTTTTTAATTTAAAAATTTATTTTACTTTATTTCTTGGCTCTTTTATAAAGGTACTTTCTAAGGTTTTAAGAATATTTCTAAGTCCATGAAAGTCCCCTAATAGTATACATAAAATGCATGAATCGTAAAATCATGCTAAGTTATGTTGAGCCTCAAATTAAATCATACGAAAATGTAAATACATGAGGTCTAAGTACCCATTCCCAAGATGTTCTTGAACTTTACTGCTTGTATCTTGATTCTCGTATTCTTTGAGTTCCATGGATCTTGCCAAGATATGTAAGCTTTACTTTAAGGCTTTCATGACTTGTTATCCTTCCGTGCATGCTTAATATATGTCTTGTTCACAAACTCAATGCACAGATCAAATACCAAGTGATTTTTCATTATCAAAATCGGATTGGACTCGTAGAGTCAACATCATCGATGAAATTCAGAATTTGGAGAAACAACCTCTCAGTTTCTTCTTGTTGACGAGATGTGACCTCGTCGATGAGAACCTCATGTACCCTTGTCAACGAATCCCTTGTGTTCGTTGAAGAGGGCCTGATTATATTCCTCTAGTTATTATTTTCCAAGTCTCTCCAGATCCATCATAACCGGATATTGGATCTCTATAGCTGCTACCACTGGTATTGCAGACTTCCTGCTTAATGCATCAGCTACCACATTTGATTTTTTTGGGTAATAACTGATGGTACAATCAAAATATTTAATAATCTCCAATCACCTTTTCTGTCTTATATTCAATTCCTTCTGAGTGAAGAAATACCTCAAACTTTTATGGTCAGAGAAAATTTCACATCGCTCATCATATAGATAATGCCTCCAAATCTTTAATGCATGTACCACTATAGCTAATTCAAGATCTTGGCTAGGGTAGTTCTTTTCATATTCTTTCAACTGACTGGAAGCATACGCTACCACTTTACCATGCTGCATTAGTACACAACCAAGTCCCTTCAAGGAAGTATCACTGTAGATAGTATAACCCTCACCCCCTGATGGGATGATCAGCACTAGTGCTGTGACAAGTCTCTGTTTCATTTCCTAAAAAATATGCTCATAGCTATTATCCCACTCAAACCTGATATTTTTCCTAGTCAGTCGTGTCAGAGGCCCTGATAATGCTAAGAATCCTTCAACGAAATGACGGTAATATCTAGCTAACCCCAAGAAACTCCCAATCTCCTGGACATTCCTCAGTCTAGCCCAATTTACTACCACCTCAATTTTACTAGGATCCACAAAAATTTCATCTCCTGCGATAACATGTCCTAAAAACACAACTCTCTCGAACCAGAATTCACATTTGTTGAACTTGGCGTACAACTTCTTTTCTCTGAGTGTTTGCAAAACTTGCCTCAAATGTATCTCATACTTCTCATAGCTCCTCGAACAAACCAGTCCATCATAAAAAAAATAACAACAAACTGGTCTAAAAATGGATGGAAGATCCTATTAATCAAATCCATAAATATTGCAGGAGCATTCGTCAGACCAAATGGCATAACAAGGAACTCGTAATGTCCATATCTGGTCCTAAAGGTTGTCTTCGATACATCTTCTGCCCTTACTTTTATGTGATGATAGCCTGATCTGAGGTCAATTTTAGAATATACCCATGTACCCTGGAGCTAGTCAAACAAATCATTTATACGAGGTAGAGGATACTTATTCTTGATGGTCACTTTATTAATCTCCCTATAATCTATGTACAACCTCATAGACCCATCCTTCTTCTTCACAAATAATACTGGAGCTCCCCATGGGGATACACTAAGTCGTATAAATCCTTTATCAAGTAAATCCTGCAATTGATCTTTTAATTTTGCCAACTCTGCTGATGCCATTCGGTGTGGTGTTTTAGAGATCGGCCCTGTACTTGGAAGTAGATCAATGGAAAAATCTACCTCATGACCAAGTGGCAAACCAGGTAATTCATTCGGAAACACATCTGTAAATTCTTTCACTACTGGTGTACTAGTAAGCTTTAATTCAATCCCTGACATTTCCTTCACAAAGGCCATGAATCCCTAACAACTACTCTGAAGCAGTCTCCTTACCTGAATAGCTGAAACAATCTGAGGTAGAGATTGCACTCGTGACCTTATAAATCTAAATTTTGGTCTTCCTGGAGGTCTGAATATCACTTCTCTCAAACAGCAATCTATACTAGCAAAATTAGCTGCTAACCAATCCATGTTAAATATGACATAAAACCCATGCATATCTAACACTATTAAATTAGCAGATAGAATCCTCTCCTAAACATCAATTGGACAGCCATGGAATACCCTACTACACCTCATTGCCGACCCATTCAGTGTAGTCACTAACAATTCAACATCTAATGTTTGTGTGTCTGCCTTACATAATTTAACACACCCCAAAGACATGAACGAGTGTGTGGCACTCGAATCAAATAATGCAATGACTTTAAATAAAAACATACTAACCATACCTGTCACCACATCGCCGGCTACCTCAACATCACCTGACGTCAAAGCAAAAACCTTGGCTGGAGCCATGTTCCTCTACTGGCCTCAACGTGACACCTGATAGCCTCCCTGAGTAGGTCTAGGAGTGGGAGCAGCACCAATCTGAGCCTAACAATCTCTTATCACATCTCCTCTCCCGACATAACACTCTCACAGGTGTCTCTTCCCACAAGTCGGGCAAACTGGAAGTGGCTGGATACCCTGAAAATCACGATTCCCAGTCTCCTACCTCCTGTCTCTGTAGTAGCCACCTCTCTTCCATGAACCATGACTAGACCCCTAATGGGAACCAGACAATATGGATCTCTTCCTCTGTATCTGCTCCTCAGCGTCCAATCGTTCTCCAATTTCTACTATGGTGGCCCTATCTACCAACTCAGCAAAATCCTGTAACTTTAGTATCGACACCTACTTATATATTTCTTTCCTTAGTCCTATTTCAAACTACCATACCTTTTTCACCTCATTTGGAATAATGTACGGGGCGAAGCGATAGTTCAATGAACCTTGCCACGTACTGTTGCACTGTCTACTGCCTTTGCTTCAGATTCAGGAACTCCTTTATCTTAACTTCCCTGAACGAGGCTAGAAAATACCTATTGAAGAATATCTCCTTAAATCGCTCCTATGTCATCTCCATAGGTACTGTCCTCTGCTACTCTAAGAGTTTCATTGCTGTCCACCATCTCTCAGCCTCTCCAGTCAGTCTATATGTAGTGAACAACACCCTCTGCTCCTCAAAACACTACAGCACTACAAATACTTTTTTGATCTCTTGCACCCAGTTTTTAGTGATAGAAGATTAGTTCCTCCTGAGAAAGACGAAGGATTCATCTTACTGAATTTCTCTATCGAGCTGCTGTGGCCTGCAGAAGAACCACTCAGCTCCCTAGAATTTCTGGCAATTTCAGTCATAACCTGTTGTGCCACGCTGCGTAAAACTGCATCTAAATCACCGCCCGCAACGATTAAGGGCCCAGCTCCCTCATTTCCACTAGCATGGGCACTACTGCCTCCAGGGTCCATCTTGAGAAACAAATAACTTAACTTAAAACCCTATCACCATAACATATCATCCAACTAGTACAATATTTCCTGAATTAATTCACCACTCTTGATCTTAATTCAAGGTTCAATCCTACAACCTAGATATCCAACCTAACGATAGTTGAACATGGCTTTCCTGAAGTCATCACCCCACAAAAATCACACAAACCACCACGGAAGTTTTGCATCTAGACTACAAAACTAGACCTCAAATTCCTTTATCCTATACTCTAGTATTATTATTGTTGCATTCTAGAGTCTACAGAACCTAGCATCCTAGACTCTGATACCAAACTGTAATAACTGACTTACTTTACTATATAATTAAACATAATCAACAAAGTGAACTCGAACCCATGGGTAGCGGGGTACACTTGACATACATAGAGGAAACCTAAGTAGTAGTAAATATAGATAACATCCATCAAACCATGAAATAAATAATGTCAGAGTTAACTACAATCCGCAAAATATCCAAAAATATATCTAGGATCCCACATCAAAATCTCCTAATCCTACCTCAAACTTACCCTCCTAGCGGGGTAGCACAACTGACTCAACGGCGGTCTCACTCTACCGGTCTTTCTAGGTTTCCTGAAAATTATTTAAGCTGGGGTGAGACACCTCTCAGTAAGGGAAAATAAAAAATTCAGCTGTATGACAACATGAATATTTAATGCTAATATAGATATATAGTACATTTTGCATACTAGAAAACATTAATCATATCATAACTGCATAGACATATACTTTCATATTTTAATAAATCGTACTATTCATGAACTATATGGTATAGCTAATAATACTGAAAATTTACCCAGAATGTATAGCTAGCTGATGTCATGTATTACCCCCCATAACAGGTTGTGCAGGCCGAAGGCGAGACCCGACAATGGTTGGCCGACCATTTCCGAGTCAAAAATGTCTATAAGTACGATGGACACGCCACATCCTGGTCTGAAATGCCAGGTAGACATCTACAACTCTACATTGAAAGCCACATCGACTATCCATCTCCCACCCCCTCTACTTGCAGGGGTGGTTAGCACAAGTCTGAAACATAATAATCTGATCTGTATAGCTACGGTACCATGCTCCTGAAACTGAACTGAACTATCATCTAGGTTTTGATAATACATAATATGTGATAATATACAGTTTAACATAAGTAGATTGATAGCATTTTTTGTAATAACATAAATACATACGACCTTGCGCCGATTACTTTCACATCTGCAGCCTTGCGCCGAACATTTCATAAATATGATTTTGCACCGAAATCATACATAATACATAGCCTTATGCCGGCTATCAATCACGTCATTGCACCAAACATTTCATAAATAATAATCTGAATAAACATGTTAATTATCATGTATTGCAAAATCATAATGTACAACATTATTCAGTATTTTTTGAAAACATACTTTATCTGTAAAATTGCCTTAACATAATAATTTTTACATAAAATAATATTCATGTCACACAATGCTGAATAATACCATTTATTCCATAATGAAATCATATTTTCTGGCATTTCATACTAGTACATACATTTCAATATAATAGTAGTATTTTCCCAAATAAGTATTTTTTCAATAATATTCAAATGTAATATATGCTTTCTGAACATAAATCTACTAGTAATTTAATAGTATTTTCATGGAAAAGTAACTGCTTTAATTTATTTCCTTACCTGATTTTTGAGAAGAAACCCCCTAAAATATACTACTCCTACACCCGCAGGGTTCCCCATTCAACACCCTGAAATCAACATCTCCCAGAATTAAACTTCAATTTTTCTTCATGTACAACATTTCCTACAACTATTGAAAGACCAAATTTTTAATAAAAAACCTTACCTTAAACCAAGGATGAATTATAAAGTAGCTCCACCGATGATCCACTCTAGTAGATTTGCAGAGAACTTTCCCAAGAGCGTCGTGGTGATTTCAGATCTTCGAATTAGTGAGAATCTAGCCTGAGATCTTAAAGAGAAAGGGGAGAAACCAAAGAGGAGAGAGAGAGTGAGTGTTCTACGTGAAATTTCTAAGAGAAAATCAAGTTTAGGGCTATTTATACACTGGCCTTCATTGACGAGCCCCGTCACATCATCGATGAGGTCAAGAAGGAAATTCTTCGACGAATACTATTCCTCATCGATGAAATTCAGAGCTGAAAAAAATAATCTCTCCGTATCTTCTCGTCGATGAAGCACACCCTCGTCGACAAACCCAAAATGTCACGTTGTCAACAAAGTCTGCTGCCGCCCTCTTTTACTATTTCCATTTTCCTCTTTCTTTATTATTTAAATATCATTATTCTTTGGGTCATTACGCATGATGTGTACAAGATCGTACCTGACACATGCAGTCAATGTGGAGAGTAAGTTTTTTTAAAATCTGGGTAGACAGCATTGGGATGCCGTCAAGTGGATCTTTAGATACTTATGGGGTATTTCTCACTATGACATCATGTTCGGCAAGGAGCAGAGTAATTTTTCTGTTGTGGGATTTGTTGATGCAGATTATGTAGGGGATCTTAATGACAAGATGTCTATAATAAGGTATGTGTTTACCTTTGTGGGAGGACCCATTTTTTGGAGGTTCATGGTACAATCTCTGGTGGCATTATCAACAACTAAGTTGGAGTATATGACAGTCGCCGAAGCTGCTAAGGAAGCATTGTGGCTTACTGATTTTGTCAAGGAGTTGGACATATAGCAAGGTGGAGTTAAGCTGCGTTGTGACAGTCAATGTGCCATCTATTTGATGAAGAATCAAGTATATCACGCTCTAACCAAACATATGGATGTAAGATTCCATAGGATTTGAGAGTTGATTTCTTTAGATGAACTTGTGCTTGAGAAAGTTCACACCTCTGAGAATGCAGCGGATATCTTGACGAAGCCGGTTACCACGAATAAGTTCAAGCATTGCTTGGACTTGCTGAATGTCTCCAATTGTTATAAGGGAGACGGTCCCATCCTAATGTCCCAAAGTCAAGGTGCAGCAGCGGGTTTATGTTTTCAGTTTCTCCTAAGGAGCGTACGTTTACCAAGGTGAATATTGTTGTGATATGTGGCTTGCATATTGAGTGGAATGTATGCACAAAAAGAAAACATGATTGAAATCAAGATGCTGGTGTCAGCAAGGGGAAGCCGTTGATGGTAGCTCTGTAGCCGTCAATGGTTTGGCCTAGTTTTAGAAAGAATTTTCTATCTGTCTGAAATCGTCAACTGTATGTCACAAATCGTCGACGGTTTGACTCGAGAACCCAATACAAATTTTTAAATTTTAAATAGGGACATTAATTTGGTTGGGGTTCAAAGGGAAAGCTTCCAAGAACTCTATTTATATGGTGTTTATAATGTATTTGAAATGGTTGTTCGTGTTTTTGACACAAGATAGTCAGAAAATTGTCTATTGCTTTCATTACAGTCATTGTGATTGTCATTTCTGTATATTTTACCTTTGAGTGCTGCGTTTGTTTAATTCTATATTCCACTGTGCAATTCAATTTCTACAACATTTTAATATTAATAAGTTATGTTATAATTTAATTTTTTTTATTCATATATTGTTAATATATATAATTTTTAAAAGCAAAATCAATCTCTAAGATTAATAAATTAAATACATAATTTGATAATAATATAGAATCTATTTTAATAAATTAGGTATATAATTTGAACCGTTAATATTTCAAAATGTTATTTAAATAGATATAAGATATAAATTATAATAATTTAAAGATTGAATTTGTTTAATAATAACATGAACCAAGGAAGGTATTGAGAATGTTTTTGTAAATAGAAAATAATAAAAAAATTACTTAATAGCAATATCGTCAATAAATTAATTATATAATTTTATAATCATATATAATCTATTTAATAAATTAGCTAGATAATTTCAGCACTTAATATTCAAAAAATGTTGTTTTAATAGTTATGAGATATAAATTATAATAATTTAAAGATTGTATTAGTCTGTTCAACAATAATAATAACATGAACAAAATGAATAGAAAATATCTGTGTAGAAAATAAAAAAAGGTGGAAAAGGGAAAGTAAAAAAGGAAGGTGTAAGAAAATAATAAAGGAAAAAGAAAGGAGGAAGCTCGCAGAGAGAGAGAGAGAGGAAAAAAGTAAAAAAAAATTATGATTTTAATATGTGTCAGTGTAAATGTAAAATAATATACATATTTCTATAATTTTTTTGTATTTTAAATTAATTTTATAACTTTAATGTATGCAAATGTTAACGGAAAACAAAAATGTAGGACTAATAATTTGGATTAGTTTAATAATTTGAACATCCAACCTTTACTTTTTTTTGCTTACTTGAAAGTTGATGACAGTAGAAAAAGAAAAGAAAAATATAAAAAAATTTTTTTAAAGGAAAATAAAAAGAAATAAATATATTAGTAAATCAATAAATAAAATTTTTATTTTACACATTTTTAACTTTAATTTCTTTTAATTTTAATTATGTTAATAAACATAACTGCTATCAAGTGGGAAAAAATACAATAAGGAATCACTTTTTAACTTATTTTTTTCTCCATAAAAATTTTTAAATTAAAAGCATTTGAAGAAACATTAAAAAACAAAAAAAAAAAAAAAAAGGAGGAGAGAGAGATCCACATGAATGCATGGAGAGAGAAAAAATTTGTAGAAAAATGCAAAGAAGAAATTGTTTATTTAAATAGCAAATAATGAAAAAAATATTTTAATAACAATATCAATCTTTAAGAATTAATAAATTAAATATATAATTTTATAATATTATAGAATCTATTTTAATAAATTAGGTATATAATTTCAATACTTAATATTCAAAAAATTTGTTTTAATAGTTATGAGATATAAATTATAATAATTTAAAAATTATATTAGTATGTCTAACAATAGCAACAATTTGAATTAAGCAAGAAGGGAAGAAAGTTCCTATAAATGAAAAATAATAAAAATCAAATAGTAAATATTTTGTGCTAAAAATAAAAAAGGAAAGAGGAGGGAAAAGAAAAGAATAAAAAAGGGACGGTAAAATCAAATAACAAAGGGGAAAAAAGGGAAACTAGAGAGAGAGAGAGAGAGAGAGAGTGAGTGAGAGAGGAATTAGGGGAAAAAGTATAGATAAAAGTAAGAAAATTTTATAAATTTAATATATATTAATATAACTGCAACATGACATACAATTTTTTTGGTTTTTTTTTTCATAATTTAAGTTAATTTTTTAATTTTATTGTTTGTAAGTGTAAATGGAAGACAAAAAAATAAAATAAAAATGGCACCAATAATTTGGATTAGTTTGATAAATTGAACAGCCAATTTTTACCTTTGTGCATACTTGAAAATTGAAAACATTAAAAATAAATAAAAGAAAAAAATAAAAGAATTTTATTTCACATTTAGTTATTAAGAAAAATAAAAAAAATAAAAAATATATTAGTAACTCACATTTAGTAACTTTTGATTTCTTTTAAGTTACTTCTCAAGCATCTATGCATCTCAATAAAATCATATCTAAACTCTTTTAAAAAAAATTATTACCACTGATATGGTACCCATCGCCAAAAGTTGAATAGTTCTTTTGTCATTATCTAAAGCATTTGGTGGATATTGTTGATCGATCAAATACTATTTCATATCATGGTGCTAAGGCTGTCCATCCACTTCCTCTTCAATAACCATATATTGAGTTAGATTATATGCACATCCACACTAAATGGTTGAATTTTTTTTTCTCATTTGTGAAACTGATCATAAAGGCCAAGGTTGGCAATGCATCCGCAAATTTGTTCTTTGTTCGTAGGAGATGTTCAAAAGAAATTAACTTGAACTCTTGTACAAGCTTCTCCATAAACTGTTGGATTAAATTAACTTTCGATCATTGGTTTTCCATTTCTTGTACAACCTTCAATCCTACTATACACGCTTCATATTCGGTAACATTGTTGGTATAAGGGAAAGTTAACTTAATAGTTGTTAGATTACCACTTTACCTAAAAGTTTAAGCTGTTAGGTCGTGGGCCAACAGTGTATATCAAGCTTTAACACTCCCCCGCACATGCAGCTCGATAGCACGTGGAGAGATAAACAGATGACAAATAATGTCACAGAATAAATATGGATGACAAGATTAAAACCCAGAACCTCCTGGTAACCAGAGCTCTAATACCATGTTAGATTACCACTTTACCTAAAAGTTTAAGCTGTTAGGTTGTAGACCAACAATGTATATCAAGCTTTAACAATAGCAAAAGGAAATTGTTTACTTTATGATGATGCCAACATTACCTTTACTCCATATCCATGAGTATTCATTGTAACATCAAAATACATCTTCCATCTAATTTCTTCATCATCCATATCTAGAATATCTTCATCAAGAAAAATTAAAATTCACTAACCCCTGCTCATCCACTACATAATTAGCTATGTGATTAGCCACTACTTGCCCTTT
Source organism: Malania oleifera (assembly GCF_029873635.1). Classification (NCBI taxonomy): domain Eukaryota; kingdom Viridiplantae; phylum Streptophyta; class Magnoliopsida; order Santalales; family Ximeniaceae; genus Malania; species Malania oleifera. The sequence goes on along the minus strand of NC_080427.1, from coordinate 7,097,794 downwards.
GATTATTTTAGCAAACACGTCAATAATGTCGTATCGAACAGAAGCATACTCCATCAAGCTATTGTTGACTTCTCAAAAATATACTTCAAAGGGATAAGGAAGGTAGTATAGTACAACATGTACTCTCTTAAGAAGTGAGCTGCCCAAGCAAGGGCATAATAGGTCCTTCCCACATGTTGGTATTTGGATTCACACTAGTTAAACTTCTTACTAAGAAAATAAATGGACTTTTATATTATTTCTTATTCAACATTTTAGCACGACATACTCCCTATTGATTCCTCCAATACTGTTCAGTATAAAATCAATGGCTTTCCAAGAATTGGAGGCATCAAAATTGGTGTATTTCTAAGATAATCCCTAAGCCTATTAAAAACTTGCTGGCATTCATCATTCCAAACACCAGGGTCATCTTTCTTTAATAATCTGAAGATCAGCTCATATGTAGCAGTCAATTGTGATAAGAACCAAGTAATATAATTTAGCCTTCCTAAAGCATACACCTTCTTCTAAGTAAAGGAGGCTCCAACTTCTCAAGTGTTAAAATCTTGTCAAAGTCAACATTAGTTCTTCTTTAACTAACAACAAATTCCAACAACTTACTAGATATAGTCCCAAAAGTACACTTAGTTAGATTCAAACTCAGACTATATTTCCTTAATCTTTTAAGCAACTTTCTCAAAATCATGGGATGCTTTTCATCACTTTTGGACTTGGAAATCATGTTATCCACTTATACTTCAATCTCTTTATGCATCATGTCATGGAAACATGTCATTATTACTCTCTAGTAAGTAACTTCAATGTTCATAAACCCAAAAGGCTTTACCTTGTAACAAAAAGTGGCCCTTTAAGTATTGAAGTTTGTCTTCATCTTATCCTCGTCTACCATATTAATTTGGTTGTAACTAGTTAAGTCGTCCATAAATAAGAGTAGATTGTTTCTAGCTATATTGTCCACCAACATCTCAATATGGGGTAATGGAAAATCATTTTTAGGACTAGCCTTGTTTAAATTTTGGTAATCCACACACATCATAACTTTATCATCCTTTTTAGGAAACTAGAACAATGTTAGCCATCCATTCTATATAATTAGAAACTTCTTAGAAACCTACCTCAAAGTGTTTCTTAAACTCCTCCTTGATTTTTTCTTCCCATTTAAGGTGATTCCTTCAGAGTTTCTATTTCATAAGTTTACAATCTTGCCAAATTTGTATCTGATAAGTTACTGTACCTTTATCCTATCCAGGCATATAATGATAAGACCATGCGAATATGTCTTTAAACTCATGTAATAATTTGACTGCTTCCTATTTTATTTGTGGGTTCATCAAAGTGCCGATCTTCTCCTCCTGTGAAGTATTTAATATTCCCAAATTCATAACTTCTGCATATGGTTCAATCCTTTTATTTTCTTGCTCCAATAACCTCAAAAATTCCTCTAATGACTTTAATTCCTTATCTTCTTCACTAAGGTTGTGTAAAGCACTCTTATTGCAATCAACATCATTTTCATGACATAAAGAGGTTTTACTTTTCTACATGGATAAAATGAACTAACTCTAAAAGGACATTACACTTTAAATAAACAAGGAATATGGGTTGGCATAAACACACAAAAGAAAAGGCAAAGGATAATCATGTTTAAAATAAAGAGTCATTTTATAACCACAAGTCAAACCAAAGAAAGAACGATGCTTAGAAAATCATTCATGCATTGGTAGGACCATAGTGGTCCAGTTATCAAGCAATCCCAATAAAAATTCAAAAACATCCAAATGATGCTACTCTTTACCAACATATTGACTGATAGCTGGCTATCAAACATATAAGCAAATTCATTAATCTTAACATTGATCCTCTTCTAGCAAAGTCTCCAGTTTATGACATATAACACATATAGGCTTTGGAAAAGTGTGACTGATATATGAGATCACTAGTCCAAGCTTATATTGGCATTTTCGTTCAATTTTGGCCAACCTTTTCTATCTATATATGGTGTATTCCCAAGAGGGGGGGGGGGTGAATTGGAATTTAAAAATTTTTCTTATGTTTGACCTAAATAGCAACAGTACATTCACAACCTAGGGTCTGTCTATACAGTTCCAAATGTGCAAATAAATATAACGTGCGGAAATTATAATCATGCGCAACATTCACCAACTATAACATACACATGTAGGAATGTAAATTGTAGAAAGATAAACAGTGCACACACGATATGTTATCAGGGTTTGGCCAATACTGCCTACGTCCCCGCCTCTTGTTCGCAAGCTTGAGGATTTCACTAAACCTCACTTAACGGGTGGAGCGGCACCGGTTACAATCAGGTCAATTAGCGGGGTTGACCTCAACCTACACCTTACCAGGATGGTGTACCTAACTTTCCTAACCGGGTCTAAGCCAGTCTGGGACTATTCCAAAGGGCTAGTCTCCCTCTTCAGGCCCACGTCTGGAATACAAATGATATAAAATTTTGCATACAGTGCTTCTAAACAAGCAAATTATGTACCAATTCAATACATGTAATAATCAACTCACATCAATATGTATGAACTATAAGCTCGGTGCTCTACGTGTGCAATCAACACTTAGCAAGGTATAATTACAAATATACTCAGGAGTATTCTAACAAGCTATTTCTTTGAAACTAGATATATCAAATCTCAATGCTAGATTAGGGTTTCAAAGATGCTGCAAACAATAATCAAACCAACTCAAAAATATTTTCCTTAATAAAATAAGAACAAGAGTTGTTTAAAAATTTATATCTTGTAAAATCCTTGCACACAAAAATATAGCTATAGGAATCTTGCAATGAAAATGCAAAGATCCTTAAGCTAATAAGTTTTTCCCAACACTTGATTTATCAAATAAAATCTGTGGGAAAACTTATGCTTAACTCTCAATATCAAAATCAATCGATAAATAATACAAATGAGAGTTATAAGCAATATAGAATGATGTATAAACACTCTAAGCACTCTCACTACACTTGGTTAATCAATAAAATTAAAGTTGTAGAGTGTATAGAGGTAGTATAAGCAAAAAGGTTTGGAAAATTTTGAGAGAGATTTGGCTTAAACCTATTTGCTAATCCACACTTAATCTTGACAAATGAACCCCTATATATAGAGAAAGGATAAATTATGAATGTTGGGGAAACGAAGGGTATTATTAAATTTGATTTAAAAATTATTAAGAAAATTAACCCTGTTTACTAAATTTTAACCCCGGTAAAAATTAATTTAACCTGAGAGATTCAAGTGCCCGATCTGAGGTTCGGGTGCCCAAATAGACTCAGTCAAAAAAGTATTTTAAAGAGTTCAGTCACCCGAGTCTAGGTTCAGTTGGTTGAACAAAAGTCTGAAACATTTGGCACGCGGTTCGGGTGCCCGGTGCTAAGTTCAGTCACTCGAGGCCTGATTTGAACTATAAGGTTCAGCAGCCCAAGTTGGTGTGAAGTCCCTTTCTAAGGATTCGGTCACCCGAGGGTGATGCGCTCATTTCTAGTTTGGTCGCCCAAAACCAGGTCAACTCGCTGACTTCCCACGGATTTGGGCGCTCGAGGTGTTTTGAACACCTGGGGTTCTGTTGCCCGACCTCTCATATATTTTCAATTAAGTCCAATTTTTATTTCAATTAATTCCCCTGATAATATATGTGATTATGGGGACAATATCAAGTATTATGTAAGGACCTAGGGTCATTTCTAAGGCCATTTTTCTTGCCAAAAAAATCCGACTTTGGTCGACTAAAGGGTGATCCCTAAGGTCTCTCTAAGGTCTTGAGCTTATAGTCCTACATGCATGATATGTAGATTATTGCAGGCCTTGGATGATTATTATTACATACCCAGTGAAATGAAATATAGATTACAACAATTAAAAACATTCCGGGTCTTCACTTATCTTCAAGTTACCGCATGCCACTATATGAACTTGCCAATAAGAACCTGCACACAAACTTGGCAACCATTAAATATCAGAGTATTTGTCATTATCAAAATTGGGAATGACCCATAGGGTCAACACATTACCTCATATTTAACCTTTCGAGATGGCTAAAACCCTAGACCAAGGGTATCTCTATGATTCTTCAATAATATTGGAACAGTTATCCCTTGTAAATGCTTTCCCTAGCCTTTTCCTATTGTATACTCTTGTTTCAACATCTTTCTAGCGATCTGTTGGAATTGGTGTATTCCCAAGAGGGGGGAGGGGGATGAATTGGGTATTTTAAAATTTTCTTCCTAGCTCAACTAACCAACAATAGTATAACTCAACCTAGGGTCGTCTAAGCATTCCCCAATAACACAGACAAACTACTGTGCGAATATTTAACCTAATAAACCAATCTCAGTATTATCAATCATTCAGTGCATATATGTAAAACGATTAGATCAATAAATAATAACATGCAAGTGTAGAAAATAAATTGCAAAAAAGTAAAAGCTGCACCAGATATGTTATCAGGGTTTGGCCAATACTGCTTACATCCCCGCCTCAAGCTCACAAGCAAGAGAGTTCACTAAATTTGCTCACTTGTGGGTGGAGCGACGCCATTTACAACCTTCCTCTCCTTACTGGGTAAGGGAATACCCCAAGTCAAGTTAACAGGGCTGACCCCAACCTTTAGCACACCTTAATAGGATGGTGCACCTAGTTCTCTTAACCGGGTTTGAACTTGTCCGGTGCTCTCCTAATCGAGTCAGAGCAATTCAAGACTTTTCACAAGGCAAGTCTCCCTCTTCTAAACACACGTCGGGAATACAATAATTAATATTGTGTACAAATAAATGCTTCTAGCACAAGTAGAATGTATAACAATTAAGCATAGTATAATCAATGCACTCAAGTATGATAGAGAATTGATGCTCAAGTGAGATTTGGTTAAGCAGTATATCAACTTACAACAGTATATATATATATATATATATATATATATATATATATATATGTATATGTATATGTGTGAGTGAGTGAGATCCTTGATCTTTGATTCTAGAAGGTATATTCACAATATAAACAATCAAAGAATCTAAACAACCCAAATCAAATATCTCAAAGATATTTTTAAATGACAACCACAATAGATATCTTAGGTTAAAAGCTTGCAAAGAAAATATCAAAGATAATATGCAAGCTTTCAAGTCTTGCAATTAGGATGCCAAGACTCAGAAGCAAAGAAATGATTTTACCAATCCATATTTATATATAAAATACTATGGGAATAATCACACTTGCAAAACTCTCAAAGAAGATTTTGTTAAATATGTATTTGTGTGAGAGTATATGCCAAGGGAAATGATGTAAGATAATACACATAATTACAAAAATCAATTTCCCTACAACTTGCAATTAATTTGCAAGTGAGGAGTTTAATAAAATGATACTCTCAATTTCAAAATGGTTTTAGCAAAGAATATGAAAGAGAGTATGAAAAATTAGGCTCAAAAAAATGGAGTATGGGCAAATGAGAGTATAAAAAATTTGAGAAGAATTTTGTTAATCAATTTGCTAATCCCATTCCTAATCAAAACAAATTAGGGGTATATATAGAATACCTTCAAAAAATAGCAATTAGGGACACATTAGGTATTTTGAAAAAGTTTAATTAAAATTTGAACCTCAATTACTGCAATTAATTTTCATAAACTCGAGAGGTTCAGTTGCCCAGTTCATAGGGCCGGTCGCCAGAACAAACATAAAGCTCATATTGGGTTTGGTTGGCTGAGAATATGACCGGTAGGTTGAGCCAAGGCGAAAACCAGACCTTTGTAGGTTCGGTCGCCCGGTCTAGGATTTGGTCTACCCGTTCTTGTTATTCGGTCACTCGAGGTGGTTTTGACCTAGAGGTTCGGTCGATCGGGGTTGGTAAGTAGAGACAACTCTAAGGTTCGGTCAACCATGGAAATTTAGTTCCAATATAGGTGGGTCGTCCGAGCCAAGTCAAAGAATTGAATTTTTACCAGTTCGGTCGACCGAGACATTTATAACACCCTCTAGTCGGTTGCCCAAAGATCTTTCAAAGTTAAGTTAGGTCCTGATTTTGATTAGAAAGACACCCATGTTCACATAGGTATTACTTTTGAGTTTATAGGAGATTTTTCTTGAAGTTCTTGGAGACCAAAGGTCAGTCTAAGGCTTAAGATTTTAAATTAAGCCCAAAAAATCTAGCATTGGTCGACCGAAGTCTTTGTTGAATCTATTTTAGCCTTTGAACTTTTTCAATCATGTGTGAATAAGCTGTGACATTTTATCTTAAGGTCATTGGTTCCTATGGGTCAATCTATGGTCATTGAGCATTCATCCCTATCATGCATGTAGAGCATTATTACAGACCATTTAAATTATTATAGACCCAAAGATTAAATGCAATACAAATAAAGATGAACACGTCTTCTTCTTTTCTCTTCATATTCCCCATGGAATACGCTAAGAGTATGTGCTCTTTAAGTTCCTTCTAAATTCCATTCCCTTTATCACATGTGCATGTTAAAATAGAGACCTATTCAAACACTAAATGCACACATGAGATACATGTGCTTTGTTAGCATCAAAACAGGGATCAGACTCAAAAATTCAACATAGTCATTATACTAAATTCTACAAACTTTGGTTCTAGAACTTATGTATTTTCATTACAAAGATTTAGAGACATTATCTCAAAGGCATGATGGGGACATTCTATATGTATACCTTCAACTTTAATAAAAGGGATTATTCCTAGTTGAGTGGTTTCAATGCTTTTTTCCCTTTTATGGTAATCATGTGATTTCTAGAGATGAATTTCAACTTTTGGTACAAAAAAGATGGCACTGCCCTAGTTGCATTGGTCCATAGCCTACCTAATAACATGTTGAAGGAAGGCATGATCTCCAAGATCTAGAACACAATTCTAGAAGTACACGAATTAATTTCAATGTCCAAGTCAACTTCTTTAGTAATTTCTTTTGTAGTCCTAACAAATTCTTTTATAGTCAAATTACTCTTCCTCATTAATGAATTGTCTACTCCTAGCTTCATCAATGTAACATATTGATAAACATTAAGATCCATTGCCTACCAAAACATATGGTATGATCATTTGATCTTGTTTCATAGCTATATGAAGTGGGCTCACATTACCTTGTCCTTCAACTAGAGTCTCTTCATTTTTTTAGGTTACACTGTTGACTATTAATATAGAGTTAACAAGGTTCACAAACTATTAAACTAGAACATTATGAGGAACATGAGCTTCATTAAGAACTTTCAGGGATGACTTTTTGATGGTATGAGTAAGTTAAGCGCTAAAATACAAGTTGGAGTTTTATTCAGCTGTTCCACTATATTGTATTTGTAAGGCCCCGAAAATTCTGCTATTTTTTTCCCACATAATAATAATAATAACAATAACTCTGATACCAGAAATCGTAAACTAAATCAACCCAGACCGCAAAGGAAATTAGGGATATACCTGTCCATACATGACAACTATATAGCGCAACCCACAATCTTATATACAATACCAGAGTTTTATGGTAACCAAAATACATGTACATACCAAATAGGACCATAAACATCCTAGGATCAAACCCCAAAAATTCATCCTGATCTCAACCCAACTACTTACCCTTCAGCCAAGGTAGCACTATCAGCCTCCTTTATCTCGGAGCTCGGTCTGCTCGTCTGTCGGGGTTTCCTGAAATGTTTGTATTGCTGGGGTAAGACACCTCTCAGTAAGGGAAATAAGCTAATTTCAGTGTGTGGCAACATGAGTATTATTGTGATATAAACATCTATTGTTCGTGATAAACTGTATAAGTAAGGAAAATCTTGTACATAATTTAACTACATTGACAAGTCAGGGAAAACTGTTCTGTGTTAATCTAAATAAATCGTAAATCAATATAATATACTGTATCGAACTAAATTTCTATATATGTAGTAACCAGAAAAAAAAAAATATAATAATAATAATAATAATAATAATAAAATAATAAAATAATAAAATAAAATAAATTAATTAAATTAATAAGTAAAATGAACAGTATGATAAGGAACAAATATATATATATATATATATATAAATATTAAAGCATGTATATATATATATATGTGTGTGTGTGTGTGTGTGTGTGTGTGTGTGTGTGTGTGTGTGTGTGTGTATATATATATATATATAAAGGTATGAAAGCTTCTTAAAGAAGCTTTACTTTACTTTACTTTATTTAAGGTTTATTATATATATATATATATTAATAAATTAGCACAAGCTTCTTTAAGAAGCTTTGGAAATCAAATTTTGGATATTTTTTTGGAAGTGCTCTCTCTCTCTCTCTCTCTCTCTCTCTCTCTCTCTCTCTCTCTCTCTCTCTCTCTCTCTCCTACGACTCTCTCTCTTCGATTCCGGGCTAGTTTTACGCCGGATCGACAAATCGAAACCACCACGACGCTCCTGGCGAAGTTCTCTACAAGTCTACCAGAACGGATCGTCAGGAAAACGAAGTTGGATTTCATCCCAAATCCAAGGTAAGGCTTTATATTCAATATTTGGATTTTTGACAGTTGAAGAAAGTAATATACGCGTAAAAATACTGAACTTTAATACTGGAAATTTTCAGTTCCAGGGTATTGATTGGGAACGTTGGGAATCATCCCTAAATTGAGGTAAGACTTTTTAAGTCGAATTTGACTTAGTGGTAGTTATAGAAAATATTGTACGTACGAAAATACTAAACTTTAATTCTGTGAGTTTTCATTTTCAGGGTATTGAGTTGAGAACCTTGTGGGTACGGGGAAGATTTTCTTAGGGGCTTTTCAGGAATCAGGTAAGGGGATAAACTAAGCTAGTTTTGTTTTGAGAAAATGTATGTACATATATATAGCATCTAGTTTCAGGAAAAATAAATATATTTATATATATGATTTATATTTGGAAAATACTGTTTAAATGATGATATGTTGAATACGTAGAAAATTTGTTTAGTGTGGCATGAGTATAAAAATGTTGTGAAATACTATTTTTTTTGGGAATGGGGACGATATGGATTTCTATGATGGAAAATCGGCGTACGGGCCGAGATATTTTTATATGTATATGTGATTTGCTGGCGTATGGGCCGTGCTATGTGGATGAGATTTACCGGCGTATGGGCCGTGCTATGTGGATGAGATTTGCCGGCGTACGGGCCGTGCTATGTGATTTGCCAGCGTACAGGCTGTGCTATGTGATTTGCCGGCGTACGGGCCGTGCTGTGTGGTTTGCCAGCGTATGGGCTGTGCTATGTGATTTGCCGGCGTACGGGCCAAGCTATGATAAAATGTGTAATATCGGCATACGGGCTGATGATTTTCATGATACACGTATATATGTGAAATGATATGATTGATGTGAAAATAAATGATATGAGATATTTATGTATCGCGGTTTTACTATATGTATATGATATCAGAACCTGGTTGGCTTGGTCTAGGCTAGCACTTGCACGGTACCGTTGCTATGTGTCCATGGTCTTCGTGATCATGATATATGTGTTAACGCTGCTGTACGGAGTGGTGTGAGATTGGATGGTCGATGTGGTTATTTTCAAGAAGTGTGCTGTTATCGCCCCTGGTGTACGGACCAGTCTGGGTAGACCCATCGGACCTACAGACTACTGTTTGACTTGGCAGTGGTCGGCCAACCATTGTCAGGTCCCGCCTTCGGGCCACACAACCCAGTCATGTGGGGGTAATACATGACAACAACCAGCTAACCTACCAGGATTGTTTTATGTTATTATTAGTGTATGAGATGAGATATGTTTATAAAAATGCAGTATATTCTGCTATGTGTTGATATGCATATATTTTTCCATATTTGATAAACAGTATTGAATATGTTATGTATGGTATATGTAGAACACAAAATACTCATGTTGCCACACACTGGTATTAGTTTATTTCCCTTACTGAGAGGTGTCTCACCCCTAAATCTTATACATTTTTCAGGAGCCCCTGATAGGAGAGCGGGAAAAGCCCCGCTGATCTAGATCAGTTGTTTGCCCTCTTTGGAAGGGTAAGTTTTTGGTAGGGACAGTTAGGTTTTGTGGGGGATTGTCCCTAGATTTCATTTTTGAGATGTATATACTGTGAGATAGTAATTGTAGTGACTCTGGTATGTGTTATGCACATTATGATGAGATGTATATGATTTTATACTTTCTGCTGCGTAGGCTTCTGCTGTATGTTTTGTTATATCCCTGGTGCCCACGGGCCCAGGTGGATTGTGACCTGCTGAGTTGGGATGTATGATGTGATGATAATTTATTTATATATAAAAAAAAATATGTGAAAAAAAAGAGCAGGTCGTTACAATATATATATAAAACATCTTCTATATTTGTATATTACTGAAATTATGCCTTGGATTAACTGTATTTCATGAATTAACCTCGAATGATTCAGGTTGTGTGGCCCGTGGGCTAGACTAACTCTGGCTGGCCTACTAGGCTAAGTCAAACATGACATAACTACGCATGATTGTCCACCCAACCTGGTCTGCCCATCCTACTCTCCATAATACTTCTCGGGTCGGTATATAGTGGGTATCCTACTCTCTGCAATACTTTGGGGCTAATCGGCTCCGACCCAACACTTTCTGAATAGCGTGGTTGCACTGTCGGCTATCAGCAACCTGGTCTGCCCATCCTACTCTCCACAATACTTCTTAGGTCAACACACAGAGGTTACACTGTCAGCTAACACCAACCTTGTCCACCCATCCTGCTCTTCACAACACTTCTCGGGTCAGCACTTAAGGCTACATTATTTGATCTGACTAGCTAGCTACTATACCGTGCTCATAACATACTTAATCTATTAGGGATTCTGATATCATATAGTACATTTCATATAATATATAATTGAAACATATCTCATTTCATATTTCTACATAAAATCTGTCATATCATAATTTTCTGATTAAACTGTTTAGATATAAATCTATTCACAACATTTGGGCCGGCTGAATAATAACGGCATCTGGGCCAGCTGAATAATCACGACATCTAAGTCGACTGAATAATCACAGCATCTGGGCCGGCTAAATAATCACAATATACTGAAAATATAATTTTTGTATTATTTATAGTTTTTCTAAAAATTGTCGTCAATTTGGGCTTCTACTGTGAATTCATAAAATATTCTGACATATCATTATTTACGGTAAAGTTTATACTCATGCCACACACAAGTGAGTACTATTCTGGAATAACTTACCTGGCCTATGAAAACTAAAAGGCAAGGTGTTATCCTAAGAGGGGTGTGAATTGCGTTTATAAAAATTCTTTTTAGTGTTATTACAAATTTTCAGCTTTTTGTATATTTAAGAAAACACACAAGAATTACTTAATTTTAAATCAATCACAATCCAAACATAAACCAAATACCAATCACAAACACAAATAATAACCAATCAATCAAACACAATACTTAACCAAAATTTGAGCAAGCTTTGCAGCACTTTCTTTTATAAGCTTTTAGTTTATAGCCCTATATGTATGATTTTTAAGCACTTCTTTTAATCAAGATTTTCGCAAGTGGTTAATCAGTGTACTCCCTTAAAGGTTTTTGTAAAATATTAATCAACGTACTTTCTTAGATTAAAAGGTCTTCTCAATCTCAATTTTCAGTAACCCTGCACTTTGAAATACAATTTGTGTATATGTTGAAATTTAAATAGAAAAGGGTAGAGAGAGTGAGACTGAGATTTTTTACGAGGTTTGACTTATCCCCAGCCTACGTCCTCAAATTAGGCAAGACCACGAAGGATTCCACTAACTAGTTCCTTTCCGGGTGGAACAAATCGATTACAATCCCTCCTGCAATTAGGGTAGAGCCTTCTCTCTAAGTGATACCCCACGCTCGGTACAACAATCCAATAGCCTTGAATCATTAAGAAAACAAGAGACAAGAAAGAATTCTTGTGTACAAGAAGCACTCTCTAAAAGAGCAAGTTAGCACAAGTTTAAGCACAAAGTATACTTCAAAGTAAATATCAATATGCAATGAAATTGAAGCTCAAAGTAAACTTATATTTTGAATTTTTGAGTCTGATCTCGCTTTGATAATGACAAGACACAATTATCTCATCTATGCATTGAACTTTTTAGCAGGAACATTATTTAGCATGTACGAAAGGTGAGGAAGTCATGGAAGCCATGAGGAATTTGAAGCGCATATAATCTGGCATAATCCATGGAACTAAAAGAGTATAAAAATGAAAATGCAAGCGTCATGTTCAAGATCATCATGGGAATGAGTATTTAGGATTAAGTGTATTTGCATATTTTATATGACATAGCTAGAAGCTCAAAATATGCCTTATACATGCATCTCATGAAAATCTTCTAGGGTTAAACATGGACTTAGAGACCTTATTTTGAACCTCAAAAAATGTTTTATAAGAGAGCAAAGTAAGAGAGAAAAATTGATTTTGAAAACTAAAATGAAATTTCTGAAGTTGGTTTGCCCAGACGACTGAGGTGTACCCTTAGAAGTCCAAAGATGCGACCTCAGACGACTAAAGTTTTACTTCAGAGGTCTAAAGAATTTCCTTAGAAGACTGAAGATTTAGTGCAGTCTTCTGAAGATTTAATTGCTGAAACACAGAATAGGCAGAACACCTTCACACGTCTGAACCGTCAAGTTCAGTCATTAGACCCTGTGTCTAGAAAAAAATTTTCAGTGCTTTAAGGAACATCAGAAGACTAAACCCAAGAGCTCAGTCGACTAACCCTACGAAAAATTTGAATTTTTCCAATTCAAATGTTATAAACGTGGGCAATATTCCAAGTATCTAAGACAACAAGGAAACTCACACTAAGAACACTTATAAAAGTAACCTATAAACCTTAGTGCCTCAGTGGTTGCATAGGATTGGGGAGCCTTGAACATCCTTTTACATCTCTTAAGAGCTTGGAATACTATTGCTAAGAATCGTTGCCTGCACTCCAAAGAATTCATACTTAGTGGGCATTCGCATCTTCAAGATCCAAGCAAACTTATACTAAATCTAGGTTTGATCTTGAGGTTTAAGAAATATTTCATTGAGCTTTAAAATTTTTATTAAACAGTTATCTTCTCCATTATCCGTTCAAATAAAAATCATCTTGGGAGTAAGAAACTTATTTTCTCATTCTTATTTATAGTGAAAAATTTCGTGGGAATAGTATTCTAAAGTTTGAATCCTTGAAATATTCAAAGTCATATTTTTATACAAAGGGATCTACTTTATTGGTAAAAGGAGTATTTGAAAAATTATTGTTTGTTAAATCTTTGAAATACTCAAAGTCATATTTATTCAAAGGTTCGCTCTTACGAATTATTTGATAGCAAGAACTTAGATCTTCATGACATTCAAGATTATTATTTTTTTTTAAATCACATTTGGTATTCTTGCATCTAGTAAGTTGAACTAAAACCCTAAGTTCTCCAAAGCATCTACTTATATGATTATTTGGGAAGATATTGATTTAAGGGTAATTTTGTGAAGGATATCATTCATATAACGATCTTATCGTTACATACATACTAAGCTTCATGTTTTATTATATGAATATGTGTTGGGATTTCTATTGTACTCACTAGTTTGGTTAGAAGCAATATTGAGTTTTGTAGAATTGTAATTTGTTGACCTTATAGGTTACGCCCATTTTTTATTATGACAAATACTCATTGTGTGTAATGGGTGTTTGGGGTTTTGTGTAGGAACTAAGATTGTTAAGACAAAATGGGCACAAAGCAAGCAAAGCCTGAAGACAAATTTATATTCAGTGTTGTAATATATTTCATTTAAATTGATCTGTAATAGTAAATAGGTCTTTGGTTTGTAATAAGCACACAAAACACATGCATTGTTTTTTTATGTAAGCTTAAACCAAAATACGAACTAAAAGTGACCTTAGAATGACCTTTCGGTCGACCGACACCGTACTTTTTTGGTGTCACTATTTTGGACATGAATGACCTTAGGACACTCATCTTTGCACTCGCATGTATTAGACACTTGAATAAGGTGAATGTGTATTGAAACGGGACCGAAATGCACACACTTTGTGCACTTTCGGTCGATCGGCCAACATAGTTCATTTTGGGCTGGTCAACCGAACCAGACCTGGGTCAACTATTGACCAAGGTCCTGGTCGACTGAACTTATGCAATTCAAAACCTTTTGGCCAACCGAAACCCTCTTTGGTCAACAATTTGACCATCTGGTTGACTGAGTCATTTTTGTACTCCAACTACCTAGTCGATCGAGGGTCCTCGGGAAAATTCCCAGCTGTCTACTCGACCGAACTAGCCAGTTCAAAATGGTTTGATCGACTGAATCTCGGTAAAATAGGAAAATCGCCTTTGGAAAGGTGTTAGAATTGGTGTATTCCCAAGAGGGGGGGTGAATTGGAATTTTAAAATTTATCACCTAGGTTGAACCGGATAAACAGCAGTATATACACAACCTAGGGTCTACCTATTCAATTTCCAAATGCGTAGATAAATATAATGTGAAATTTAAGTCATACGCATCATTCACCCATAACATACATGTGCGGTAAATATAAAGTTCGGAAATATAAATGAACACATGATATGTTATCGGGGTTCGGCCAACCGTGGCTACGTCCCCACCTCAAGCTCGCAAGCTAGAGGATTCCACTAATAGCTCACTTAAGGGTGGAGCGGCACCGTTTACAACCAGGTCAAATTAACACAGGGCTGACCTCAACCTTAACCAGGTCAATTAGCGGGGTTGACCTCAACCTACACGCCTTAACAGGACGACACACCTAGCTTTCCTAACCGGGTCTAAGCCAATCCGGGACTATTCCAGGGCTAGTCTCCCTCTTCAGGCCCATGCCTGGAAATACAACAAATGTGTATTACAATGAAATGGTACAGTGATTGTGCTTTCAAGTAAAGCAGATATGTACCCAAATTCGCGCAATAATATACACCACAAATATGAAATAATTTGTAAGCTCAGTGTGGTCTAAGATGTCAACTCTCAAATAGATTTACTATCAGTGTAATGCGTACGTGAGAGTGCAAACCTAAATGATCTTTGTATCACAGGATATTCAATCTAAGTGCTCAAACAAAGATATCATCCAGACTTCATATATTTCAATCAACAAGTTTTCTTAATACACATATGTATATGAAGTTCTAGCAACGTATAAGTTTGGTTTGCAAAAGGATATTCAATCTCTGTACTCAGCAAGAGATATATGAGTTAACGAGTATTGCAACAAAGATTTTATCACACTAGCAAATATCTCATCAAATATTTTCAAGATTAATAACACAGTAGATATTTGAAAATGTTTTGCAACCAAAATACAAATACAATCTTCTTAAGATGTTGCAATGGAGGTGCAAATCTTAGAAGATCTATCAAAGTTTTCTTAGGATAGACTTATTAATAAAGTCCCCTAAGAATACTCAAGGTTTAGCTCTCAAAGATAATAAAACAATCAAATATGAATGGGAGAGCAAACCTACTTAGACTAGCACTCAATCAACTTACAAAGGGTTTAATTTGTATGAGAAGGTAAGTATGAGTGTAGGAGGTTTAAGAATGAGTAGTATGGCCTTTTGGATTTTTAGAGAATTTTTACTTAATCAAAGTGGTTAATCCCTGCTTAATCTTTGCAAATGAAGACATATATATAGGCAAGGGAGAAAATATGACCGTTGGGGACCTATAGGGTATTATTTAGAAAAGTTTAATGAAGTTTAATGCATTTTAACCCTGTTTAGAAAAATATTAACCACGGTAAAAATGGGAACAACCCGAGAGGTCCAGTCGACCAAAAGTGGTTCGGTCGACCAGGACTCAAGTAGCTCGGTCGACCGGGAGCATTTTGAACTAAGTGGTCGGTCGACCGGGCAAAGGCGATTTTTCAAAGCTCCGAGGTTCGGTCGACCGAGGCCTTTTTGAACTACGTGGCTCGGTCGACCAGACCGTTGGGAGTCCTCCCAAAACCCTTCGGTCGACCAGGTAGTTGCAGTACAATTTTGGTCGGTCGACCGGGCCTGGGTCAAACTGTTGACTTGGACCGGTTTCGGTCGACCAGGCCAAATTGAACTGAGAGTGTTGGTCGACCGAAAGTGCACCAAGTGTGCATTTCGGTCAAAAATTGACCCAAATAAGTCAATTTCAAGTGCCTAATAAACATATGTGCATATGTGTGTGTCCTAAGGCCACTTGGGGTCCAATTTGGAAACACCGAAAAAGTTCGGTGTCGATCGACCGAGGGTTCACCCTAAGGTCAAAATCGGTTGTGACCGAGGGTTCACCCTAAGGTCTTTCTATGGTTCGGTTTGAGCTTACAGATTAAATCATGCATGTGATGTGTGTGAACTTATTACAAACCGAAAAACCTAATTACTATTACAGACAACTTCACTGAAAAATATTACAATTAAGAGTATGAAATTGTCTTCAAGCTTTTCTTGCTTTGTGCACAACTTGATCTTATCATTCTTGATTCCTGCACAAAAACTCAACCACTTATTAGATACAATGAGTATTTGTCATAATCAAAACCGGGTGTGACCAATAAGGTCAACAAAAGGGACTTTTGGTCGATCAACCATTTAGTTCAAAATCCTCCTAGTCGATCGAACCATATGAGATCTGGTCGACCGAAACCTTTCTGGTCAACAGAACCTCTCAGGTTGCTCCTCATTTTTTACCGCAGTTAATAATTTTAAACAGGGTTAAAATGTTTAAAATGTCTTTAAACTTTTGTAACAATCCCTAATAGGTCCCCAACGGTTAAAAATCAAGGTATTTCTATATATACCCCTTCATTTGGGAAAATTAGTGGTTGATTAGCAAAAACAAAAAAATCCAAATTTCTCTCTCAAGCAAATATTTCCCATTGCTCATACTCTTTCTAAATCCACTCAAACTTACCTTCTTCATCTCTATGTATCATTTGTAAGTGTATTGAGTGTTATTGCTTAGAGGTTTGCTCTCTCATTTCGTGAGTGTTTGAATCGTTTTTTTACGAGAGCATAACCTAAGTATTCTTAGGAGGCTTTTATAATAAGCCTATCCTAAGAAGACTTTGCTGAACTTCTAAGTGTTGCATTCTCGTTGCAATATCTTAGGAAGTTTGTATTTGATTGTGGCTTGCGAAATATTTTCAAAATCATTTACAAATATCTATTGTGCTTTATCTTGAAAACCATTTGAAGAGATATTTGTTTTTGAGGTGAAAAATCTTTGTTGCAATATTTATTCACTCACATATTATTTGTTGAACGCAAGATTATATATTTTGCAATCCAAGCATATACATATTCACGTGATTGAGATATTCTGCTGATTGATATTCTTGAGGCTTGCTTTATATTCTGTGTGAACACGTTTGATTGAATATTTTGAAATACACAGATTGTTGTTGACACTCTCACGTACGCATTACACTAATAGAAAATATCTTTGAGAGTTGAACTATTTAGACCACACTGAGCTTACAATTTAAATCATCTGTGGTGTATGTGATTGAACGCATTTGGGTACAAATCTGCTTTACGTGAAAGCACTTTCATATTGTACCATTTGATTGTATATCTAAGTGATTCCAGGTGTGGCCTGAGGGAGCGGTAATCCAGCCCGGTAAGGATTGGTGTAAAGGTTGAGGTCAGCCCTATGCTAATTGACCTGGTTTATATAGGTGCCGCTCCACCCATTTAAGTGAGCAAGTTATTTGTGATAATCCTTGTGCTGGTTAGCCAAGGCGGGGACGTAGGCAGTTGGCCGAACCTTGATAACATATCTGTGTGTCACACTCTCTTTACTGCTTTTTGGTGCTTACGTGATCGATTAAATTACTTTATTTAATTTCTGGTATATTTATATTATTTGCACTAGATTGGCTATAGGGTTTTGAACATACTGCTGTTAGGAGGAATACCCAATTCACCCCCCCTCTTGGGATAACACCGTAATTCACATTATTATATGATTGAAATATTCATAATTTATGCTCAATTTCGGTGTAAGAATTTTAGCAAAAACTCAATAGAGAATATCAGCAAGATGTAAGTAAGATGTGAGCAAGATAGCCTTTGAGAATTAAGAGCACTTGAAAGTGTTTAATTTCTGAATGATTTCTTGGAATTTTAAAATCTTTGCTTTGGGGGCTATATATACATTTTAAAAAGTGTATTCCTTGTTCCCCAAGTTTACTTGGAGTGTTTCCCAAGTTTGCACGAAATTTGGAGCCCAAGAAACTAAGTTTAGAAACTTTCTAGTACTAAACTTTTTAAAAAGTTTTGAATGGCAATCGCTTGTCTTAAAAGGGTCAGGCGCTTGTCTAGTTCAAATCCAATTTTATTTAAAAAGTCAGTGTACAGTCGTCGCCTCAGTTGTCAAGGTCAGGCGCCTGTTAAGGTAAGTTGAAATATAGTACAAAAAAACTAGTATTAGTGACGAAATTGAATCCGTCACTAATAGTTCGTCACAAAAAACCCAAAAAAAACGCGCGAAAATATTTTTGGCGTAGAATTTATCTCGGGAAAATATTAGTGACGATTTTTGTGGTATTAGTGACAAATTAAATCCATCACTAAAAGGTAAACTTTAGTGACGGTTAAATAACCGTGACTACTATTATTTGAAAAAAAAAAAAATTACTTCAGAGTAGTGGTGACGAATTTATAAATTCGTCATTACTGGCCCATTATTAGTGACGGATTGTGTAACCATCACTAATACTTCTACTTTTAAAAAAAAATATATATATATTTACTTCACAGTATTAGTGACAAATTTAGAAATTCATCACTATTACCCATTATTAGTGACGAATTTGTTGATCGTCACTAATACTTCCATTTAAAAAAAATAAAAAAGTTTACTTCGCAGTATTAGTGACAAATGTTTAAATTCATCACTATTCCCCTGTTATTAGTGACGAATTTCACATTCATCACTAATACTTCAATTTTTTTAAAAAAATAAGAAATATTTACATTATAGTATTAGTGACGAATTTAAATATTGGTCATTATTTGCCTGTTATTAGTGACGGATTTGGACCATCACTAATGTTTTGTTATTTATAAAAAAATAAACGGAGACTATTAGTGACGGTTTTGAAACCATCACTAATGCCCAAAAACCCTCTTATTGCTGTCCGCGTGCGAGATCTTTTCCCTCCTCCTACTTCTTCCCCTTCCCCGCCACCTACTCGCACATGTTCTCCCTCTGTTCTCCGCCGCCAGCCACCGCGCTAGCTCCTCCTACTTCTTCCCCTTCGTCGCCGCCTGCTCCCAATTGGCCTCCCTCTGCTCTCTGCCGCCAGCCACTGCACCAGCTCCTCTTGCTTCTTCCCTTTCCCCGCTGCCTGCTCCCACCTAATCTCCCTTTGCTCTCTGCCGCCAGCCACTGCGTCAGCTTCTCCTACTTCTTCCCCTTCCTCGCTACCTACTCCCACCTGATCTCCTTCTGCTCTCCGCCACCAGCCATTGTGCCAGTTTATCCTCTTCCCCTCATCTTGCTCTGGCGATCAATCCTCTCTCCCAGTCTCCCATTGCCCTCGGCCGGAAGCCCAGGTATTTCTTTCCCTTTATCTTTTTACTTTGAAGCATATACTGAATATATAAAAAAATTTTGAATTTACTAAATATTGAAAAAAATTTTGAATGTATTTTGTTATTTTTCAATGTTTGAACAATTCGCATTTGATATCCTCAAGGCTTCCAATACAAGAAGAAATGAATTTTGTCAGATTCCACACAAATTCCAAACTCAAGTCTTGAACAATTGCCCTAATATAGTGTATTTTCACTCAACCACATGGAGCCAATAATTAATGACTTGTCATGCCAAAAGGCCCATTATCATTGTTTGGCCTCTTCAAATATGTGGTCGAAGTAAAAATTGTCCCAAATTTCCATGAGGATACACCATATTTAAGGGAGGGCAACCCAAAAAACACGAATCAATCCTTACTAGACTTCTTCTCCAAGCACCCGACAGTTGTTTAAGAGATATTGGAGTCTAGTCTAGTCACCCTGTTAAAGTTCACAGTACTCATTCTAAAATAGAGTTGGATGTAGATTAGAAAATAGTTTAACCATCTCATTAGTATTCATCATCAAGTAGTGGGATCTCTTATATATGTAGAAGCCTATAAAGGTTCAAGGGCATCTTACAACAGCCAGCATTAAGCTAAATCAAATGAGGAAAAGCTCAACTTCTTTACAGCTTTTCATGTCAAAAATTGAGTTGCAACAGTGGGGGCAACACTCTTACGAAACGCAAGAGTGGAAAATTTAAGTAGTCCCATTTTGGCTCACAGTACCTTTTGGCTTCCCAAATAGCTCCTTATGCCCATAGGTTCGATCATCCTCCATGTGATTTTGATTGTGTTTTGAGGGGTAGCAAAGATAAAGTACATTATTGAGAGGGCCCAAAAAATATATAAAGTCAATAAAAGTTGCAGCTCGGGTCAGTAGACTCAGTGTTTCCACAACCATACTTGACAAGGATAATGGTAGGTCCCTGAAGATGACCTACAAAGATAAATGCATGCTGTGCATTTGTACCAATTCTTAAGATCAATTCATGAAATATCTAAGCATATCTACCAGAGCATGCAAAAATGGCACAAGTGCACCAATTAGCTAAGAAAGCTATGTGAGAGAAAGCATAGTGCAAGTGACACTTTGAGTAGAAGAACATGTTTATTCCTTAATGCTTGCTTTAAAGATAATGATGGAAAACTAATTAGTGATCTCATTGCCATAGAGAATTGAAATATATGGCATGTATTTAATCAGAAAGTTTAGCCATAAAATCATGATGGCAATGTGGAATTAAGCCATCTATTTGAATTGTTTGAAACAAAGTTATGGGGAGAACAATTGTTGAGAATTCCACTTGTGAGTTAGAAATATAGAGTGGAAGATGGAGGCATATATACATATTTGGGCCCAAGATCCAATAGACTTAAACTTTTGGATAACGTTGGCACTCATGCATATGTATTAAGAACACCCATGCTCTCCTCTGATGCTAACAAGTGGTATCAAAGTTGATGCTCCACAACTATGAGCGAGCGATATGGTAAAGTTGAGGTGTGAAGCTAGTTCTCCTGACATGCTAATAGTTTGGAGGCACATGTTTTGCAATCCCAAGGCATGTAAGTATGCATATAATTATCATAACTATAATAACTAAATTCATTAATCAACACTTGTTAAAAGAATTGGATATAGATTATAGTTCAGTCAACACTTCTTCCATGATGCAAGAACTCTATCCTTAGTATAACTATTGGTTCATAACTATCTTGAGATATTCCAAAGATTTAGCTCATGCATTAATTAAATAAACTGATATAAGCCCCATTCATAGTAAAGGATTAAAGTTAGAAAGCTCAGCAAGATGAATACCACAAAAAACAAAATAAAATAAAATATACTAGTTAGGGTTCAAGTATTTTTCTATTTGGTGTTCTATCAATTGCAAAATCTGGCCATGGCTTTGGCGTCACTTCTATCATAATAAAAACAATACAAGAGAATCTATACTAAACAACTAATTGTAACTCGTATGACTCATTCGAATGTCATTTAATTACTTTATGTAGAAATTCTGAACTCTTTAAATCAGGGTGATTTTAATGCATATGTAAAAATAAAAAATCCTCTCATACGATAGTTCTCACCTACAATTGTATTTTATTTTTACTACAAAATCAGATATCAAAACAACTAAAAACAAAATAGGATTTCTTTTCAATTCTCCTATACAAATTCAAACAAAATAGGAAAGCAAGATGTGTCTTTTTTGTAATTGCTTGTAAAATTACAACTATAAAATTAAACAATAAATGAGAGACAAACTTCCAATGAAATTGTAGTATTTTGCTTCAAGGTGATGGAATAATGCTATTTTATTGTGTTTACACTTTGAAAAAAATGTCATTTTAAGTCATCCATTGCATTAGATAAAATTGATCGTCCTTACACATATTATTAAAAAAACAAATGCTTACATACAATGAACAGATAAGTCTTATATTCCTCAAAACCAAAGCCTGAAATTGTAGCCCCTTGCATGTTTTTTTTTTTTTCAACTTCATGTATTCATTGAAGCTTAGACCCGTCCAAGAACGGTTACTAGACATTCATTCCTAATAGTACATGTGAGACAAATCAATTGTTAAATTTCAATTGATTATTAGTCATACTACGTTGACTAATAATCACTTGAACATGTTAATTATTTGTTTCACTTACGATTAGTAATGTGAGTATTTCAACCACTCTTGGATTGTCCAATGTGGACAGTTCAGGAAGTTGTATTTACATTGTTGTCATCGTTCACGCTTTGTCAATTGTCATTATATATTTTGAGCGCGTCTTTACTTGTGTTCTCTAGGTGCATAGTGGGGTGTCGTGACAATTTGTTAGTGAGGAAAAACTAGCCAAATTTTCACTCCCCCCATATTGTGTACTTGGAGAACCATAGGGAGATGCTGCCGAAATTTATAACGACTATGACAAAGGAATTTTAGCAATTCATCGCAATGTAAATGCAACATTCTTGAATGGGATAGGATCTGTATCCTTTAGAGTATGATGGTTGATTATAGGATTCATGATGCATGCATGATAAACATTATGAGAATATAATGAACACCATTTACTTGAACATATTATAGGGTAATTAATGAACATGGATAAGAGTTGAATGAACGCTCGGGGTAGGTTTTTTCCAGAATACATGAAAGGGGTACATGATTTCATAGAGTTCGCGTGTTCTCATGCAAACAAAGCCAGTAGAATAAGGTGTCCTTGCAAGAAATGCCAAAACATAACATTCAAACACATTGATCTAGTCCATTAACATTTATTAGACTTTGGAATGAAGAAAAGGTACACAAGATGGGTGTTCCATGGTGAAGATTATGCAGTTTAGAGTGATAATTTAAATGACGCTGAAGATGAGGGGGCAAATATAGTAGGTGGTGATACACGTTCGGAAGGGTTAATCGAAATGTTAGGTGAATTGCAAAGGGGGATTGCAATGGACACGGGTGATGTTAGTGTGTCACGTACTGGTGATGAAACTACTTCTGTGGGTATTATACCTTGCGATCTTAGTACATTGAATCGACTCGGTAAACCATTTGCCAATCTCATGAGGGATGTACGGGTGCCCCTATATCCAAACTGTAAAAAGTTCTCAAAATTAGAGTTTCTGATAAAGTTTCTTCATGCAAGGACAATGCATGGGCTATCTCAGAGCACATTCAACATGCATTTAAGCCTCATTAAGGTAGCACTGCCGGAGGGTGAAACACTTTCCAAGTCTTTTTATGAGGCGAAGACATACATGCACAAATTGGGTCTTAGTTACACTCTAATACATGCGTGTAGGTACGATTGTGTACTTTTTTATGGTGAACATGAAAATGTGAAGGAGTGCCCAGAATGTGATGAACCGAGGTATAGAACTAATCATAAGAAGGGTAAAAAAATTCACAAAAAAGTTTTGCGATATTGTCCATTAATCCCATGGCTGCAACAATTGTATATGTGCAAAAAGACTACTACATATATGAGATGGCATCAAGAGAAACATCTTCAAGATGGAAACACCCTTAGCCATCCAGTGGACTTCGAAGCTTGGTCTGAATTTGATAAAATGCATCTGTCATTTGCTAGTGATCCTCGCAACATCAAACTTGGCCTTGCTTCAGATGGGTTCAATCCTTTCGGTAACATGACCAACCCACATAGCATGTGGGCAGTTATGATGATGCCATTCAATATGCCGCCATGGCGATGTATGAAACAACCTTTCTTTTACATGTCTTTGTTGATTCTTGGACCGAGAGCACCTGGTAATGATATTGATGTTTACCTGCGTCCGTTAATTGATGAGTTAAAAGAATTATGGGAAAAAGGAGTGGAGACATTCGATGTGCAAACTGGGACAATATTTTGGATGCATACTATAGTCTTGTGGACAATTAATGATTTCCTCGCATGCTGAAACCTGTCAGGTTGGAGCACAAAAGGTTAGTTAGCATACCCAGTATATAATAAGGATGTTAGGTCCTTATCCTTGAAGCATGGCCACAAGTTTTGCTTTATGTGTCATCACCGTTTTCTACGAACTGGACATCCTTGGAGGACTCGTGGTGTCAAAAGCTTCAATGGAAAACCTGAATGAAGGTCACCGCCAAAACGGCTAAGTGGGGAAGAGATATTAAACCAGCTAAGGTTGATCGGAGATGTGAAATTTAGGAAACCACCGATCAGTAGAAAAAGAAAACGCGCTGAGTGGGAGTTGAATTGGACAAAGAGAAGCATCTTCTTTGAGTTGCCATATTGGAAAGATCTTCTACTATGCCACAACTTGGATGTCATGCACATCGAAAAGAACATTTGTGAGAATATCATTGGTACATTGCTTGATATAAATGGGAAGACAAAGGACACCGCAAATGCTCGCTGAGATATGGAAGACATGGGAATACGACCTAGCTGCACCTATTTCGTGATGGGGAAAAAATTCTCATGCCATCCGCTTGTTACACATTCTTGAGGGATGAGAAGAATAAATTCTTCGACTGGTTGAAATCAGTGAAGTTCCCCAATGGATATGCATCGAACATAGCTCGATGCATAAACACGAAGGAAGGGAAGATGCTAGGAATGAAAAGTTATGACTGTCACGTCCTTTTACAACGGGTTTTACCCATTTTCCTTCGTGGACACTTGACTGAAGATGTTCACTTGGTGCTGATTGAGGTGGGAATCTTTTTTCGGCAGTTGTGCTCAAAAAAATTAAGTGTAAACGTACTTGAACGGTTAGACAATGACATCATGATCATACTATGCAAGCTGGAGAAAATTTTTTCGCCAGCATTCTTCGATGTGATGGTCCACCTAGATGTCCATTTACCAAGGGAGACCATAATTGGAGGACCGGTTCAATATCGTTGGATGTATCCTATTGAGAGGTAAAATATAAAGTCCTTGTATAATGGTCACGTGATTTCCCTGTTTGAATTTTTTTTTCTTCATTGTGTCTACAAGTCTATAATGCTACGTAAAATGCACAGGTTCTTGTCGACTTTGAAGGGGTACGTGCACAATAAGGCGCAGCCAGAAGGTTCAATCATTGAGGCATATATTGACAATAAATGTCTTGCATTTTGCTCAATGTATCTACATGATATTGACACAATGTTCACTCGTGATGAGCAAAATGCAGACGTTCATGCTATTAATGCTGAAGATGAAGAACCCAGGAGCTCTATATTTCAAGAAAATGTTCGGCCTCTCGGTGCACAAGTTTACAATTTCATTGACATGGATGACCTAGAAAAGGCTCATTTTTACATCCTTAACAATTGTGATGAAACTGTTTCATATATCGAGTACGTTGTTCCAAACTCCTTACTTTGCATTGTATTTACATATGTATAATTATATACTTTCTTGACATTAACATGTACTACTGTTGCATATAGCGAACATGAAGCTAAACTCCTAGCCCAAAATGAACGGAATGTTGACAAAAGATATAAGAAGGAGTTTATCAATT
Source organism: Malania oleifera (assembly GCF_029873635.1). Taxonomy (NCBI): domain Eukaryota; kingdom Viridiplantae; phylum Streptophyta; class Magnoliopsida; order Santalales; family Ximeniaceae; genus Malania; species Malania oleifera. The sequence goes on along the minus strand of NC_080427.1, from coordinate 7,072,180 downwards.
AGTTTGGGAGTCGTGTAAGTAACAAAAACTGCTTTAGTTAGAAGCAATGTATGGTTTCACTATTGATGGTATTCTTCTAAACTCCTGTTTATTTTATAGATGAAAGTCATGTTTTACAATAAGGAACCAACGGAAACTAAAGATTTGTACACGTTGGCATGTGGCCCCGATCAACGAGTTAACCGCTACAGCAGTTGCATTGTTAACGGGTTACAATTTCATAGAAAGTCCTTCAAACTGCATAGAAGAACCCAAAATTGTGGGGTTGCGGTGCTAGACATAGAAGGAGATGATATTGACTAATTTGGTGTGTTGGATGACATTATAGAGCTTAGCTATGGAGCAAATAGAGTCGTCCACCTATTCAAGTGTACCTAGTGGGACATCGACAATAAAAGACTGGGATAAACACCGATGCCTACTTCACCAGTGTCAATTTTAGTAAGACCTCGTATCAAAATGACCTTTTCGTGCTTGCGACGCAGGAAGAACAAGTGTTTTACCTTAAAGACACCAAATTGAAGGGTGAATGGCATATGACCCAAAAGATTCCTCCCTGAAGTTTGTACGCAATTGCAAAAGTGGTAGATAGTGAGATGAGTTCCAGTGAGACTTCATTCCACAAAGATGAGCCATCTGTCCACGCAGCAACGCAATCTGAAATAGATGTTGTCGAAGAAGGCGTTGATCCTATGCCATTGCATAAGGATGGTGCTAGGGCAGAACACATAGGAGTTGCTGACATTACAATTGAACCTTTTGTAGACGTTCACTTCATCGACGATGAGGAAACTAATGGGGAAGATGAAAGAGGGATCGAGTACTATAGTGAAGAGGAAGACACTTTAGAAAGTGAGGATGATACGGATACTGAGGACATATAGGGGGGGTAAGCATGTTATTTTTTTCACTATGTATCTAACATGTGAAAATAACTTAAAAATTCATGTCTGCTGCATCCATATAATATTCGTACTTCATATATGTACTTGTCTATTTTTGTCACTATGTATCTGACATGTGTAAATAACTTAAAAATTCATTCTTCTTATATTGACTTGTATACTTATTTGCAGATATGGCACCAGGAGGCCAATGTTGGAGACTTCCTTTCAGGCCCACTACTACATCGCATGAGGATGATCTGAAATCCTCAAGACCGACGGAGCCCGTCGATACTGATACGGCGGCACCATTGTCTGAGCCATCAGCACCTCGGCCAGACATGGATACCACTTATGCGACTGACACACAGGGTGAGTTGCCGACCGTTATGAGCATTGTTGGTATGGATACGATTAATTTATTTACATGTCAACTATTGATGATAGTTATTCAAGTGTGTGATTATAATGTTGTTTTTAAATTAACTATACTTTCAGCATCTATGTCTGCGGTCAGGTCAGGCCGTGGTGCAGCAAAGAATATGTCAATGAAGAAGCACCTAGATAGGACTAAACAGTGGATTCGGATCGACATTCCTCCAGGATACATCGCCCCGCTAAACAATTGGTGCACCGTGTGGACAAGGGAGCTCGACATTATATGTCGACAGCATGCTCCAGTCACCGCATTCAGCTGGCCCCAGGTGACTTAAGAGCAGCGCATGGTCCTTTACATGCGCATTTTGGTAAGTTCCCTAACCCTATATAGATGTTTTTAATTTAAATTTTTTTTTTACTTTTAATATACTAGCCAATTAACAACTGTTTAACATTGTAATTGTATTACCTATATATGCAGGAGGAGTTTGATATGGACATCCTTGAGGATGACCATGTGAGGAGGGTGGTCGATGTCCAATTGTGTAATAAATTTAAGAGCTATCACTCAAAAATGCACTCCAATTTTTTAGCGATGGGAGATGAAGCAGAAGCGCGGCCATATGATAAGATATCCCAAGAAGATTGAGACGTGGTGTGTCACCATTTTTGCAACCCATGCTATCAGGTGATGTGTTTGTATTCTAATCACTCATTTTTCACAATTATGTCCCTAATATGTCATCATGACATCTTCCTTGCAGGCCATATGTGAAACAAATGCTGCGAACTGCAGCAAACTCCCTACGACGCATTGCGGTGGATCGAGGCTATTTGTAAATCATCACCAAGTGATTACTATATATAAAATTATCTAACCATTATATGACATAATAGTAATGATGACTTATATGATAATGTAGTGTGATCCCGAGACTGGCACAGAGGAGCCGCTGCTGGATCTGTATCAGAGAACACACCAACGACGATCGGGGGAGTGGTGCAAGGGTGCGCAGGATTGACATGTAAGTAAAGTGAAAGATTTAGTGTATTACTTTATTCAAAACATCAAAGTAGTAGTCTTATTTATTCCTTTTTATCATTTTCATGATTGAAATTAGGAACGGATGGTCGGGCTAAGGGATGCACCAATTTCAGAGGGGAGTCCGAACATGACAGATCACTTCCCAAGTGCTTGGGCAACAAGCGGGCGGCTCGGTGAAAGGTCTTGGAAGTGGATACATCACCCCAACAGCATCATCATCCATGGGTGCAGTGGCTCGTGCAGAGATGGAACGACAGCGTCGAGAGTTCGCATGTGATAAGCAGGAGATGGCTCAAAAGATGTAGAGGATTGCTATGGAGAACACGGAACTAAGATTGGACCTCTCCACTGTTCGAGCCCAAATGCAAGCCATGATGGATAGGCAGGCGTGATAAGAGGCAAGGATTTTTTGATTTGGACAAGATGATGCAGGTGGCTCCTCTGATTGATTATAAGGTATTATGATCACAAATTGAGTTTCATGTTAAATCATGCTAGTCTAGAATGCTTCCTGCATGGCGGATGCAGTTGATGTGTATTGCATGCTGGTAGTGGATATAGGTTCTCATGTGCCTTCAACTTCTTATAAATGCTTTATTTGAACCTATCAACTCATTATATGTTATGCTCATTTGGCAGCCACTCAGGTGGGACAATTTATGAAGTTTGAAGATGCTTAAGTTTCCATTTGTTGGATAAGGAGAAGATAAGGCAGTGTAATCAATGGGGAAGGAGAGAATGAAGTGGAATTGGACAAGTGGGTAAATGGGTATGTCTGAAATTGTGACATGTTTGAACTCAGCTTATGTAAAAATGTCTATTTTTGTCAAATCATGATATGCTATTGTCATTTGGCAGCCACTTAGGTGGGACAATTCATAAAGTTTGAAGAAGCATCCAAAACATCTTCGAGACATGGTGGGATGACAACTGCAAGGGCAGTTCCTATCCCTTAGTTGCCAAAATTACAAGAAGATGTGTACAACTTCATGTTCTTCTATTGAATGGCTTGGAAAACTTTTTTTTGGGGGGGGGGGGGAGGGTGGGTTAAAATGACAAACACATCATGCATGGCTTTTGTATAGTTTCTGGATTTTGTTCCATGTGTTGGAAAACTTGAATCTTTAGAAGTAATAGTCAAGGTAGTATTGGTGATAAGCAATAAAATATTAGTTATAGTCAGTTGTTTTGGAAAAACTGAACATAATTAAGATTTTACTGCTTATCACCAGTACTACCTCGACTATTACTTCTAAAGATTCAAGTTGTCCAACGCACGGAACATGAAGTTGAGAAACTATATAGAAGGCATGCATGCTGTGCTTAGTCATTTTAACCCCCACCCCCCCCTCCCCCCAAAAAAGAAGTTTGTCCAAGCCATTCAATAGAAGAACATGAAGTTGCACACATTTTCTTGTAATTTTGGCAACTGAGAGACAAGAACTACCCCTGCAGTTGTCATCCCACCATGTCTCGAAGATGTTTCGGATGCTTCTTCAAACTTCATGAATTGTCCCACCTGAGTGGCTACCAAATGACCATAGCATATCATGAATTGACAAAAACAGACGTTTTTACATAAGCTGAGTTCAAACATGTCACATTTTCAGAAATACCCATTAACCCACAAGTCCAATTCCACTTCATTCTCTCCTTCCCCATTGATTACACTGCCTTATCTTCTCCTCGTCCAACAAATGGAAACTTAAGCATCTTCTCTGCTATTTATATTCTGAATTTAAGATATGGTTGGCATGTATTACTATCGTGAATATGATACATGATTGCATGCTAGTCTAGAATGTCTCCTGCATGGCGGATGCAGTTGATGTGTATTGCATGCTGGTAGTGGATATAGGTTCTTGTGTGCCTTCAACTTCTTATAAATGCTCTGTTTGAACCTATCAAGTATAGGTTTTATGGGAAAACGTCCAATTTACAGACGGCATGCTGCCGAAATTACGTTAAAATTTTATCAAACAAAAAGAAAAGATAGACTTAGTCGTTTAATGTTAAAATATTTTTGAAAGGATGAGTGAAACTTAGGAATCATAATAAATAAGGCAATGTAGACTTAGTTAACTTAGAACGAACATTCATTTATATGTTTTTGGTCCGATAAGCTTAAAGCATTCATTGTCGTGCCGAATTGTCTGCCAAAATCATTGAAAATATTATATATACTTGGTTGAGGATTTGAAAATTTGAAAATGAGGTACATTGAATATATACATAACTCAAAAGGAGCATTAGTTTCATAATTATTTAAATTAAATGTTCTCATCATCTCATAAGGTTCATGTCCAAATGCCTGGATGAATAACAATACTACAATGAACCAAATACTATCCACTGTTCTCTGCTATTTATATTCTGAATTTAAGATATGGTTACATGTATTACTGTCGTGAATATGCTACATGATTGCAGGCTAGTCTAGAATGCCTCCTGCATGATGGATGCAGTTGATGTGTATTACATGCTGGTAGTGGATATAGGTTCTCGTGTGCCTTCAACTTCTTATAAATGCTCTGTTTGAACATATCAAGTGCAGGTTTTATGGGAAAACGTCCAATTTATAGACGGCATGCTGCCGAAATTGCGTTAAAATTTTACCAAACAAAAAGAAAAGATAGGCTTAGTCGTTTAATATTAAAATATTTTTGAAAGGATGAGTAAAAACATTTGCCATGTTCGAACAAGTAAAATTGTAGTGTTTTCTAGTTCTTATAACACTTGGATCAAAAATTGAAAAAGCCACTTTTTTTTAATTTTCAATATTTTCATATAAATGTTAAAAAATTAGAAAATAATTTTGAAAATAAAATTTATTAATTACATTTAGATTGTTATTATAAGCAGATGGGAATCTAGGAACCCTTTTCGAGTTCGTCAAACAGTCAAATTATGATTTGGGACACAAGCGGACCTTTTTTTAAGGATTGGCTAGTTGAGTTGTTTTCTATACTAGTTTTGCTTGATTTTAAAGAGTATCCATATTGGTGGTTCACATATGTTTAGGGTGGGTTGTTTTCTATATTAGTTTTGCTTGATTTTAGAGATTCCAATCCATATTTGTGGTTCACAAAGGTATTAGATAAACAGCCCCTTGTCCAATTCCTCCACGTAACACCTGACTCCTTCCTCAAAGGCACTCTATCCAAGAACTTGCAACTAGCTCAATCTCACGCCTTCTCAAAATCAGAAAATCTAATTTGAACACAATGCCCTTTTTCTCTGTACGACGAACATCCTACTACTTAAAAGTCTACTAAACATAACATACACAATCAGCCTCTCCCACAAAAAAAAACACTTTGTGCAAAAGAAATAGTATTACTAAGGAGGAGGTTAGACTTCACGTTCAGAGTCTAGTACTCCAAACTTCAAGGTAATACGAACAATATAGGAGTAATTGGGATTTGGATGAGATTTGGAAACAATATAGGAATAATTGGGAGTTGTATCATAAAACTTGAAAGTAATATGAACTTTGCAATTTTATATTGTATATTTATTTTTTACATTGGATTTATAATTATGTAGGTTTTTCCTTAGATTTTGCCGTCATTGAGAAGGGTTTGTTAATTTACTTTTAGGTCTACTTTTGATAGTGAGCATATCATTTGCAGTGTGCATACAATGAATGGAGGGGCTTTATCTAGTTTACCCGGAGTTTCTTTTCAAAATTGATTTGAATTGCGATAAGCCTGCCCATGTAGACAAAATAAATTTTAGTCTTTCATCTGATAGGTTGTTGCTCATAGTTAAGGTATGATTTAAATATTAATTTTATTTCGCTTCAATCTTGATGCCCTTCTTGCAGTTATTGCATCCACAAGGCAAGATTCAAGAGAAGTAAAATTAATATTTAAATCATACCTTAACTATAAGCGACAACTTATCAGATGAAAGGCTAAAATTTATTTTGTCTACATGGGCAGACTTATCGCATTTCAAATCAATTGTGAAAAGAAACTCCGGGTAAACTAGATAAAGAATCATTGATGCAACCACCACCATCCATGGCCTCGTTGTCCTTCTCTGTCATCCATAACCTCATTGCAGCTAGAGATGGGTATATATCTAACTTCAGTTTAATTCTACTACGCCACTTCTGGACTGCATGCTTGGATTGGCATATTTTGTGAACTGCATGCTGGTAGTGGACATTAGGACTACATGCTTGATTGGAACTCCACACATACCCTGGCTGATGTAATGATGTGTATTGCCTGCTGGTAGATACTTTTAGGTTGTTGCATGTCTTAATCTAAATGACATCTATATGATGCAAAAATATTGTGAATTGCATGCTTTTATGACTTGTAGGTTTGGGAAATGTTCTACTTATAGATGGTATGCTGCCAAAAATTTGTTGAAAATTTTAGGGAAAGGAAAGAAAAATTCATGAGACCAATTTTGGACTATGTGATATAATTTTTCATTGATTTCTTCCTTGCTTGGTGGTTATGCCAATTTTGATTGGAAACTCCCTATTTATGTTTCAAGGTTTAAGTTTAATTTATGTACAACCAAAAATTAATTGTTAATTGCCAAAAAAGGAGATTAAAAGTAATATAGGGTCAACCAGAATGGATGGAACACTAGAGGAAGTCGCATTCTTTCCCATGCAAGTCTGTAGAAATTTGTTTCCCATTTTGCTTATTGGTTCCTTCCTCCCACTCATTTTAGATTAGCTAATGGCAATAAGGTTTGATTTTGGGAGGATGCTTGGCCTGGTTATAGTTGTTGGAGTAGAAGATACTTCATCTTCTTAAGATTTCCACTTTTCACAATGCACGTATCATCTCTTTCTTTTCTTTGGAGAGGAGCTCTCTTTCTTGAAATTTTCATTTTATAGTGAATCTCATACCAACTGTGTCTACTCTATGAAATATTGTTTATGGGGATAATCCACTATATTTTGATATATGTGTTTTATGAGATGCATGAACACGTTACACTATTTAATGCTTATTATATGAAGCTCCTATGCACTCGCAAAATTAATTACTAGTCAGATTATTGTAAACTATTTATCGTAAACACCTAAGTTTAGAGTATCTCTATGGAAAATGTCATATTTACAGGAGAAATGCTGCCAAATTTTTTTAAAAAGCGTATACTAATTTTTTTAACTTTCTTAATTAATTTGTAGGGTTTACAATTGTGACAATGTCAGGACGAGGTCATGCACTATGGATGCAGCTTTTCACTTTCTTTGTTATCTGAATAGATGAAATGTATTTGAAATTGAATTTATATAATGTATTTGTATTTAAATTTGAATTTGTATAATATACTTGTATTTGAATTTGAATTTGTATAACATATTTGTAATTTAATTTGAATTAGAGTTTTTAATAATTTATGAATTTTATTGCAATTATGAATGTATAAGAAAATGTAATTTAATTATAAATTTTTACAGAAATTAATAATTGGAAACAAAATTAATTTCACTAATCATTATCCAATTTAAGTATTAGATATGGTTTCAAAATCGTCACTAATATCCCGTTTAAAAAGTTTTAGTGAAGGAATTTAATCCGTCACTAATAATAGCTCAGTAGAGCAATAGTGACGATTCTAAAATCGTCACTAATACTAAAGCATTACTGACGGCTTAACAATCGTCGCTGATAATATAGTAATAGTGATGGTTTTAAAATCGTAACTAATAATAGAGCAATAGTGATGGTTTTAAAACCGTCACTAATAATGGAGCAATAGTGATGGTTTTAAAACCGTCACTAATAATTGAGCATTAGTGATAGTTTCACGATGATCACTAATAATGGAGCAATAGTGATGATTTTAAAACCGTCACTAATACTATGGCTTTAGTGACGATTCTTGGTCACTCCGGTGTAGAAATTATAGTGAAGGGCTTAGGTTTTTAGTGATGGTTTTAATCCGTCACTAATACTTTATTATTAGTGATGGTTTGAAATATTCGTCACTAATAAGTATTAGTAATGGCTGGTATAGCGACTAATATAAATTTGTCACTAATAATCATAAAACCGTCACTAATACTATTAGTGACAATTTTGTGAGTATTAGTGATGGTTTAAATCCGTCACTAATAATCTTTTTTTTTTTTTGTAGTAGGTGTTTGACATCCTTCTGTCTGACATCTTAAAAAACATAAAAAGGTCAGTTGCTTGTCTATTTTAGGTCAGGCACCTGAGCTTTAAAAAAACTTGTTTTTTAAGACTCTTATTTCAAAAACTCTTTTTGTTCTTTGGACCTTTTAATTTATAACTTTGAAAAATATTTTTCAAGGTCTTAAAAATAGGTCTCTAGGTCTTTATTATTCCTAAAGAGATTCAATGCATTCATATTGAACTTTAAATTGAAGTACTTACATAAGATTTCCTTACGACTCTAAAACTTTCAATTCTTGAAGTCTTCATGTATTTCCTTGCTTTGAGTTCATCTTTTCTTGAGCTTCAACATTCTTTAAGCTTTCATAATATTTGTCGAACTTTGATCTAAGCTTTGTCGAACTTTGATCTAAGCTTTCCTTGAATCACTTGTTTGTAGGTGTACAATGTACTTTTGTGATTACTTGATCTTGAGCTTTCTAAATACTTGATTCTTGAAACATCACCACTTTAAAACCATATTAAATTGCCTTGATTTGTTATCATCAAAATAAGAGTCGTAAGCCTTGTTAGGCCAACAATCTCCCCCCTTTTTTTTTTATGAAAAATAAGGAGCAAAAGGGAGTGAACCTTAAAAAGCCCCCCTTACAATAAGCACGCATATAACAATAAGCATGAAAAGTTTCAACATTCAAGTTTAGATTTCATGTAAGTTCCATGTATTAGTCAAAACAATCAGTACAAAAACTTAAGCTCATGACGTGTTCAAACAATTTCAAACATTCAATTGAGTCAAACAATTTTGCATGTTATCTTTTATATTTTTAGTCTTTTATCTTTTATATCTTTAGTCTTTTTCTCACATTGTTCTCCCCCTTTTGATATCAATCAAAAAGCGAAGAAAGAAAGAAGAAGAAAAAAAAAATGCAGACACTAAGTAGCACACACAAAAGAAGATCAATATTTCATCCAGATTAATACAAGAGTAAAGATTGATACAAGAGTAAACAAAAGTCTGGAGAAATAAACCAAAAATGCAAATGTAAGAAACTGAAAGTTAATATAGAAAAACTTCTAAGATATCAATAACAACTAAGATCACCAACATCAATCAATCATCATTAATGGCCGCAACATCATCATCTACATCAGCATCATTTGCTTCATCAAATTCTTCAGATTTGTCCTTGGATGCATCATCATTAGCTTCAGTGTCCTCGAAGTCGTCATTAGATGCAGCATCACTAAGAGGTGTGATTACGCGTTAAAACTACATAATTGGCCACTTTAATCCGGTCTTTACGACTTATATTTTTAATTAAATGTCCAAATTTGTCCAAAATTTTATAAAGTGTCGTATTTATGATTCTTGAACTTTATTGCACAATTGATGAATTTTTGGTAATTTTTTATTGCAGGAAAATTCCTGGGAACCAAAACCAACACCTGTTCGTATTTCATGCATAACGTTTCCACCCAAGCTCCGATTAAGACGATTAAAATTTCTAGAGAAAGAGGAAAGTATTATCTACAACTTCCTTGTTTTGAGTTTTGAGCAAAACAGGCTCCAGAAGGGTCAAAACAGGTTGTAAACGCAAAGAACAAAAAAGAAAAAAAAAAGAAAAAAGAAAAAAAATATATATTGAGAACAATTGATGTGACCCGGCCATGCAAGCCGGGTCGGGTCAAGAAGCTGGGTCTTCAAAATGGGTCTAGGGCAGCTGTGATTCCCCTTTCCCTTATTTAATATCTTCTTCTTCTTCTTCCCTGCGTGCGGGTGCCTCCGCACCCTCTTCCTCTTAGCTTCTTAACTCTTTTTCCCTTCCTTCTATTCTCTCTCTATCTCCTTTATCTATTTTGTCGTCTCCTTTTTCTTCCTCTCCCTGCTCTTCTCTTTTAGCCTCTATTCTGCTAGCCCTCTGCTTCCTCCTTCAGTCCTGCAACTCAGCCACATAGCCAAGCTTCTTTGCAGCAATCCACACACCAGCTGAAACCCGAGCAACAACCAGTGTGCCAAGCAATGAACCATCTAAGCTAGCACTTCCATCTGCTCACCACCGGCAGCCACCGCCACACCAGGTTGTAGCAAAGTAGAGCCCGAGCACTAGTAACTCCAAAGCTCCTCCTCTTTGCCAGTAGACTGTGCAGCAGAAGCGTCCGATCAGTAGTTCCATACCAACCACAAGCAGCCCAGGCCTCACTGCTGCTATTCTAGCACTCTCTCTCTCTCTCTCTCTCTCTCTCTCTCTCTCTCTCTCTCTCTCTCTCTCTCTCTATTGCAATTGAATAATGTTTTTTTTTATTTATTCATTACAATTTATTGAAAATTTAGAGTTTCAATACTCGTTAAGTGATTTTAATTTTTAAGTTTAATTCTTATTTACTTATCTTGTATTTAATTCAAGTTATTATTAGATTTAATTTAGTAGTTTTTATTTATCGTTCTTTTAATTTAAATCCCATTTTAATTTAGTTGATCTTTTCAAATTCAAATTTCTTGTAAAAACTTGATTTAGTTTAGGGTTATTCTTACTAAAGTTTTCATTTTTATTGTGTTCCGTTACTGTTTGCGTATCTTAAATTGTGATGTTGGTTTGTAATTTTTGGTCCATGTTAAAGATTTGGTTTTTATTGCGTGCATGTGTGTTTGGTTGAGTTTCCATTACGTATTTTTAATTCCATGTTCTAGGTTGCCATTTTTAATTAATGCATGTTTCATTGTTTCCTTAAGTAGATTAGGGTTTCCATTAGTGTTCTTTAGTTCAAAGCATGTTAGTTTTAGGACTTTAAATTATGTGTCATTTAATTCGTCAAAAGTGAAATTGAACAATCTTGAAAATTTTGAATTAGAACTGAGTTCAGTACCGTTTTGTTTTCGATTGGAAGAACATAAATTTTGAGATTAAAACGCATTCCTTGAGGAGACAATCTAGCCTTTCGGCTGAATATTACACAACGTAACTCCTATACTTGGAATAGCTTCTGAGCTGCTCATTTTTTGAGTGAGTCAAGGTACAGAGCTGATGTCCATAGGATCTTTGCCTCGTGAGGAACTAGACAAATGTTTCTCCATACAACCAAGTCGCTGGTTAAGTGAGGAACAATGAGTCTCTACAGCTCTGACTTTCTCCTGAAGAGAAGCAAGGCCAAATTGCATTGTTTGACTGAATCATATATATAAATTTCTGAAATATTGTATATTCAATAATTAATTTTTTGAAAATACCTGACTTAATCTATCCCCTTACCTAGCTTACTCAGAAGCCTACACGCCCCACGGCGTTCGAAGCTCAAAACCTTGAAATTACATTTTCCCCAAATTTATCAACTCAACCCCCAGAATATTTCTCATTTAGCATTTCCTAGGCCCCATATACTCCAAATTAACAATTAAACCCTAAAATACATTACTTACCCTAATTTTGGAGTGGTGCCTTGGAACTCTAACTCAACGATCTGCTCTGGTTAATTTGCATAGAATCACCCCACAAACCTTTGTGGTAGCTTCTGATCGTCAAAATGGGCTATAATCGAAGTGAAAGCGCAGAGAGAAGGGGTTTACAGCCATAGGGTTTAAAGAGAGAGAGAGAGAGAGAGAGAGAGAGAGAGAGAGAGAGAGAGAGAGAGAGAGAGACTTTGTTTTGATTTAACAAATGAAGCTCGCATGACTTCTTTAACTTCAGCATTGCCGAGAAAACCATCGACGATTTTCTGTACCACTCACAAAACTATCGATGGTTTGGTCCTTACCAAACCAATTTCCTTTTTTTATTTGTTTTTCTTATTATTTCTATTTCCTGGGTCTCTACATTCTCCCCTCTTTATAAAAATTTTGTCCTCCAAATTCGCTATCTATCACATTTCCAACCTTAAAGAAAAATATTTCAATTTTATTAATTACCCTCACTTATGGAGAAGGAATACCGTGGTTACAAGAAAGGATTCTGAGAGATTACACTCATTTAAAGAAAAAGAAAACTCCCCCAAAACCATTTGTAACCTAAAACCAAAAATACTAACTATTCTACCTTACACTATACAAGTCAACAATATATACACTGTTAGTTATTTTCCTCTTAATATCTCATCTCTGATCTCCACTGAATAGATGTGGATATCTTTGGCGCATCTGTTCTTCTAATTCCCATGAAGCCTGCTTGACTGCATGGTTGCGCCATAATACTTTTACCAGTGGAATCCTCTTTGTGTGTAACTTTTGTTCCTTTCAATCTAGAATCCATATAGGCACTTCTTCATAAGACAAGGCATCACCAAGCTTTAGTGCCTCATAACTAATCACATGGGAGGGATCCGGAATGTATTTCCACAACATTGATATGTGAAACACGTCATGAATTCTTGATAGAACTGGTTGTAAGGCTAACTTGTAGGCAACCGGACCCACTCTTTCAAGTATATCGAATGGTACAATGTACCTAGGGCTCAGCTTACCCTTCCTCCTAAACCTCATCACCCCTTCCATCGGTGCAATTTTCAAAATTACATGATCTCCTGCACCAAATTCCAATTCTTGTCGGTGAGTATCTACATAACTTTTCTGCCGACTCTAAGCTATTCGGATTCTATCTCTGATGAGTTTGATTTTCTCTAAAGTTTGCTGAACCATCTTCGGGCCCAAAATCTGTCTCTCACCAATTTCATCCCAAATAACAGGGATCGGCATCTCCTACCATATAATGCCTTATATGGTGCCATCCCAATGGTAGCCTGATAACTGTTATTATAAGCAAATTCGAATAGTGGCATGTACTGGATCCACCTACCACCAGAATCTAATACACAGGCTCGTAACATATCCTCCAGTATTTGAATCATCCTCTCCATCTGTCCATCGATCTGAGGATGAAAGATCGTACTGAATGTCAGTTGTGTACCCATGGCTCTTTGCAAACTTTTCCAAAACTGTGATGCGAACCGTGGGTCTCGGTTAGAGACGATGGACACAGGCACTCCGTGTAGTCTCACTATCTCCTGTATATATATATATATCTTTAGCAACCTATTCGTGGTGTAGCCAATGCTGATGGGAAGAAAGTGAGCAGTCTTTGTCAACCGGTCTACGACTACTCAGATAGCATCCTAACCATGAAGTGTTGGCGGCAATCCTATAACAAAATCTATAGAAATATATTCCCACTTCCACTTAGGAGTGTGGAGTGGCTGTAATTGTCCCGATGGCCTCTGCTGCTCAGCTTTTACCTAATGGCATGTCAAACACTGCTTTACGTACTCAGCTATCTTTTTCTTCATATTACTCCACCAAAAGGATTCCCGAAGATTCCCGTACATTTTAGTGCTTCCTGGGTGCACTGTATACAAGGATCGATGGGCCTCCTCCAAGATGGTTCTTTTAACGTTAGTATCTGTAGGTACACACAGTCTGGTACCAAACCTTAGAGCACTATCATCTGAAATAGTAAAATCGACTCCTTGTCCACTTTGTATTTTATCTCTGATCGTCACTAATTTTGTATCTTACATCTGAGCGATCTTAATTTTCTCAAACAAAGTTAGTTGAAGTATTGTACTAGAAATAAATGCCTAGTGATCTCCCCCTACCAGCTCTACCCCAAGCCTTTCTTAATCCATTCCGATTTGATGCTGCATCACCACTAATGAAATAGAGGCATTCCTTGATTTTCGACTCAAGGCAACAACTACCACATTTGCCTTCCTTAGGTGGTAACTAATGGTGCAGTCATAATATTTAATTAGCTTAAGCCACCTTCTTTGTCTCATATTCAATTTCTTCTGTGTGAATAAATACTTCAAAATCTTATGATCCGTAAAGATTTCACATTTCCTACCATACAGATAATGCCTCCAGATCTTTAAGACATATGCCACTACAGCCAACTCTAAATCATGCGTTGGATAATTCTTTTCATATTCCTTAATTTGTCGAGAAGTGTATGCCACCACCTTTCGTTGCTATATCAATACACACCCAATTCCTTTTAGGGACGCGTCACTGTAGATCACAAAATCTCCATCCCCTGATGGAATGGTCAAAACTAGTGTAGTGGCTAGTCGATGTTTTAACTACTAAAAGCTTTGCTCACAATCATTATTCCAATAAAACTTAGCATTTTTCCTGGTTAGGGGCGTCAAAGGCCTTAATACTCTATAAAATCCCTTTACGAACCGGTGATAATATCCCGCCAATCCCAAGAAACTTTTGATCTCCTGAACATTCTTCAATTTCACCTAATTCACCACTGCCTCTATCTTGTTGGGATCTCGAGAGATTCCATCCTCGGATATTACATGCCCAAGGAATGCAACTTTCTCTAACCAAAATTCATACTTCTTGAATTTGGCATACAATCTTCTTTCTCTGAGTACCTAAAATACCAGCCTTAAATGTGTCTCGTGTTCCTCGAAACTCCTTGAATAGACCGATATATCATCAAAACCACTACGAACTGATTCAAGTACTAATGGAAAACTCTATTCATCAGATCCATGAATACAGCAGGAGCATTTGTCAGTCCGAATGGCATAACCAAAAACTCATAGTGACCATATTGGGTTCGAAACGCTGTCTTGGAGATATCTAAGCCTTGACCTTCACTTGATGGTACCCAAAGCGTAGATCAATCTCTGAATAAACCCACGAACCCTGGAGCTGATTGAACAAGTTATCAATACGGGAAAGAGGATACTTGTTCTTAAAAGTTACTTTATTTATTTCTCTGTAGTTTATTCACATCCTTATCATCCCATCTTTCTTCTTTACGAATAGAATTGGTGCTCCCCAGGCTGATACACTGGCTTTGATAAATGCTTGATCTAACAATTCCTACAACTGATCTTTTAACTCTCTCAACTCTGTTGATGCCATTCGTTAGGGAGCTTTAGAAATTGATGACGTCCCTGGAAGTAAATCAATGGCAAAGTCAATTTCACAGTTGGGAGGAAATCCAGGTAGTTCCTCTGGAAAAACATTTGAAAATTCCTTCACTATTGGAATATTGACAGGCTTTAATTCTTTCTCTATCGCTTCCTTTACACAGGCTATATACCCCTAACAACCGTCTAGGAGTAGCGTCCTCGCTTGAATGGCTGACACTAACTGTGGTGATGAGTGTATATGCGAGCCCAAAAATTTGAACTCTTGCTCTCCAGGAAGTCTAAATATCACCTCTCTCTGATGACAGTCGATGCTGACAGAATTAGCAGCTAATCAATCCATTCCAAAAATTATATCAAATCCATGCATGTTTAACACTACTAGGTCAGCTGATAATAATCTTCCTTGAATATCTATTGGATAGCCCCTGAGCACCCTTCGACGCCTCACTACTGATCCTATCAGTGTAGCTATTGATAAATCAGTGTCTAACGGTTGAGTTTCTACCCCACATAATTTAACGCACCCCATAGACACGAATGAGTGTGTGGCCCCTGAATCAAACAAAACAATAGTTTTAATTGAAAGCATAATAAATGTACTTGTCACCACATCACCAGCTGCCTCAACATCTCCTGATGTTAGCCCATAAACCCTCACCGGGGCCGTGTTCCTCTACTAGCCTCCTCGGGACGCCTAGATATCTCCTTGGAATGGTTAGGGAGTGGGAGCATAACTCTGCTGTGTAGACAGTCTCATGCCAGGTGTCCCGGTTTACCACACTAATAGCAGACATTTCTCCCCACTTGACAATCTCTCGAGTGTCTCTTACCACAACTAAGAAAATCGGGATAAGTTTGCTCGTCCTGCATCTCGTGGCTCCCCATATCCTACCTTTATCCCCGATGGTATCCACCTCTCTTCCATGGGCCTAGGCTAGAACGCACCCGAGATTCAGGAGGTGTGGGTCTCTTCCTATGGCTTTGCATCTTAGTACCCCTCTGCCTGCTCACTTCCACCACGACGGTCCTATCTACTAGTTCTATGAAATCCTGTACTTTCAACATCGCCACATGTTCATAATTTTCCTGCTTCAAGCCTCTCTCAAATTTTCTTGCCTTCTTTGCCTCATCAGGAATGATGTACGGGGAAAAGGAGGACAGGTCAATATATTTTACTGCATATTGTTAGACTATCTGATACCCTTGAGTCAGGTTCAAAAATTCCTCCACTTTTGCTTCTTTAGTGGTGGTAGGAAAATATCGATTGAAGAACATCTCCTTAAACTGGCTCCAGGTCATGGCTATAGGTACAGGTCTCTGCTCCTCCAAAAGTCTCATAGTAGACGACCAACATTCAACCTCCCCTGTCAATCTATAAAGGGTATATAATACTCTTTGCTTATCGGTGCAGCGTAGTATAGTCTATATATTTTCCATTTCCTACACCCAGTTCTCTACCGCAATCGAGTCTGTACTCCCTGAAAAAATTGGAGGCTATATTTTAGTGAACTGCTCTATAGTACAACCCTAGTCTGATGATGGGCCTCCTTGCTCCCTAGAGCTCCGTTCAATCTCAACCATAACCTGCTGAGCTACACTGCGCAGAACTGCATCTGAATCACTGCCGCCCATACAAGAGGACCTTACACCATCATCACCACTAGCGAAAATAAACATAATTTGAGGACCCTATCTTCATAACATAATTGACATATTCATATCATCAATTAATCTAACTTCTTTATTCTAAATTTAAGATTCAGTCCTACAATTTAGAAACACAACCCAACAATAGTTTACTATGACTTTCTTGAAATCATCACCCCAGGAAAGAAACACAAACCACTACGGAAATCTTAAATTCTCATCTTAACTTCCCAACATTGACTCACTAAAATCCTAATCTACCCCATTTACTATCCTCTCCAAGATTTACTCCTATACTCTAGTATTATTTCTGCTGTGCACTAAAGTCTACAGAACCTAACAACCTAGGCTCTGATACCACAATTGTAATGCCCCGAAAATTCTACTATATTTTTTTCCACATAACAATAATAATAACAATAACTCTGATACCAGAAATCATAAACTAAATCAATCCAGACCCCAAAGGAAACCAGACATATACTTATCTATACATATATGACAACTATGCAGTAGAACCCATGATTTATTCAACCTTATATACAATACCGAAGTTTTATGGAAACCAAAATACATGTACATACCAAATAGAACCATAAGAATCCTAGGGTCAAACCCCAAAAATTCATCCAGATTTGAACCCAACTATTTGCCCTTCAGTTGGGGTAGCACTATCAACCTCCTCTATCTCGGAGCTCGATTTGCTTGCATGTCGGGATTTCCTGAAATGTTTGTATTGTTGGGGTGAGACACCTCTCAGTAAGGGAAATAGACTAATATCAGTGTGTGGCAACATGAGTATTATTGTGATATAAATATCTATTGTTCGTGATAAACTGTATCTGATAAGTAAGGAAAATCTTGTGCATAATTTAACTATATTTGACAAGTCAGGGAAAACTGTTCTATATTAATCTGAATAAATCGTAAATCAACATAATATACTATATCGTACTTAATTTCTGTATACATATAAAACATTTTCTATATTTGTATATTATTGAATTATGCCCTAGATGGATAACTTTATATCATGAAGTAACCTCGCATGATTTGGGTTGTGCGGCCCGTGGGCTGGACTTAACTCTGGCTAGCCTACCAGGCTAAGCCAAACATGATATAACTACGCATGATTGCACACCCAACTTGTTCCGCCCATCCTACTCTTCGCAACACTTCTCGGTTTGTACACAATGGGTATCCTACTCTCCACAACATTTTGGGGCCAGTCGGCCTCCGACCTAACACTTTTTGAATGGTGTGGTTGCACTGTCAGTTGTCACCAACCTGGTTCGCCTATCATACTCTCTGAAACACTTCTCAGGCTGGCACACAGAGGTTACAATGTCAGCTAACACAATCTTGGTTCGCCCATCCTACTCTCCACAACACTTCTCGGGTCGGCACACAAGGTTACACTGTCTGCTCTTGTTAGTTAGCTATGGTACCATGCTCATAACATAATTAGTCCATCAGGGATTTTGATTTCATATATTAAATTTCATATAATATATAACCGAAACACATTTCATTTCATATTTCTGCATAAAATTTGTCATACCATAATTTCTGAATAAGTTGTTATATATATAAATATGTTCATGGCATTTGGGCCAGCTGAATAATCACAGCATCTGGGCCAGTTGAATAATCATGGAATCTAAGCCAGTTGAATAATCACAGCATCTAGGTTGACTAAATAATGATGACATCTGGGCCGGCTGAATAGTCACAACATCTGGGCCGACTAAATAATGACAATATATTAAAAATATAATTTTCGCATTGTTTATAGTTTTTCTAAAAACTGTTGTCAATTCAGGCTTGTACTGTGAATTCATAAAATATTCGGACATATCATTATTTACAGTAAAATTTATACTCATGCCATACACAAGTGAGTACTACTTTGTAATAACTTATCTAGCCTGGGAAAACATATTTTGTTGACAAAATAATATCAATTTTGTTTTCAAAGTTTTATCAGTTCAACTTTAGTATTCTCAAACACTATACTAAATCATATATATAAATTTTTGAATCAAATACTGTATATTTAATAATTAATTTTCTGAAAATACCTAACTTAACCTATCCCCTTACCTGGCTTACTGAGAAGCCTACTGACAACCCTAAATCCATGCCCTATGGTGTTTGAAACTCAAAACCCTGAAATTACATTTTTCCCAAATTAATCAACTCAACTCCCAGAATATTTCTCATTAGAATTTCCTAGGCCTTATATACACCAAATTAACAATTAAACCCTAAAATACATTATTTACCCTAGTTTTGGAGTGGTACCCCAAAACTCCAATTCAACGATCCACTCCGATAAATTTGCAGAGAATCACCCCATGAACCTCGTGGTAGCTTCTGATAATCAAAACGGGCTATAATCCAGAGCGAAAGCAAAGAGAGAAGGGGTTTAGGGCCATAGGGTTTAGAGAGAGAGAGAGAGAGAGAGAGAGAGAGAGACTTTGTTTTGATTTAACAAATGAAGCTCGCGGGACTTCTTTAATTTTACCATTGCCAAGAAAACCGTCGACGATTTTCTGCACCCCTCACAAAACTATCGACGATTTGGTCCTTACCAAACCATTTTCCTCTTTGTCTTTGTCTTTCTTATTATTTCTATTTCCCGGGTCTTTATAGTATTCACTTTTATTAAGCTTTTGCAAAAAATTCACCATTCTTTGTCTAACTTCTTTGTTTTTTTTTTTCTTTATCATTTTTTTTCCTTTTCTTCTCCCACTTTATCTTTACCTTTTCTCTTCCTTTCTAGCTCCCCAAAAGTCTAGTAGTGACCACTTTACGTTATGCCTCCTATACTAGATAAGTTACCTACACTATCTAGTTTAGCTGAATTTACCATCTTTGTCTCATATTTCCAAGCCATAGCTTGGTTGGATGAATATGGAATGGATTGGGTAGCTTGAAAAACAAAGTTTTAGTATTAGGCATGGACATAGGGTTGTATTGGATAAAGGTTGGTGTCTGAGTGATGGTGATGGAAGATGCTGGATTAATGATGACATTAGCATCCCTAACTTTTAAAGATTCAAACACTTCTAGAACATTGATGGAAGAGCTTCTATGGGACTTCATGACTATTCAAACTGGTTAATACCGATTAAACCTCACACCCCAAAAATCTAATGTAGAGGGATAACATAGCATTTATTCATCCCCCTTAAACTCTATCTTTCTATTCTATAAACCCTAGACTCTTGGCCCTCTCCTTATGCATCCTTCATGGTCATCATTCCTAATGCTTTTATGCTCCTTTTCGTGCTCACCATATTCCTTAAGGACTCTCTCTCTCTCTCTCTCTCTCTCTCTCTCTCTCTCTCTCTCTCTCTCTCTCTCTTTCTCTCTCTCTCTCTCTCTCTCTCTCTCTCTAATATTTAAAAGAATGTTGGTTTTAGTAGATTCTACTCTAGGTTTAGGCCCAAATAGAGCTGGATTAGGTGTTGAAGTCCTGAGTTTTCTAGTTATAGGGATGGTCTATATAATGAAATAGAATATAGGTTTAGAGGTTTCTAATACTTAGATTAGGGCTTCTTTTTCTCCTAGATGCCACTCCCTTTCATGTCATCATAACTCTTTCTCTCTTTAGATTTGTATCTTCATCATCTTAGTTTTTTATAATTCTATTATGGAGTTTCCAAAGCTTCTTGATAGGCCTTTTTATAAAGGGCACATTTTTTTCTTCTTAGATTTCATGCTCAATTTAGGAGGGGGGGGGGGGGGAATCCTTCTAAGGTTCTCAAAATTTAGGGCCTATTTTCCACTATCCATTTTTTTTCCATTTATTTTCTCTTTTTTTTTTCCTCCTCTCTCACCAAACAAAAAATTTGACCCAAAGAAGTTTGGGTCAACCCATTTCAATATTGACCATTAGTCTAATTCATAAAGGAGGTTGACCTAGACCTCTATGGATCCTGATCCAAATCCTCGATTGGGTTACTTTGAATATAAATGTAAATGTTCGTTCATCACTTTCTACTTTTATTTTGCAAAGAATATATGCATAAGCATTAATGTTTTGATTTATGATTTGCAACCAATTAATGTATCAATCACATGTTCATTTTGATTTTGTATAGTACGTCATCCAACATGTTCTCACTCTAATTTGAAACCAATAGTGTCAATCATGTTTTCATTCTAATTTGCAATCAACATATGTATCAATCCAATTTTCACTCTAATTTGCATATAATTAATGTTGCTCCCTCACTTTGATTTGCAATCAACGCATGTATCAATCTTATTTTCATTTGAACTTGTAAACAAAACATATATCAATCATACTCTTAATTTACAACCAACACACATATCACTCATAATCAAATTTAAACATATGAAAAAATAGAAATACTTGTTTGAACAAGAAGAATAAAAGAAACCTAGTCTTTCGAGTGATATTTTTCCGTATATATTACTTCTATCCTACATCTACTATTGAATCCCTCTTTGAATTCTCTAATTCTAGTTTGATATCTAAGCTTCCTCAAACTTCTTTCTCTAGTGTCCCTAAAATGGCCAAGAGGCCTTATTTATAAATAGGCTACCTCTTTTTTGGCACCAAGAAATTAGCAAGTACCGACTCTTGAATACACCTCTCTACATGATGTCATTCCCAAAAATGTTGTGTACCTACTCCTATACATACATATTCAACTCAAAATGTGTGCATATTCACCTTACACCCACCACTGCCTTTCCCTCATAAGATAATCCCCTCTATTGTTTCCACTCACATTTCTAATGCAAACTTTAACTTTTTTTATTCTCAAAATGCCCTTTAAATGCCAGTTGACTTGGTTTATGTGTGTCTCATTTGTTAATTTGTAAATATTTAATTTTTTCCCTTTTTTGATTTTGAGTATTCTTTGTGTCCTAAAAGGGTAGTCTTGTCTAATGGCAAGGATTTTCTCCTTGAGAGACAAAGAGATAGCGAGAAATGGAGAAATAAAGAGAGAAGGTACATGGCGATCCCCTACAGTTTTCACATGACTACCAACAAGACACATATTCCAACAAATGAAGAAATACCACCTTAATAAGCTAATGAAGACCATATCCAATTTCTTGATTACTTTTTGTAGTCTTTTTTTATGTATTTTTTAAGTTATGATGTAATTTGGACTACTAGTTGTAATAATTGGACTCTTATGGACCATTATTTTAAATTTACAACATTTTATTTAATTTGCATGTGCGTGATCAACAACCATAGTGAGGTGGGAGGATAAGGAATAAGAGAATTCATATAGGATGAGAGAGGAATACCAACCCAAGGTCCCTTAGGAAAGACCTTAGGCAATACAATAAAATAAAATCTTTAGTAATCCCCTCAAACATAAACTTTCACAATGAAAGGCTCAAAAGCTCTTTAAACTTCAAATTGTGTGGTTTTTTTCTAAAAAAAAACTTGAAAATCAAAGCCTCTTCAAAGAACAAAGCCGTAGGAAAAAAATGGGGTGTCCACAACTTCAAGGGTACCGTAATATATAGGACTTTGGGTTGGGATAATAGATTTTTAGCAGTCCTAGATGACTACGATATGGTATTAAGGAAAACTGCGCAAGCTATAACAATTCCTACGACCAATTTCTCTTAATACTCGAGGATAAACCATGCATAGTGTTGTGGTTGGGAGAAGCATAAACAAAAAGAAGCTCCTCTTAATTTTATAGTTTAAAATAGGATTAAAGAATAGAGAATTGACATTCCTTGTGTTGCTAGTGAATCTATAAAGTGGTGGACTTGATATGAGTACAATCAAAACATAGGAAGTTTTGGAAAAAAATTTAAAAACTGATACAAGATCAACTTTCAAGAGTATTTCCACATTGATGTCAAGTGGATCATGAAATTGAACTCCTTTATAGATGAAAACAGAAAGTTGGACTCCTTATCAAATGGTGACCCCAATGTTATCAGAGTGACAATTGCAACTAAATGAGCTACTTGTAGCTAGATTCATCCATACCTCCAAAGCGCTTATTAGGGGCCTTATTTTGTCCTAAAAGTAGGATGGAATCTTGTGGCTAGGAATTAATTATTAGGAACCCAATAAGGTAACTTTTCAAAAAAAAAAAAACCCCATCCCCTTAGTCACAAGCTTAGTCAAGCATTGTGAAGTACCTGATGAAGTTGTATATTAGATAAAGCTACCACCAAGTTCGTATCACCAAAGGAGATGAACCAACAAACCACTTGTGTTACTTGATATGGAGCATTTGAATTTCTTGTTATCCTTTTTGGTCTAATTAATGCAGCTACCACTTTTTGCACCTTGATGAACCACATTTTTCAGTCTACCTTGACAACGTTCTGGTTTTTCACGTAACTCTAGCTCATAAGAAACACTTGCAATAGGTCCTGACCAAATTAAAGGAGAATTAACTACCTTTAAAAAGAGAAATATGCCTTCACCCAAAATGCACAAATATTCTTCGGCCACATTATTGAGGAAGGGAAAATACAAACGTATATAGGAAATATTTAGACAATTTATGAGTGGAAATATTTAACCTCTATAAACAAACTTTGATACGTCCTTGAATTTTCCAACTACTATAGAAGATCCATCAAGGGTATTCTAGTAGGATTGTGCATTAAAATATCTCTTGAGGTGAGGAAATAAGTGGTCTTGGTTTCAAGAATGTCAAATTGCTTTTAACAACCTTAAGAAGAAGATAACAGGTGACTTAATATTAGTTCATTCAAAGATGGTCAATGTAATGACCCCAAAAATATTTAGGTGTAGTGATTCCAAAAAAAAAATATTATTAATTAAATAATATAATATAATATAATATATTGATATATTCATATAATATTATAATATATATATATATATATATAACTTAACCTAACCTGAAGGATTTCAATCCTTCAGGAAAATCATTATAGAGACAAAATTTTGTCTCTCTCTCTAGTTCTCTTGTCTTACTCTCTCTCTCTCTCTCTCTCTCTCTCTCTCTCTCTCTCTCTCTCTCTCTCTCTCTCTCTCTCTCTCTCTCTATTTTTCTTCTCAATTTCTTGGCGAATTCTTAGCTGATTAAAGAACGGAAAATACCCCTGGATTCTATTCCTAGCCACCAATATTTTAACAGGAGTGGATTTGTGATGAGGGTGTCGTAGGCACCACTCATGAGATAAGGTAAACTCACTCTCTCTCTTCAATTGATTAGACACCACCACAGGGTCCCGACTTCGATCCTCGTCAATTTAATTGGAGCAGATTTTTGATTTGGGGATCCTAGGCACCACTCCAAGGCTAAGGTGAGGAGTACAAATTATGTCATTTATTTTAGAAATTCACCCAGTTAAATCATGGTATATAGATTTTTGAAGATATTCTTAAGATTAAATTAAACTGTAGGGATTTGATTAAATAGAATTTTTGAGAAATATTTTGGAATTAGGTTAAATTGTAGGGATATGATCATATTGGTGTTTTTAAATATGCTAGAAATTAAATTTAAATATGGAAAGCGGATCATACCCACATTTTCTTTAGAATTTAATCGGTTAATGGGAGGGTGTGAGCCCAGGGATGTTAGGATAGTAATTATTCTATTGTTGAGATGATTAAACTAGGGTGTGTGAATATAGGAATTTGTGTGAATGCCGTAGGCACTACTTTAGGATCTCTACAAGCATATCTCTAGGAATCAGGTAAGGGGAACAAATTAGGTTAGCTTATTTTCTAAAGCTTAACCATTTAAAACTAAGATTTTAAGTATCCAAATGTTATACATGATTTTCTGAATGGTCAGGCATATGGGAATTTTGGATTATTATGGCTATAAGTATATTTGTGGGAAACTGGTATTTTGGGATTGAGTAAAATTCTGGAGTTTATTATACCATTATTTTCAAAAATATAGTTATTGCAGGCAGATTTTATATTATGAATTATTATTCAAATTGTGTGGCATGAGAATAAATATTTTTACTGTGTATATAAGTATGTCAGAATATGTTATGATTGCACAAAACAAGCATGGTTTGATAACAATTTTAGAAGGTTATGAATATTACAAAAATTATGATATTGTTTAGTATATTATGACATTATAGCCGGCTCAGTGCCATTATCAATACACCTGGCCCAGTGCCGTGATCAGTTGTGATATGAAAATATTTTATACAGAGATATGATATGATAAAATTTAACAGAGGTATAGAAAGTGTTTAATATAAAGCATTAGCATGACAATGGTTTTATATACAAGAGTTGTGGTATGATAGTTTGTTATATTCATGCGAATGATTGGAAAATTGTAGCTCGATCACTTACGAATACATTTAGAAACCCTTACCTTATACATAAATTTTATAACCTAAATCAAAAAAATTATAAAACATGAAACATATAATTTAAACTATGAAATATGTAATAACAATAATGATAACATACAAATTACACTTAGGAAAAACCAAATTGCAAATATAACTACACGACGAAAATGCTCATCGAAACATAATGTTGTTCGTCATGGTAGTAGTACGAATGGTAGGTTTCAGGGACATCGGTATGAAACTCCTCAGACTCAGCAAATGTATGTGATATTGGATGGTTTGAGGGATGAGCGGTACAAAATGCCTCAAACTCAATGAGAGCATAGTATGAATAACTGATTGAGGGATGGCGGTATACAATGCCTCAATCATGTAGAAAATGTTTGATATGAATCATGGTATATGTATGTGATGAATATGAATAGCTGATTGAGGGATGGCAGTATGAAACGCCTCAATCATGTAGAAAATGTTCATATGTATCATAGCAAATGTATGTGATGAATTGTGAATTGAATACGAATGATTAATTAGGGGACAACGGTATGAAACGCCCTAATCTCAACAATTGATTTATACGTGTACACATCATGTGACTTGTAATTTATATATATATATATATATATATATATATATATATAGGGCTTTTAAGTTGAGTTATGAATTGGAAAAGAATATGCAATATGAAATTGTACATGTATGAATATAGTTTAAATTGCTATGTCATTTCAGTAATTAACAGATGAATCATACGTTTATATATATAGACTCATTGTCACACTAGAACTAATTTATTACATCTTACTGAGAGGTGTCTCACCCTGATAATATCTCAACATTTCAGGATCACCAGCTAACCAAGCATAGAAGTTCAGGGTCGGGGTGTAGATATTACATATAGTGTAAGTCCTAGTTCTGATCTATGTATATAAATGTTTTTTGGATTATAGTTTTTTCTTGGGAAATGGTATAATATTGGTTGAGAGGTAGTACTTTGGTATGTATAGCTTTGGATAGGGACATTTTTACTTTTGCAGGCAGTGTATGGGGCAAATGAAATATTTATATTATCATATATATATATATTTATATTTATGTGTGTGTGTGTGTGTGTTGTGATTAAAATGGAAGAAAAAAATATGGGGAATGTGATAGTATGGTATATAGAGATGTTATGTTGATTTCACGACAGTGTAGTATTATGATTATATTTATTATATCAGTGGGTGTTTCCTAGGTTCTATAGACCTTAATGGATAATACTATCAGAGTGTTGACCTTATAGGTCATACCCTGTTTTGATAATGACAAATACTGTGTTATTTAATGTTTGATGAGTTTGTGTGTATAATCAATTAGAGGTTTCATTTTGGTGCACATGGACTTGAAGAAGACAAAGACCTAGAATTTTTATTCATTGTAATTTAATTAAATTTTTATTCGGGTCTGAAATAATTAAAGCTTAATGGTCTGTAATAATCAATGCATTACATGCATGATAGGATAGATAAGCTCAAAAGTCTTAGATTGACCTTAGGGCTCATAGATTATGCATGAAAATGTTCCCTATTGACTTAAAATTTTATCATCATACGAATAGGGACAACCTTATAAGGAGAATAAGAGTGAAATGCTCAAAAAAGGCATGTTCGGTCAACCATACCTTAATACACTAGGCTCTTCAGTCAACCGAACCTCCACCAGGTCAATAGTTTGACCTTTTGGTAGACCGACCTTAAAATGAGCTGCAATGCTCTGGTCGACCGAACAGACATGTGGGGAGATCCCAACCTCTCGGTCGACCAAACTCACAGTTCAAAAATTTTCTGGTCGACTGAACATCAAAGTTCGGTCAACCAAACCCAAAATAGTCGAGCGAACCTCGGAGGTTTGGAAATTGCCTTATGAATGGTTGACCGAACTCATAGCTCAAATTCTCTTTGGTCGACCGAACTGAACACCACGGTCGACCGAACCATCAAGATGGTTGACCGATCCTCTTGGGTTGCTTGGATTTTATCGAGGTTAAAACGCTATTATTTTCCATTAACCTCATTTAAACATTTCCAAAAATGACAAATAGGTCCCAAACGATTAAAAATTCAGGGGTGTCTATATATACCTCCTCATTTGCAAGGATTAGGGCATGATTAGAAAATACAATTAGCAAAAAACTCTCTGAAATTCAAAATACCTACTCTCATATTCAAGCTCCTGCATTCATTCTTACTTATTTTTTATTTCTAAAATCATCTTGTAAGAGTATTTTTGTAATTTCCTCACTAAGCTTACACTCTCATTTGTTCTTGTTGATTAAGATATTTTATTTTGAGAGTAAGCATTAAAGTTTTTCTAGGAGACTTCATTTATAATTCTTCCATAAGAAAACATCTTTGAGCTTGTGAATTCTGTATATTCATTGCAATACTCAAGAGTTCGTATTGCATTTTGGTTGTGAAATAATATTTTACAAATCGATTTCAAATATCTTTTGTGGTTTATTTTGTGAAAAATATTTGTTGAAGATATTTGAAGTGTTCTTGAATATCTTTGTTATTGCACTTTATGATTAGCATTATCATTTGACACAAAGATCCTACCACATACACTCTCACATACTGATTGCAATATTGGTATTATTTTTGAGAGTAGACATTAACACTACATTGAGCTTATCATATCTTATCATTCGGTAGTGTGCTGATTATATTGGTGCAAATATGCTTAATTGAGAAGCATATAGTTTGTATGTAAGTTTTATTGTAAATTTGTTGTATGCCAGGCATGGCCTGAGGGGGCGGTAATCCAGCCCGGAAGGATTGGGTGTAAAAGGTTGAGGTCAGCCTTGTGTTAATTTGACCTAGTTGTAAAGGTTGAGGTCAGCCCTATGCTAATTGACCTGGTTGTATTTAGGTGATGCTCTACTCATTTAGTGAGCTCATAGTGTAATCCTTGTGCTGGGGAGCCAAGGCGGGGATGTAGGTAGTTTATCGAACCTCGATAACATTTATGGTGTCGTCTATATTTATTGCTTTATCATGCATGCCTAGTTAAATCACTTATGTAGATTAATTTCCGTTGAATATGTATATTGATTTATTTTATGCCCACTATATTGACCTTATGCTTGTGTCATACCGCCGTTAGTGGATTGACCTAGGGGATTAAATTTTAAAATACAAAGTCAACCCCTCTTTGGGGATTACAGTAAAGCTAACACAGAGTATAGCAATGAGTGGTGATGGGAATAGAAATGGAATAAGTTATGTGTTGTATGGTGGATTTGGCTAAGGATGTATAGTGAAGTGGAGTATCCGAAGTAAGTTGAAATTTCAGGTTTTGTCTTGCAGCCAGGAGGCAGAAATCCATTGACGGTCTTCTGTAATTTTCCTGAGACGGCGGTTTCATGAAAATTATGGCAAATCGTTGACGATTTTTGTTTCTGAGCAGAGGGAATGGAACTTGAGATGTTAGTTGGTTGGATAGCTGATAATTTCTATGGATCCAAGTTTTGGTCCTTAAAATGATTGAGGGTATATGAGAAAGAGGATAGTGAGGGTATGTGGGCCAAACTGTCGACTGTTTTATGTGATAGGTACAAATTGTCGATGGTTTTATGACTTAGTTGTTTGTTAAGGCTTACTTTGAGAACGTGGATGTTAAATTGTTTTCTTAGTTTGATAGTTGTGTTAGTTACGTTAAGGTATTTGAATTTTAAGATTGTTTTCTATCTAAATTTTAGGATGGACTCGGGGAATAACGATGAAAATGTTGGGAGTAGTGGTAACGTGGGGGCTTCTAGCAGGGGTGGCAGTGATTCGGATTTAGTATTGCATAGTGTTATGCAACAGGTCATGGCGGAAATTGCATGGAACTTTAGAGGACAAAGTTTCCCACTTGTTGATCAGGGCTGCACCATAGAGCAGTTTACTCGAATGAATTCCCTAACTTTCTCATGAAGTGCCTACCCAATTATTATAGAGAATTTGATACGGGTTATTGAGAAGATACTATCAATGCTGCGCTGCACTGATGAATTGAAAGTTCTTTATGCTACATTCAAATTGACGAGTGAGGTCGAGCGATGGTGGTTAGTAGTGAAACTCTTGGAAGAACAGAGGCCAATACCCATAGCATTGACATAAAGAGATTTTCTTTGACCAATACTTTCTTGCTTACATTAAGGATGCTAAGATGGAGGAGTTTCTGAATCTGACTCAAGGTCATCTGGCAGTGCTGCAGTATGCCACCAAGTTCATGGAGTTGTCTCATTTTGCTCCATATATGATTCCTTATGAATTTAGAAAGGCATAGAGGTTCGAGAGGGGGGCTGAGACATGAAATATTTGATCAGGTGGCAGTTTTTCAGGTGTGAGATTTCTCAGAGCTGGTGGATAAAGCGACCGTAGTAGAGGCAAGTCAGCAAAGGGGCACAGGAGTACAGTGACAAGGGAAGAGGTTTGTGCCTCTTGATTTGCAAGTCGATACAAATCAGAGTTCGTGGAAAAGAAACAAAAATAATATGGGCTAGAAATCTGAGATAGGGAATCGAGCACGGCAAGGTAATCCGTTACGCCCTCTTTGTTCTAGGTGTAAAAGGAGACATATAGGGAATGTCGGGCTGGGATAAATATATGTCATCTATGCAATTGGCCTAGCCACATTGCACGAGACTATCATGCACAGTCGATCCACACAATCTCTATTACACAATTTTAGGGAGATAGTTAGGCATCTCGAGATGGCCATCAGAGGAACACCACCCCGGTGCAGGCCTATTATCTTACACTGGGAGAATCAGAATATACAAATGATGTGGTGATAGGTAATATTTTATTATTGTTGTCAAATGAAGTTGTTGTATTATTTGATTTTGAGGCAACACACTTATCTATATCTCGAGAATGTTTCGAATTGTGTGTGATAGAAGCTTAGATGTTAAATACAAATTTATCTGTGATCACATCGACGGGGATTATGGTAGTTTGTAGAAGGGTTCTCAGGGATTATCCAGTTAGTATTCCAGGGAGGTACTACCTGCTAATCTAATGGTTTTTAATATGCATGGATCTAACATAAATTTGGGGAAGAACTGGCTAACTTTTAGTTATGCCAGTATTGACTGTATGCTAGTATTGACTGTTGTAAGAAGAAAGTGGTGTTCAGACCTCTAGGGGAGTAGGAGTACAAATTTGGTTGGTCGTGCGTGCGCGCCTCGCCATAGATGTTGTTAGCTAATCAGGCAAGGAAGTTGCATCTGGAGAGATGCTAGGGGTACCTGACCTATGTGAAAGAAGTGCCAGGAGGAGGAATTAAAGTTGGAAGATAACCCCGCACCAATCTCTAAGACTTCAATAAAATTTGAAAGATTTAAAGGGCCAAATATAGGAGTCAATGCATAAAGAATTCATCTAACCTAGTGTGTCACCATCAGGAGCACTGGTTTTGTTTGTTGAAAGAAAGACGAGTTGTTGAGGATGTATATCAATTATCAAGAAATAATTAAGGTGATAGTTAAGAACAAGTACCCACTTCTCTGTACATATGATTTGTTTAACCAACTTCCGGAACACAAGTCTTCTTCAAAAAAAAATAAATAAATAAAACTTCAAACAAGGTACCATTAGGTGAAGATCAAGACAAGAGAATATTCAGTTGACCTGAGTAGATAGAGGCGGTAATATGAATAGATAGATGAACGTGAACAAAATTTTTAGGAGTTTAAGCAATGATTCATCATTGCGCCAAAACTAACAATTCTTTCAAGGGGAAATAATTTTGTGATTTACAGTGATGCGGTTCGAAAAGGTGCTTGGGTGCATTTTGATGCAATAGGAGAAGGTTGTAGCATAAGCTTCTCGGCTACACAAGGAGTATGGGAAGAGTTATTTCATACATGTTTTATAATTGGCGGTAGTGGTATATGCGTTGAAATTTAGAGGCACTAATTATATGATGATAAGTGCGAGATTTGTATGGACCAAAAAAGTCTTAAGTGCTTCTTCACATAGTAGGAGTTGAATATGAGATAGAGAAAATCGCTTGAATTACTAAAATACTATGTGTACTCGATACTGTTAAGATTAATATAACCATTCTGGATGAGGCATACCATTCTCTTTATTCAGTGCATCCAGGAAGTACCAAAATGTATCGAGATTTGTGAGAATTTTTCTAGTGGAATAATATCAAGAAATTGCTCGATACGTAGAGCAATGTTTAATATGTCAGTAGGGGAAAGCTAAGCATGAGAGTGGTGTAGCAGAAGCGTGATGGGTGCATATCATCATGGATTTTGTAATGGAGTTTGTTGGAATTGCTGTGATCCCAAGAAGGGGGGTGAATTGGGTTTTAAAAACTTTTTGGCTAATTTAAACAATTCACCGATTCATTGCAGTATCATACCCCATTCAACATGTATACGTGTATGTAAAGCGAGTTTAACAATAAAAGCAAACATACACATGTGCAGTATCTTATTTAAATCAAATGTGTGCATGAGAATAATTTCGACATTAAATAAACATTCATACACATGCTAAAATTAAAGTGCAGGAATTTAAATAAAATAGAAAGAGCGACACCAGATTTGTTATTGAGGTTTAGCCAAACCAGCCTACATCCCCGCCTTGGGCTTACCCCCAAGGATTCCACTATACCTGCTCACTTAACCGGGCGGAGCAAAAGCCTTTTACATCCTCTCCTTACGGGGCAAGGAAAACCCCAGCTAGGCTTAACCAAACTAGTCTCACTTGCAGGGTTGAGACTCCCCAGTTCAATTCTGGGCTGAACCGAACCGGTCTCACTTGCGGGGCTGAGACTCCCCAGTTCAATTAACGGGCTGAACCGAACCATTACATGAAAATCATTTTGTACATAAAATATGCTTCTAAACTAAGCAGGGATGTACAACATTAAAATCTACTATGAATTCTCATATGATTTTGAAATGAAGCTCATGTAGAGTATGAGTTTTCTCTCAAAATATTTTTCAAGTAAAACTTGAGAGTTTGGAAAAAGATTTTATTTTCTAGAATGATTGAACTTTATAAAATAAAAGGAGAAGCCTCTCAAGCAAGTATATATTAATTTGATATATGCTCAAGGCTCCCTCTTATATAACCTAAATAAATTCTCCAACAAATGTATTTCAAGATAAGAGTAGGAGAATATTAGGGTTTTCTTCAAAATGATTGACCTTAGTAAAATTAATCCCAAGAAGGCATTCAAGCTAAATATATGAGCGAGAATATTAGCCCAAGCCTTCAAGACATTTTTCACAATAAATTTCTCTAAAAAATATTTTTCCAATTAAAAGAATATGGGAGAAATTTAATCTTTGAAAAACATGAAAAATAGAAAGGTCTTCAAGCAATATACATATGAAGAATGTTATATGCTCAAGCCTCTTCAAATATAACCCCAAAAATATTTTCCCCAAAAATGGTTTTCAAAAGAAGAGAATGGGAGACATTTTAATCTTTGAAAATATATCACAAATGAAAGAAGAAGGCCATCAAGCAATATATATATGTATATGATATATGCTCAAGCCTCTTCACATAAAACCCCCAAGAATATTTTCTCCCAAAATGATTTTCAAATCAAAGAAGAGTAGGAGAAAAATAAGAATTTAAAGAACAAATGGGGTATAGAAGTGTGGGAGAATCAAAGAATGATAAACTAAATTAACAAAGGGATTCTCCAACAATTTTCAAGTGTTTTGGGGTTGTATTTATAGGCAAAAACCCCTTGTGACCGTTATATAGTCGTTGGGACCTTAAAATATATTTTTATTTTGAAAACTAGCCATTTTTCGGCCATTGGGACACTTTCCCGAGAAGGTCGGTCGACCAGGATCAAGGTACGGTCGACCGAGGCTTGAAATCAATGAGTTTCGATCGACCGTAATGAAGGTTCGGTCGACCGGCCTCTACTTTTCTGCACAGACACTGTTCAGTGTTTTGGCCATAACGTTTTCTATACAACTCCAAATTAGATGTTCTTAATATCAATAGAAAGGTAAGAAAAAATATCACAACTTTAATGCTGAACACATTTTAGGATAATGACTTTTGTTTTGAGAAAAATGTCCATCAATGATACGGAAGAAACATGAAGGGAGTTTTTCTCTTACGGATACATTTCAGTGTTTTGAGCATAACTTTTTTTGGGTAACTCCAATTTGGACTTTCTTGGTATCAAAATCAAGATATGGAAAAATGACATATTTTTCATGTTGAACGTGGTTTGATATGAGATCAAATTTAGTGAGAAAATTTCTCATTTCTAACATTCGGTCGATTGGCCGGTTGACCGACCCCTTTGAAAAATTTAGTTTTTGCCTTCTTTTAACTTTAAAACCATTTAAAAACCTTTGTATAAGTTAGGCCTTTTATGAAAAGAGTTTTTCATGTTATTTGGAGGTCCTATGGTCAATCTAAGGTCAGGTAGAGCTTCAATTTTAAATCATGTAAGATGCATGCACATTCAACCCTAATTACTATTACAACCCAGAAAATAAATAAAGTCTTCGTGTCTTCTCCTCCTCAATGCTCCATGTAATATGCCGATTGTTGTTCTTCTCAGTGCTCTTTACGACTTCCATTTTGCATTCATCACTTGTGCTTACAAAAATATAAACCTGTTCACACTCAGTTACACAAGTGGGATACTGTGGTTTGTCATTATCGAAATAGGGATCCGACTCAAAAAGTCAACAATCTCCCCCTTTTTGATGATGACAAACACATGAGCAAAATTGAGATTGCCTGATAAGGCTCCCTTACAATATGCATAAATTCAAAATGATATTAAAAAAAAAAAAAAAAACTCAATCATAAACATGAAGACTTCACAAATTTTCAAGTTGACGGTTAGGCTCAGTGGTTCAATGTGCAGTTTATGTTTGAAGCTATTTTAACAACATATTCAAGTTTGTGCATTTTTCATTTCCATTTTGAATGACAAAAGGCAGAGGGGTTTATAATTTTGCTCAAGAAACATCTCCCCCTTTTGTCATCAACAAAAGGGCTAAACTGAGTAGAAAATAATTTTATCATTTAAAATATACTCAGCAAAGAGAACTCCCCTTTTTTGAAGAAAAGAAAAACTCTCCCCTTATGTGATATAACAGTTGGGCATAAAAATTTTATAACTGTTTAAAAGATATAACCATTAAGCATACAGAACAATTTAACTGGTCATTTAAAAGATTAAAATGACATGTAAACAAGGTTAGATCATAAGCATACACAAATCGTTCGCAATTTAAACATATCATATGACCCGTGGAAGATTTGAGTTAAAGGCACACGACATATGATATCAAAGGGAGGTTTGAACATAAAAATAGTCTAACAAACATTTTCATGTGAAATTACTGAATCAATTATGCAATTTTATAACTCATATGTATATAATAATAATGAGGCAAGAGAAAAAGTTCTAGTTTTGAAATAAGTTCTTGCCATAAAGTATTATAATAAATATATATGTATACATATAAACATATATATATATATATATATATATATATATTCCCCTTATAATGTTTGCTTAAAAAACTAGGGGTTTATGTTTGTTGAAAAAGAAACTTGAATTTAAAACTCAAGCAAGCATTATTTTCCTGGTATATCATTTAAGTGCAAATCATAAAGTACCAGAAAAATGCAACCATATAGATCCAAGGATATTAAATGAATTCAAGAAAGGGGATCATATGGCAAAACTTAAAACATTGTGGCAAGCAAAATATTTTCATTGATTATATTCAAATGAAGACATTACAATTAAGCACAAGTCACAATGAATTCAAAACCAAATCTAAGCTAGAAATATTGTGAGCACAATAGGATAGAAAAATAATTTCTAGGTGCTCCCCCTATCAGTTTGAATACGTGCTTAGATTCTTTTAACAACTTATACTGGTATAATTCATGAAAAATCATTAAGAGTTCAAACAATATAAGTATTAATTTCAGATTTTACTGGATAAGTGTTAGACGAATAAATTTCACTAGTAAAATATTCGTAAGCACACATGCGCTAAAAAATCAAACACTAATTCATGCATGGTGTTCATGTGTACCCGAAACAATCCATATCAAACATATTTAGTAGAGACAAGATATGTTGTTCAAAGTGCCTAGAAAACCTTCGGACTCAAAAAGTAGAAGCAATAGAAATAATGTGAGTCCATGGGTCAGGTGATTCTTATCCTTTTTCAAGGATGTGGCTTAACCTCCCCAATATAGTCTCAAGCATACAAAAGTGCTTTAATGTTCAAGGATGGATTTCATTTAAGCACACTCAACACATGTTCATCCTTCTAAATATTACTTAACATGCAGGAGATTATAGGCATTAAGTTCATTTTTCTTAAAAGTGGGGCTTAAACTCCCCCCCGTATATTTGCATGCATACATACTTGCATTAAGTTCAGGATGATAGTCATTTAAGAGCATTCCTAAAAAATTCATCCTTTCAAAAGATTTTCAGCATGCAGCAAATATAGGCATTTAGCACATACTAACATGACATATTGCATTTTATTTTAATAACATGATAGTCAATCAAAACTATACTCAAAGGTAATGCAATAGGGGATTAAAAGAATGACACAACTCAAAATTCACAATGAGTGTGTGTGAAATGAAAAACTCCCCCTAAGTCATACAATTTTTCATAGTTTATGGACCATCATTAAAACATGTGATGATTGATTACAAGGATGATGCTTTACCATTTGGGTCCGGAATGAAAGTGCACAACCCAAGAATTAGACCAAATGGTGTCCATGAACTAATCTCTCCTAGGACAACATAATGTGTGCATGTCTTCAATTTATATAGCAGTTTGTATTTTTACATGTACAACCTATTTAGTTATCTAGCATCCTAGGAAACAAGTATGAAGATTGTGCATGTTTTTCAATTTAGCACATAACATTTAAAATTCAACATGCACCAGTGGATAGTTCAACATGCACCAATAGGCAAGGATGAAAAAATGAAATTCTTTTATAATTCACTCATCCTTTCAAAACTATTTTAGCGTGCATTGAATTATCTAATATAATACATGGTTTCATTTATGGGAAAAATTCTACTGAAATTTTGGAAGCATTTCGTCTATAAATTGGACATTTTCCCATTTTTACCATGTACCTAATACCTGATAGGTTCAAGCAAATAATTCATAATTCAGCTCAAGCATGCGAGAACCTATATTCACTACCAGCATGCAATTCTCATTAACTGCATCTACCATGCAGGAGGCATTCAAGACTAAGCATGTAATCAGGTAGTTCAATCAATATATCAAATGAAATATAAACTATCCATACGAAGATATAATCATTAGACAAGTGATGGATAGTAGCATTCAACTCAAATAAGTTATCCATCAAATATAATTGAGCTAAAATCAAGAGATGGATATAAGCATTTATTTAAAAACAAATTATCCATTCATGAGAAACTATAGACATTTAAGTAAGAATGGACATAGGCATTCAGCTCACATCAAACAATATCCATCCATCATTGAGTGTATTCATTTAGCACAAATGAATATTTGCATTTAGCTTAATCAAAAGTCATCCAAGTAGTATAAGCACTAATTTAAGATGTTTATTGGATGAATTTTAAATTTTCTGCCCCCCCTCTCAGTTATGCAACTAAAGGGTTTTATATTCAATT
This sequence comes from Malania oleifera, assembly GCF_029873635.1. Lineage (NCBI taxonomy): Eukaryota > Viridiplantae > Streptophyta > Magnoliopsida > Santalales > Ximeniaceae > Malania > Malania oleifera. The sequence continues at coordinate 7,035,213 of NC_080427.1, read as the reverse complement.
TAGTATCTAGCATAACTGATATTTTCAAATGGGAGAATGAGCTTATGAATGTGTTTGAATATGATTAAGTATTTAAGTTCCATGATGAGTTTAGGGTAGCATGATATATAATGCTATGATAGATTCCCCAAACCTCAATCTGTGTGATGGACAAAACATGCTACATTTAAGATTTTTGAAATTAGAGCACATATATATAGCATTACGAGTATAGTGACATTTTAAAATCAATTTGTCCATTTGAATGGGATTTTGTTTAAACATGCTTATGAGGTTTAATTTAAGAACTGATAATGATATAAGCATGCACTCGCCAACATTATCATATATTAACCAATCATAGTTATGTGTATATATATTAAGTTTAGATTGGATAAGATCATTAAAACTCACATATTGGCTAGATTTTTCTTACGGTTCTCAGAATGATAATAGTGTATATTAAGGTTTTGAATTTTAAGCATTATACACTATTTAGGCATTTAAAGTATTCTAACCTTATGTATGACAATTTCTAAAATATTATGAGTATATAAAAATTTCGTTGAGATGTACCTCATAAGACATCATGCTATTATTATAAAAGATTTATCATGATTCATACAAAGATTTAATACAAGATACATCATACAAATCATGACATGGAATTAACACAAATATCGTATGATGCACAGTACCAAACAAATCAAACACAAGATATATCATGTGAATCATATTATGAATTAATCAATATATTAGAAGGAGAATAGATATACCTTTAAGTTTTACTCCTTAATCGTTTCAGCTCGGAGTGGTGTTTATCTCTCTTTTGGTTTCTTATACCTTTTATGTTTCCTAAAGGACCTTAGTACTCAAAAGAATAAACTTGCAAAACCATTAGTGACTAAGGCATATAAAAAGTATGCATGACACAACAGAAGATATGCATTAAAACACATGTCATGCAAATTCAATTCATTTTCAAATTTTGGGAAATTTGCAATTTGAAAACATTTTCAATGGGATTTGATAAGCATGACAAACACTTTCCAAATCCTCTAATCATTTGATTTACAAAAGCATTTTCAATAATCACATGGTAAAATCTACGCAATAAAACCAGTGGAGGATTTGCAAGTCACTGACCCTCAAAACAGGGATACACCGAAAAATGAGTCGTTGCAATCTTTATACAAATAGCGTTTAAGCTTATTGCAATCGGGCTCTGATACCAATTGTTGGAATTGGTGTGATCCCAAGAGGGGGGGGGGTGAATTGGGTTTTAAAAACTTTTTGACTAATTTAAACAATTCACCGATTCATTACAGTATCATATCCCCATTCAACATGTATACGTGTATGTAAAGCGAGTTTAACAATAAAAGAAAACATACACATGTGCATGAGAATAATTTCGACATTAAATAAACATTCATACACATGCTGAAATTAAAGTGCAGGAATTTAAATAAAATAGAAAGAGCGACACCAGATTTGTTATCGAGGTTCAGCCAAACCAGCCTACATCCCCGCCTTGGGCTTACCCCCAAGGATTCCACTATACCTGCTTACTTAATCGGGCGGAGCAAAAGCCTTTTACATCCTCTCCTTATGGGGCGAGGAAAACCCCAGCTCAATTACTAGGCTGAGCCAAACTAGTCTCACTTGCAGGGCTAAGACTCCCTAGTTCAATTCCGGGCTTAACCGAACCGGTCTCACTTGCGGGGCTGAGACTCCCCAGTTCAATTAACGGGCTGAACCAAATCGTTACATGAAAATCATTTTGTACATAAAATATGCTTAAAATATATTTATATTTTGAAAACTTGCCATTTTTCGGCCGTTGGGACACTTTCCTAAGAAGGTCGATCGACCAGGATCAAGGTACGGTCGACCGAGGCTTGAAATCAATGAGTTTTGGTCGACCGTAGTGAAGGTTCGGTCGACCGGCCTCTACTTTTCTACGCAGACACTATTCAGTGTTTTGGCCATAACTTTTTATATACAACTCCAAATTATATGTTCTTAAATACATAGAAAGGTAAGAAAAAATCCCACAACTTTAATGTTGAACACATTTTAAGATAATGACGTTTGTTTTGAGAAAAATGTCCATCAATGATACGGAAGAAACATGAAGGGAGTTTTTCTCTTACGGATACATTTTAGTGTTTTGGGCATAACTTTTTTTGTGTAACTCAAATTTGGACATTCTTGGTATCAAAATCAAGATATGGAAAAATGACAGAATTTTCATGTTGAACATGGTTTGATATGAGATCAAATTGAGTGAGAAAATTTCTCATTTCTAACATTCGATCGACTGGCTGGTTGACCGACCACTTTGAAAAATTTAGTTTTTACCTTCTTTTAACTTTAAAACCATTTAAAAACCTTTGAATAAGTTAGGACTTTTATGAAAAGAGTTTTTCATGTTATTTGGAGGTCCTATGGTCAATCTAAGGTCAGGTAGAGCTTCAATTTTAAATCATGTAAGATGCATGCACATTCAACCCTAATTACTATTACAACCCAGAAAATAAATAAAGTCTTCGTGTCTTCTCCTCCTTAATGCTCCATGGAATATGCCGATTGTTGTTCTTCTCAGTGCTCTTTACGACTTCCATTTTGCATTCATCACTTGTGCTTACAAAAATATAAACCTGTTCACACTCAGTTACACAAGTGGGATACTGTGGTTTGTCATTATCGAAATAGGGATCCAACTCAAAAAGTCAACAGAGTTCCGCTAGTATTTCACCCCGAGACTGATGAACAGATAGAGAGAACAATCCAAATACTAGAAAATATGTTACAAGATTGAGTGTTGGATTTTGGGAAAACTAGATTCAGTACCTACCGTTAGCAGAGTTTGCCGATAATAATAGCTGCTAGGCCAGTATTGAAATGGCAATGGATGAAGCATTATATGTTGGAGGTACCCACAGTTATTTAATGAGAGCTAACGCTAGTCAGGTAACCGTGGCGGTTTAGTCGGTTGCTTGGTCAGTCTATATATATAGACTTGATTAGTATTGATCAACAAATTTTGAGGATAAAATTTTTATGAGGGGAGAATGTAATGACCCCAAAAATATTTAGGTGCAATGATTCCAAAAATAATAATTAAATAATATAATATAACATATTAATATATTAATGTAATATATATATATATATATATATATATATATATATATATAACTAAACCTAAATTGTAAGATTTCAATCATTTATGAAAGTCATTACAGAGAAAAAATTTTGTCTCTTTCTATCTCTCTCGTTTCTCTCTCTCTCTCTCTCTCTCTCTCTCTCTCTCTCTCTCTCTCTTTCTCTCTTCAATTTCTCAGCAAATTCTTGGCTGATTGAAGAACGGAAAATACCCATGGGTCTAATTCTCGGCCACCAACATTTAACCGGAGTGGATTTGTGATCAGGGCGTCATAGGAATCACTCCTGGGATAAAGTAAACTTACTCTCTCTCTCTCTCTTATCAATTTCTCCCCAATATTCAGCCGAATTGACCATCCGACACCACCACAGGGTCCCGATTTCATTCCTCATCAATTTAATTGAAGCAAATTTTTTGATTTGGGGATCCTAGGCACCACTCCAAGGCTAAGGTGAGGAGTACAAATTATGTCAGCTATTTTTGAAATTCACCTGGTTAAATCATGGTATATAATTACTGGAATATTGTATATGAATTTCTAAGTAATTTTACGGGTATGAAAATTACGGTTTATTTATTAAATTGTAGTATTTGATTATATTAGATTTTTTGAGATATTCCTTGGATTAAATTAAACTGCAAGATTGAATTATATTAGATTTTTGGAAATATTCCTGGGATTAAATTAAACTGCAGGGATTTGATTAAATAAAATTTTTGGGGAATATTTTGGAATTAGATTAAATTGTAGGGATTTTAAATATGTTAGAAATTAAATTTAAATATGGAAAGTGGATCATACCTACATTTTCTTTAAAATTTAATCGGTTAACGGGAGGGTGTAAGCCTAGGGATGTTAGGATAGTAATTATTCCAAGGTTGAGCTAATTAAACTAGGGTGTGTGAATATAGAGATTTGTGCGAACACCACAGGCACTACTTTAGGATCCCTACGGGAATTTCTCTAGGAATCAGGTAAGGGGAATAAATTAGGTCAGCTTATTTTTTGAAGCTTAACCTTTTAAAAATGAGATTTTAAGTATTGAAATGTTATATGTGATTTTCTGAATGGTTAGGCATATAGGAATTTTGGATTATTATGGTTATAAGTATATTTGTGGGAAACAGGTATTTTGGGATTGAGTTAAACTCTGGAGTTTATTATACTGTTATTTTCAAAAATATAGTTATCTGAGGCATATTATATATTTTGAATTATTATTCAAATTGTGTGGCATGACAATAAATATTTTTACTGTGTATATAAGTATGTTGGATTTTGTTATGATTGCACAGAACAAGCATGGTATGATAACAATTTTAGAAGGTCATGAATATTATAGAAATTACGATATTGTTCAGTATATTATGACAGTAGAGTTGGCCCAGTGCTATGATTAGTACACCCGGCCCAGTGGCGTGACAGTATAGTCAGCCCAATGCCGTGATCAGTTGTGATATGACAGCATTTTATATAGAGATACGATATGATAAAATTTAACAGAATTATAGAAAGTGTTTAATACAGAGCATTAGCATGACAATGTTTTTATATATAAAAGTTGTGGTATGATAGTTTGTTATATTCATGCGGATGATTGGAAAATTGTAGCTCGACCACTTACGATGACATTTAGAAACCCTTACCTTATACACAAATTATATAGCCTAAATCAGACAAATTATAAAACATAAAACATATAATCTTAAACTATAAAACATGTAATAACAATAATGATAACGCACAAATTACGCTTTGGACAACCAAAATTGCAAATATAACTACACGAAGAAAACACTTACCAAAACATAATGTTGTTCATCATGGTAGTAGTACAAATGGCAAGTCTGAGGGATAGCAATACGAAATGCCTCAGACTCGGATAATGTATGTGATGATTGGCTGGTTTGAGGGACGACGGTACAAAACGCCTTAAACTCAGCAAGAGCATAGTATGAATACCTAATTGAGGGACGGAGGTACGAAACACCTCAATCATGCAGAACATGTTTGATATGAATCATTGTATATGTTAGTGATGAATATGAATATTTGATTGAGGGATGGCAGTACAAAATGCCTCAATCATGCAGAAAATGTTTATTTGTATCCTTGCAAATGTGTGTGATGAATTGTGAATTGAATATGAATGGCTAATTAGGGGACAACGGTACGAAATGCCCCGATCTCAGCAATTGATTTATACGTGCACACATCATGTGACTTGTAATTTTTATATATATAGGGCTTTTAAGCCGAGTTATGAACTGAAAAAAAATATGCTATATGAAATTGTACAAGCATGAGTATAGTTTAAATTGCTATGTCATTTCAGTAATTAAGAGATGAATCATACGTTTATATATATAGACTCTTGCCACAAATTGGCACTAATTTATTCCGTCTTACTGAGAGGTGTCTCGCCCCAATAATATTTCAACATTTCAGGATCACCAAATAACCATGCATAGAAGCTCAGGGTCAGGGTGTAGATATTATAGATAGTGTACGTCCTTGTGTGGATCTATGTATATAAATGTTTTAAGTTTTTGGATTATAGTTCTTTCTTGGGAAATCATATAGTATTGGTTGAGAGGTAGTACTCTGATATGTATAGCTTTGAATAGGGACATTTTTGCTTTTGTAGGCAGTGCATGGGGCAGATGTAATATTTATATTATCATATATATATGTGTGTGTGTGTGTGTGTGTGTGTGTGTGTTTGTGTGTGCGTGTGCGTGTGTGTGTGTGTTGTGATTAAAATGAAAGAAAAAAAAATATGGGGAATGTGATAGTATGGTATCAGAGATGTTATGTTGATGTCACGGTGGTGTATTATTATGATTATATTTATTATATCCGTAGCTATTTTTTGGGGCGTTACATTCAAGCCTTTAAAGGCCCAAATTGATGCTTTCTACTTCATGCTAGGAGGTGTTATTTTGTAGAAAGGACCACTAATCACTTTAGAAAGTTAGAAGCTAACTAATGTAGAATGGAACTTCATGGCCTAAAAGAAGGAGCTCCTAGTTGTGGTACACTACCGTATGGTTTGGAGGTAGTATTTCTAGAATCCCAATTTATGGTGAAAAAATATAATGGGGCGGTCACTCACCTTTTATCTCAATCAGAATTAATCTCAGAACAAGCTCATTGGCATGTTGGTAGGTAGAATTTGACTTCCACTTTGAAAACAAAATAGGAAGAACTAACTAAGTGGCAAAAATCTTAACTGGAAAAACTAAACTAGCAATGCTACAACTTATGATCATTTATAAACTAGTAGAGTTACATCATAAATGAAAGATCTCATCTAGAAACACTTAAGCATTGATCACCAAGAATGAGCATTTTGAAACTGATAGAAGAGGGAAAAACTCAATAGTTTTAGGTGGAAGACGATCTCCTAATGACAAAAGGAAATGCTTATATGTGTTATAATCTAGGAAGTTATGAAGGATTCTATTGAAGGAATGGCATGAAACCCTATCACAAGACATTTAGGTTAGCAAAGCACATATCACCTAGTTGACTACAGTTATTATGTGGCCTTGAACCATAATTTGGGGAAAATACAACTATTATGTTGAAATGTATATAGATAATTATATACATATATACGGCCTTGCGCCGATTTCTTTCATATTTGTGGCCTTGCGCCAAACATTTCATAAAATATGGCTTTGCGCCAAAATCGTACATATACCATGGCCTTGCACCGGCTATCAATCACAGCCTTGCACCGAATATTTCATACATATCGTTCTGAATAATTAATTCATTTATCATGTATTTTAAAATCATAATGTACTGGATTATTTCATAGTGTCTAAAAACATGATTTATTTGTAAAATTGCCATAACATAATACTTTTCATGTAAAATAATATTCATGTCATACAATGCTGAATAAACCATACATTCCATTCTAAAATCATATTTTCTAGTATTTCTTATTATTATGTATATACATTTCAACATAATAGCTGTATTTTCCCCAAATATACATTTTTACCAATCTCCTCATATATAATATACATGCTTCCTGAAATTAAATTTCCTAATAAATAATGATAATAATTTGCATAAAAAATGACTGCTTTAGTTTATTCACTTACCTGACTTCTGAGAAGAAAACCCCCCTTAAAGTACACTCATCCTGTATCCGCAGGGTTCCCCATTCAACACCCTGAAAACAACAACTCTTAGAACTAAATTTCAGTATTTTTCCGTGAATATCATTTCCTATAACTATAGAAAGACCAAATTTTGCATAAAAAGCCTTACCTTAAACCAGAAATGAATTTCAACTCTACCTCACCAACGATTCGCTCCGGCAAACTTAGAGAAAACTTCCCCAGGAGTGTCGTGGTGGCCTCAAATCATTGATCCAACGAGAAATAGGGTTGGAATCGAAGAAAGAAGAGAGAGAAACCGTAGAGAGGAGAGAGAGTGAGGATTTTTCTGATTTTCTGCATAAAAATCCGTGGTTTGGGCTATTTATACTATGGCTTCGTCGACGAGGTCAAGAGGAAATTCATCGACGAACTCTCCCCTTCGTCAACGAAATTTAGAATCTCCCAAAACATCCTCTCGGTATCTTCTCGTCGATGAAGCACACCTTTGTTAACGAGCCCAATATGCCACGTCGTCGACAAACACGTTTCTATTCCATTTTCCTCTCTCTTTATTACCATTATTCTTTGGGTCATTATAGGATAGATTAGTCAATGAGTGGTCTTCTCGGTCTCAATGATGAGGGCTTCTGGGCTGCAAGAAAATATTTGAATTTTGAATGTAAACAGTGTGACGGTTGGGGATTCGGAGGGAAGCTTCCGAGTGCTTGTTATATATGTTCTTCTGGGCATATTTTGACATATAAGAGAGTAAGAGAGGGGTGAAAGAAAGAGAGAAGATCATTGTAGTATGTAATATTTGATCTTCATAGTGAAATCTCTTGTCAAATGCTCCCGTGGATGTAGGCTTTGCCGAACCACATAATTCTTGGTGTCGTTGCCTTTATTATTGTTTTCTTTATGTTGCTATGGTTGTGGAATAATCTTTGAGAGAAATTTGTAAGGATTTCTTGTAAAAGGCTTGAACTTATATTTAAGTTCATATATCTAGCTTTAAAGTCTTTTATTCTATTTCGTGTTAATCTCAAAGATCAAACTCTCCTATACACTTCATCAGTGAAAATTGTTTGTGGAATAAATCTTTTAGTAAATCAAAAGAGCTTTGAGCAATATATTCATTCATATATTCTTTTCTTGAAAAGCCTCTTGTATTTTGATTTTACCAAAGGTCAATCATGAAGGAAAAATAATTTCCATACTCTTAGTCTTTACTTGAAAAAATATTTTGAGAGAAAAACCCTAACTCTATTGAGCTTCATCTTACATATCATTTGAGAGTGCATATTGGATTTCATATTGTACATCTCTACTTATCGAAGAATCATTTTCTCTTGTACGAAATATTTATTTCATATCTTTTGAATCCTTGCGGTTTGGGTAGTGGACCGTGTTCCAAGCGTGGGGTATCACCTGAGTTATGGCAAATTAGAAATGACCAAAGAGCAGTATTCAAGAAAGTTCTTATTCTCCCAAAGGTGAACCAAAACAACCTAAGGAGTTGTTAGAAATCGAACTAAGGTTAGTTGAGCTAAACTTTAAAACCAAAAACTTTCTTCATTGTGCTTTAAGTGATGATGAATACAATCATATTTGTGAATGTGATACCGGTAAAGAAATATGGGAAAAACTTGAAGTCACATATGAAGGTACTTCACAAGTTAAGAAGTCCAAAATTTACATGTTAGTCAATGAGTATGAAATGTTTAAAATGGATAAGGGAGAATCCATCACATTCATGTCCACTCGGTTCACACACATCACAAATGAACTAAAAGCACTTGGTAGAACTTATTCTATGGAGGATAATGTTCAAAAAATTCTCCGATCTTTTCCCAAGTCATGGCATGCAAAATCCACCACCATTGAGGAGGCAAATGATTTAACCAAAGTCACACTTGATGAGCTTATTGGGTCACTTATGACTTATGAACTAAAAAAAAATATGACTTTGGATCCTAAAAAGCCTAGGAATGATAAATGCATTGTTTTTTTTTTTTATCTTCTAGTCCAAATTGCAAAGAAGTTTTTGAAAATGATGAAGATAATAAGGATGATATGAAATCACTCGAAAGAGACTTGAGGAAATCCTTTGTAGATAAACAATACTTTAGGAATAAAGAAATAAGAAAAAATGAGAAAGAAGCACATCAATGCTTCAAGGCCAAAAAACATAAAGAAGAAGGAACAAGTTCAGAAGATGATGACGATACTCCTTCTTTTGATGAAATACCAGAAAATTGTGATAAATTGTATGATGAATTAGTCATAGAAAAAAGAAGAAACAAAAATATTGAGAAATAACTTGCTATGGTTAAACTAAGGGAGTCCTCATTGAAAGAAGAAAATGAAACTTTACAAGTCAAAATCAAAGATTTGGAAGATAAATTGTCAAAATGGAAAGGAAAAGAATCTTGCCTTTGTCCCACCTTAAAAGAGGAAAATATTTCTCCTAAAAAAGAAAATGAGGAGATTTTAGAAAAGACTAAAAAAGACCATGGATCTTTTCAAGATGAGGTAAAAAATTTGAAAAAAAAAATTAAAAATATTTTTAAAGAAAATGCTATCTTGAAAAAGAAAAATGAAAATCATGGTATAGCCACAAGAGGGAAAGAAAACTCCAAAAAGTCCTTGGAAACTAAGAAAAATGATTCTTACAAAAATAATTTTAAAACCTATTATAAATCACATGAAAACAAAATTTGTCTATATTGTAAAAGAAATGGTCATATTATATATTTTTGCCCATTTAGAGGAGTTAGAGGTAAAGAAAGAAAAATGGAATGGGTTGTGAAGAAAAACCCATTGGGACCCAAGGAGGAATGGGTACCAAAAACAAATCACATGAATTCCTTGAATTGTTTCCTTAGGACCTAGGGTTAGAAAAATAGGATTTAGGTAGAGTCCTAGGAGAAGTGGAATAAGTGTTGAGAAAGTAAATTGTCTTTATGATAAAATAAAAACACTTATTTTAGGATTGAGCTCAAAATGTGAATATTCCAATTTTTTATTTTTAATTTGTTTAAATTATTTAGCTGGAAATTTATTTTGAGAATCATGTCAATATTAACGAGTTCAAATGATAAAACCAATATGATGCTTGAATTGTAGATATCCTTATTGATTTGTTTATTCCTTGTTGAAGGTATTGGCTATTGTTTATGGGATGATATAGCATGTATTCAAAGCTTGTTCTGTAGGAATAAATTTTTGAGTGAAAAATGGAAAAAAAAGGACCTTGTTTTTCTCTAGTGAATTTATAAGGTTTTGAATTTTTTTTTTTTTTTAAAAAAAACATGCTCTAGTTTGTTTTGATGATATATGCTCTTTTTTGTATGTATAGTAGGATTCTTAAAAGCATTGCAAAACATATCCCACACATTGATTTGAGCTTTAGTGAAAGCTAATCATAACAAATTTTGGAAAATTTGCATTGAATGATTGATCTACATCATATGGTATTTTCTTAAAGATCATCATTCATGTTTTCGCAAGAAAGTCATTATTGGTCTTCCAACATTATGGTTTAGCAATTTTCTTTTGCATGTGTTTAGAACACACTCACCTCACCACCATGGTAGTATATATTTAGGTTTAGAAATTTTTAGTTATAGAGTACCTCTCCTTTTGATGATGATCGAAGGGGGAGAAAGATATTTGGTGTTCCATTTGTTAGGAACAAGATGTTATGTATGGGGAAGAAGTGAAATGCAAATGGGGTAGAATGCATTTGGTTGTATGAAAGTTCTAATTGCTTACTTTTTTTTTTGAATGAACTTTCTATCTTATGCATTGCATGTTTAAAGCACTAATATATATGAAAAAATAGTTTAACTTTATATGCATATAGTAAGGGGGAGTATATTTTAGTCCCATTATAGAATATGCATAAATTAAAAGGGAGTTTTAAATTATACATTATAGGAGAACACCAATGGATTGCCATCATCAAAAAAGGGGAGAATGTTAGCTTTGGAGGCTACGTAAGCTTAATTGTCTTTTTTTGATGATAACAACCCATTAGTGGTTCAAGGTTAGCTTATCTTTGCATATCAAGCCATAGTAAGTATAAATACGAATGCAAAGATTAAGTAAATTGGTAATAGAGGTGGAGAATGTTAGCCTTGGTGGCTACACCATCATTGTTTAAAGTGTTTTGATGATATTAACCTATATATTGTTCCTAGTGTTTTCCTATCTTTGCAGATCAAGTTTAGTACATGTACTCATACATGAAGTACTAGATCGAAGGCAAAGATCGGACCGAGTAGACGTCAAGAAGGAAAGATCAAATGGACACGTACTCGAAAGGACCCAAGCATGACCAAAGGAAGCTTAATATAGTCTTATATGTTTTTGGGGAGTGTTTGAGGTAGTCTATGTTGTAAGTCTTGCGGGTGTGTTTCTTACATGATTTCTAAGCAAGAGTTGAGCAAATGCATGCATAATAGGACACATGATTTTATAGGATTGCACTAAAATCACAAACTCAACTTTCATGGTTTTCAAAGTTAAACTTAAGAGTTTGTCAAATGAATCCTAAACTCAAATACGTTTTCAAAGGGACAGTTTTCAGACATCTTGGTTTTATAAACATTTTCATACTTGGTCCCATTTGTGTCAAAATGAGCTTTTTTCCTTAAGTGTTAAGAAAGTCAAGAATACTTTATAAAGGACATATTAAGCATATAAGATATCAAAACAAGTTTTTGAATGTGTTTTATTATCAAGATATCTTATATTCAAGGGAAAACTCATTTGTACAAGTATTAAACTTTATTAGACTTAATATATTTCATATACTTTTGTCCAAGAATGTTTTAAGTGATTAAAAAGCTTTTTGGTTGGGTTTAAAACCTAAATTATGCACCGATCATATTTTCTAAACACCCTTCGGTATTTAAGGCATAACTTTTGCTGGAAGATTCCAAAAAGCATGATTTTGATGTCTCTGGAAAGCTAAGAAAAAATCCCACAACTTTAATGTTGGTGACATTTTTTTTTATTCAGGGCAATGGTCGACCATATCAAGGGAATGGAAAACCAAAGTAGGGGAATGGTCGACTAGCGATTCTAGGAGCTATTTTTCCTCACAGACCAGGTGGATGGTCGACCATTGGATGAATGATCAACTAGAGAAAATGAATGGTCGACCAGTGGCCTCGTGCCCTGCGCTGTAATAGCTAGTTTTGTTTGGGAATTACTCCCAACGGCTAGTTAACGACTATAAAGGCTTTTTGGCTATAAAAGCAAGTCCATAGACTTGTTTAGGATGCTTTTGATCATTTATACAAGCATATAGTGAAAAATATCTTTGAATCCAAAACCTAGGCACATTGCATATTTGTTTATTCATTCACAAGTGCTCAAGTTCTCTCTTTCTCATTTATCTTGTTTGATTCAATCCTTGAGAGAGTTTTGTGAGGTTTGATTTGTATTTGTAATCAGCTCTTTGAGGAGCATCATTTGTATACCCATCTTATTGCAAAGATTCTTTGTGAACCAACTTGGTGAAGGTTCTTTGTGACTCGAACTTGCAAGGCATCTTAGTGCTCCTTGTGGCTCTTGGTGAGCATGGTAGAGATTTGTTCCCAAGTTGTAAGGCTTCTTTGTCGGTGAAGGAGATCATATAGTGGATTGTGGAATCCTTGCCTTGGTGCTAAGGCGTGGATGTAGGCTCCGTACCCAACCATGTTAAAACTCGATGTTAATCTTTTCTCTCCCTATTCTTTATTTTACTATTTGTCTTGAGCATGATTTATACTTTGTATACTGTGATATAAGTGCTTGCCATCTTACCAAGACTATTGTTTTGTAGAGAAATTTTTAATACGTGAAAAGAGCCATTCACCCCCCTCCGACTCTACATTGTATATCCACTACGGGGCACACGTATATACTCCATGGGCTACGATGTCTAACAATATTTAAAGGATACCTTCTAGTTATGGCAAATTAGAAATGACCAAAGAGCAGTTTTCAACAAAGTTCATATTCTCCCAATTGCTGTTTGCCCAATTAGTTAGGACACATTCACCATCATAAAAATATCTTGAATATTGTCCTCCTATATTTTCTTATGAATACCCTTCTGAACTCATTGGTGAATTATTCGTTAAAGATTATTTGTGTAAACTCCCATCATAAGCTCTCAAATTAACATCAAATCATTTAGAGTTTCATCTCCTTAGATTAAGTAAAATGGCTAAGATGATTGTTATAAGTTTCAATCTAGATGGTGACACAAAGTTCAGAGAAACCTATGCACGAAGAGTAAAAATCCAAAGCCAATCGAATTGAGCCTCTTACGTGTTGAGATTCATAAGAAAAGAAGCAAAATTGGATTAGTACACCTAAAGAGGTATCCATTGTGACTTTTTGGCCCTCTAAACCTAAGAATTCAAAGCCAATTTTAAATCATTGAAAATCTTAGAACACTTGGCTAAAGAACTTGAAGAATGAAAAAAAGATAAAGGCATAAGATGGAAATGAGCAGAGCATATATCTGAGGGGGAGCATTTCTCTTCGTAATTTCAAGGCTCTATAAATAAAATGCTCTCATGATCTTACCTTGTTTATGCTTATGTGCCTTTATAAGATCAGCAATGTAACATACTATCCATAATGTATTAAATGATTAAATCTCTTTGATGGATGGTAATTATCTTTTGATGTTGATTATAGCATGAATTGCCTTGGGCCGTTCAGAATTGTCAATTCCATCTTCTTTCATGATCAAGTACTTATTGGATGACACTCATGGTGAACATTGCAAGGAAGTTGTCATGAGAAGCAATAGCATCGAGAAGAATTGACCAGTAAATATAAACGACCCACATCTAGAAGATGGTTGGTCGGAGTTTGCCAGAGGCCATGACTTGCCCGTGAGTGATTTCTTGTGTTCAGGAATGAAGGGAACTTGGTGTTTCATATTATGGTCTTTGACCCAACTGCTTGTGAAGGAAACACATACCATCTGATCATCATTATGTGAAATTAGGAGATGATGATCAAAACCAAGATAAGGATCAAAGTTTCAAATTAGGCCCTATAAAGGATGAATGTTTATTAAATGAATATCTTATCTTCATCCCTATCTAAAAATGCATGCATATGAACATATATAGGGGAACTGAGCTCCGTTCTTAGAGAAAGAGCATAAAGGACTCATATGCATCATGTTTCGCTTTTTGAATATTGAGGTTGCACATCATATCTTGCTCTTAAAGCTCTATAAATAGATATGGATTGTTCTAAGGTTTATAAGCATTATATCATTCTTTAATATCTATTTTCTATTGCATTTGTGCTCCATAGGATCATTATACTGGTTGCATGTCATAAATGAATTAGTCTATATCCAATATACTCATTCTAAAAATTCATAAATGATTGCTTATACTACTTGACATGCTTAATGAAATTAATCTTTGGTTAGTATAAGCAGTTTATTTCATCTAAACTAGTATTCAAATCTAAAAGGGGAGATTTAATAAAATCCTATTCCTTATACTTACTCTACTTTTAGATTAGAGTTATAGCTTGTTGTGGCATATATGTTTCAAAGCATAATGATTTTTTTGCTTATAGTGAATTTTAAATGAAATTCGGTTGCTCATAGCCATATGATCTTTGTTTTAAATTCTCTGACATCATTGGGATCTATGTGGTTTATTTTTCTGATCACTATAATTTGAAATGGTCCTAAATGCTCTCTAGAAAAATGAAGCTTGCATGTTCTTTGTGTTAAAGTTTATTTTTTAGCAAGCATAATCCCCAATACTGTTTGACAATATCAAAGGGGGGCATATTTTGTTTACAAAATGAAATTTGTTTTGTGGCAAGAAATGTTTTTAATGCAAAAATATTATCTTTTGCTTAAAATCTTTCATGACATGTGAAAGTTGAAATGTTGTATTATTCATATTGTTGTCATGAAACTCAAATATTTTTATTTTTTTTTAGCCTTTATTGTTTATATGATTTTTTAAGAGGGGCATTGCATGGTTGAAAAACATGCCAACTAGTCAGATTGAAATCATGCTCAAACCTACTTTTGTCTTCATAAGACGTATGCTTTGAACTCCAATATTTTACGGGTCTTATGCAATGATTGAATTGAAATGGTTTATGGATATATCAGATTTGACCATGTTTAATATGTGTCTTTATTCTCAAATGGCCAGTTATACTGTTTTTATATACATAATTGCAAATTTTTTAAAATAGCTTTAAGACTGCTTGCTATGCCCGGTTATTAAGTCAAAAAGGGGGAGTAATTTCATTTAAGCTAAGGGACATTTTTTTTTTAAATGTTCAAATTATTTTCAGCTTAGCCCTTTTGCTAATGTCAAAAGGGGTAGAGATTTATAAGAAAAATGTCTAAATTTTATACTTCCTGTGTTTTAAATCTTAAATAAGATAATAGTCTGAGCTATAATGCTATGTGTATGTGCCTTAATGCTAAAACTAAATGCATGATGAATTTAAATGTCATCTTTCCAAATATGCTTGAGCTATACTATCTTATTTTTAACTTATGTATATTGTAAGGGGGAGCCTTTTTAGGTTGAACCCATTTTGCTCTCGTGTATTTATCATCATCAAAAAGGGGAAGATTATTGAATTTTTGAGTTCGATCCCTGTTTTGATAATGACAAAGCATAAGTTTCTTATGTGTGTATTTAGTACTTGAACAGGTTTACAATTCAACACACATGAGGTAAAGGGGAAATGGAAGCCATAAGGGACTTAAAACACATACACCTGGCATATTGTATGAAGAATTTCAAGAGCAAAGAAGTGAAGACATTGTTTATTTCAATTGTAATGCATTTAGTATAACTTGTATTTGAATGTCTTGTATGACATGTTTAAAGCTCAATGACGATCATAGACTGACCTTAGGGGAATAAAATTTTCATGAAAAACCTTTTGCATAAAAGGCTAAACTTATACAAAGGTTTTAAAATGTTTTTGAAAACAAATTAGGGCCAAAAATTGAATTTTGTGAAAGACCAGTCGACCAACCCTTCAAAGCTTTATAAGCCCCAGTCGACCGGCCTTAAACACTTGGCCAAAATACTAATTTACATAGACCCCAGTCGACGGCCCCTAAATACATAACAAAGCCCAGTCAATTGGCCAATCAATTGGATAGGGTTGTGTATGCCCAATCGACCGGCCCGTTCATGTTTTATAATCAGCAATCGACTAGTCAATTCACTTTGGACAGTTTTTGTTAGCTCCAGCTGACCGGCCTTTATTTTGCCTACTCAACCTCAGTTGAACGGTCTTCAATGCCCAGCTAATCAGATCATGGTGATGGCATGCCGTTCCTCAGGGATTTAAATATCGCCTAAGGCCAGTCAATTAGAGCCACTGCCAATCAACCGGACTTCTTGCATTAGCCAATTTTTGAAGCCAAAAACGGTCAAGAAATTCAAAAATAATATTATTTTAATCCCTCAATGGCTAGTTAACAGCTAGATTTTTAAAATCTCTATAAATATGAGCCCAAGGCTCTTAAATTGGTTGTTGATTTTATTGATTTATATTTTTTCATTTATTGGCCATTTATTTTCAAAATCAAAGCTCTCTTCTACTCTTCATTTTCAAAAATATTTCTGAAGAGCATATATTTTAGTTTCTCCCACACTTTCTTTTGAAAAATTCTTTTGTGGAGAAATCATTCATTTTAAATCTTTGAACATTCTTTTTACACATATCTTAAACTCAAAGATCACTTACTCTCACACTCTTCTTTGCAAAAATATTTTGGGAGCATATTCATATTTCTCCTACATTCTTTTGAAAAAAATTTTAGGATAAAATCTTGGGGTTATAACAAGTAAGCTTTGAGCAAATATAATTTATATATACTTGCTTGAGAAGCTTCTTGTTCTTGAGATTTCAAAGATCAAATTTCTCCCATACACTTTGTTTTGAAAAATATTTTGGAGAAATTTGTAAGGGTTTCTTGTAAAAGGCTTGAGCTTATATTCAAGTTCATATATCTAACTTTAATGTCTTTTGTTCTATTTTGTGTTAATCTCAAAGATCAAACTCTCCTATACGCTTCATCATTGAAAATTGTTTGTGGAGAAAATCTTTGAGTAAATCAAGAGAGCTTTGAGCAATATATTCATTCATATATTCTTTGTTTGAAAAGTCTCTTATATTTTGATTTTACCAAAGGTCAATCTTGAAGGAAAAAAAATTTCCAAACTCTCAGTCTTTACTTGAAAAAATATTTTGAGAGAAAAACCCTAACTCTATTGAGGTTCATCTTACATATCATTTGAGAGTGCATATTGGATTTCATATTGTACATCTCTACTTATTGAAGATGCATTTTCTCTTATACAAAAAAATTATTTCATATCTTTTGTATCCCTACGGCTCGAGTAGTGAGCCGTGTTCCAGGCATGGGGTATTGCCAGCGATGGAAGTGCTCCATCCTATAAGGAGTGGTTATAATGGTTTGGATCTGCCTGGTTAAGGGAGCTAGGGGGACTCCACCCTGTAAGGAGCTATAAACGGCATTCTACTCCCCCCAGTTAACTGAGCAGGGCAGTGGAATCCTCAAACGAGTTGGCTTGAGGAGATGACGTAGGCAGGTATAGTCGAATCTCGTAAAAATATTGTGTTTGTGCTCTCTCTCTCTCTCTCTCTCTCTCTCTCTCTCTCTCTCTCTCTCTCTCTCTCTCTCTCTATACTCTTTATTTTATAGTTACATTTAATTGATTGAGATTGCTGTGTATGACTTAAATACTTGTATATCTGAATATCTAGTTAGAAAGAACTTAGGTTGCGTAATATTGGTTGAGTTTTTAAATAGAACATATTTGACCTAGGATTTTTAAAAGACCCAATTGAGCCCCCTCTTGGGAATACACCATTCCTCACAGTGACAATTTCTGAATGATTAGTGGATCTTGGAACTAACTTCCAAACTTTATTCCTTTCAAATTGATTCAATTCCTCTTGCATAGATACTTTTGACCTTATAGGTCACACCTGGTTTTGATAATGACAAATAGTCAGGTATTTGATGGCTTTCAAGGGTATGTGCAAGTTCGTTTTAACAGATCAAGTAATGGCACATGAAAGCAAAACATGAAGACCATAAGCATTCTATTTCATTTTGTAAATTCAATTAATGTAATATAGGTCTATAATAGTAACTAAGTATATGGTCTGTAATAATCTTTGCATGTCATGCATGCAGGTTTTTCTAAGCTCAACATGACCATAGACTGACCTTAGGGTATCGAATGTCATTAGGGCACCCTTCGGTCGACCGATGCCAAATTTTTTTTATGTCCTTATAGACCCTAGAAAGACCTTAGGTCGCTACACAAATGCAAAAAACAGTCCCTGTAATCACTTATAATATTAGGGGAATTAGTTGATGTGAAAATGGACTAAATAGACAAAAT
Source organism: Malania oleifera (assembly GCF_029873635.1). Taxonomy (NCBI): domain Eukaryota; kingdom Viridiplantae; phylum Streptophyta; class Magnoliopsida; order Santalales; family Ximeniaceae; genus Malania; species Malania oleifera. The sequence continues at coordinate 7,016,487 of NC_080427.1, read as the reverse complement.
TTGTGGGAGCTTGGGTGACCAAATCACAAGAGTTCAAAACTCCTTGGGCGCCCAAACTGTTGAGAAGTCAACAATTGACTTAGGCTCTTGGGCGACCGAACATATTTATGCATACTGTCATCGGGCACCCGAATGCTTCGAAAAGGACATTCCACCAACTCGGGCGACTGAGCCATATAGTTCAAAATGAGCCTCGGGCCACCGAACCTATGACCGGGCACACAAATTTATGAATGGAGGCTATTGACTTTTATTTGGGTTTTCGAAGCATGACATGGATGACTGAACTTATTTAAATGACTTTTATCACTGTGTTTGTTCGAGTAACTGAACCACAATTCAGCCACTCGAACCTCGGCGGGTTAAAGTTAATTTAACTGCGGTAAAAATGGGTTAAGATGGGTTAATTGTGTTTAAACAATTTGAAACTTTTCTAAGAATTCTCAGCAAGTCCCAAACGGTTATATGTTTTACCTTGCCTATAAATATAGGCTCATTTGCGAGGATTAGCAATAATTAGTAATTTCATTAGCCAAACAATCCTCTCTTTTGCAAACACTCTTATTGTCCAAATACTCTCAAATTTCCATTCCTTTGATACATTCTGAGCTTGTGAGAGCTTATAGAGTGCTTTGTGATTTCTAGTGAGTGCTAAAGCTCCCATTTTCTTGTGTGATTGTTGATATTATTTTTGGGGAGTTTGGCTTAGTTTGTCCCACAAATTTCTATATTATAAATCTTGTGTTGGGATAAACTAACAAGCTTAGGGGTCTTTGAATTGTCATTGCAAGATTCCCTTAGCTTTGATTTTGTTGTGCAAAATATTTTCTACAAGCTAAAATATTTTTCAAACTACTCGTGTGCTCATTTCATTGAAGGAAAACTTTTGAGTTAGCTTGAATATTTGACTAGCATCTTTGAAACTCTAATTGAACATTGAGATTTGATATAAAGTTGTTTCAAAGATACATCTTGTTTAGAACACTCTTGAACATTACTGTGATCATATATTGTTGAGTGTTATTTGCACATATATTCACATCACTAAGCTTACATGACCTATATTGTTGATGTGTATGTGATTGCACGTATTGGGTACATATTTTACATGAAAGCATAATCATTGTACCAGTTGATTGAGAAAAATACTGTTGTATTTCGAGGTGTGGCCTGAGGGGGTTTGATCTAACACAGAAGGATCGGGTTTGTGTTAGCCCTGTGAATTTGAGCTAGGGCCTTCTCCGCCCTGCAATGAGAATTTGTAAAGGTTGAGGTAAGCCCTGTGCTAATTGACCTGGTTGTAATCGGTGTTGCTCCACCTGTTATGTGAGCATTAGTGGAATCCTCGGGCTTGCGAGCTAGAGGCGAGGACGTAGGCACAGTTGGCTGAACCCCGATAACATATCATGCGTGTTCTTTATATTTCGGCAAATTTATTTTCCACACTTTTATTTTCAGCACATGTATGTTGTATGCTTGATTCATTATATGTAGTACATGTGTTGATTATGTTTATAATGAAATAGAAAGACCCTAGGTTTGTGTAATGCTGCTGTTGAATTAGTTAAACCTAGGAATAAAGTTTTAATACCCAATTCACCCCCTTGTAGGAATACACCAAAGCTAACAAATACTATCAATAAATCATCATTGATTGCTTCATTTATATTCGTAGGTTCCTATTGAGATAGGAATGCACAATGATTGCATAGATTCCTCAATGATGATCTAGTGGACACCCCTCGTGATGGTTCCCCTATGATTTGACCCTTAGGGTGAATCTTCACGAATTTCCATTCCTAAGGCAATTCAGATTGTTCTAAAGAGTCATCATTCAATGGTATATTGGTTTTGTTACTCTCATCATTGATTTCATGAATTGATAAATCTTCCAAAATCTTTCTTATTTCCAAACCATCAATATCAGTCAGTTTAGAAGAAACTGGGTTCACTTCATCAAATGCTACATGTATGGATTCTACAACAGAAAGGGTTCTTTTATTGTAAACTCTAAAAGCTTTATTGTTTCCTGCATAACCTAGGAAGATTCCTTCATCTAACTAAGCATCAAATTTTCCTAGCTCCCTTTTATCATTTAAGACAAATCACTTATATCCCAATACATAGAAGTAAGAGATGTTTAGTCTTTTACCCTTTCAAAGTTCATATGAGGTTTTATTAGGCTAGTTCTAATGGATACTCTATTCATCACATAACAATAGGTGTTCACCACTTCAGCCCAAAAATATTTAGTTAGGTAATGCTCATTTAGCATAGTCCTGGCCATTTCCTAAAGTGATTTATTTTCCTTTCAATAACTTTATTTTGTTGAGGTGTGCTTGGTCCTGAAATGTTGTGAGAAATTCCATTTTTGTCACAAAAGTTTTCAACATCTCTATTTTTGAATTCTCCACCTCTATCACTTCTAATGTGTAGAATGTCATACCTTATTTCATTTTGAAACTTCTTACATAGGTTTGTTAGAATTTTACACACTTTATCCTTGGAGGATAAGAATAACACCCGCGTAAACCAAGAATAGTCATCAAAGATGACAAATGTGTACTGCTTTCCTCCTAGGCTTTGTATTTAGTGGAGCCAAATAGGTATAGGTGGATTAGTTCTAGTGTCCTTCTAGTGGAGATATGTTGCTTCTTCTTAAAGCTAGTCTTATTTATCTTCCCAAGTTGACAAGAACCACATACCTTGTCTTTTATGAACTTTGTGCTAGATAAACCCTTGACAAAGTTTTTTTTAGCTAACTTGGAAAGCAGGTCCATGCTAGCGTGTCCTACTCTCCTATGTCATAGCCAACAAGCTTCATTAAGGTTGTTAAGCATTTAGCCTCTTAAGATATGAGGTTTTCAAAATTTATACAATATACATTTTCCACACGGTTTGCAATAAACAAGATTTCATGCTTTTTGGTATGTTCAACTATGCATTTGTCCTTTTTAAAATTTATGTAAAAACCCTTATCACTTAGTTGACTAATGCTAAGTAGATTATGTTTTAACCCTTCTACAAATAGTACATTATCAATTATCAAAGAGGGTTCCTTACCGACTTTGCTGATGTTGATAATTCTACTTGAGATTAAAGATGTATTCCCATGAGGGGGCTGCATTGGGTATTTAAAATTTCTTGGTGGAATTTTAGTTTAGTTTTTCCCTTTTAATTTGGATCACTACAATCACACAAACACAAGAATCTAATAGGTGTTCATACTATACCAATCGGGAGTCCTGGATATGAATATGAAATCTAAAAATATAATCCAAACTCAAACTTCAATTAATTTAGTTCAGCAATTAACAAAATTTGATTTTCAGCAATGATTAAAGATATTTTCAAGACACAATTTCAGTAGTACAACTATGATTATCTTAGCACTTATGCTTCAATCAAATAATAAATCACCAATACTTTACCTCAGCAATTTTGCACTTGAATTTAGAGATAATGCTTATTTGATTCTTTAATCCAACAATATAAACCAACCTTCAAGATACAACTTGATTCAAACACAAACAATCTCAAATATTCAGCAAGTGCTCAATGAATATATAAACATACACGCAGGTTATAATCTTGCAAGAATTTAAAAAGTAAGGGAAGAAGAGCTTAACACCGAATTTTTTACAAGGTTTAGGGTCCTTGCCTCAAGCAACCCTCTTTGAGGATTTTCCTTTCCACTTCGTTACCAGGTGAAGTATTCCCCTCTCCGTTCAAGGTGAAGATGCCTCTCTAACGAGAACAACCCTCTTGCTAGGCAACAATTCAAAATCCCTGAACCATCAATAACAAAACAAACAAAAAAAATTGTTTGTATAATAGAAATACTCCTCAAAATAGCAGATTAATACATGCCAAAATCAATATACTTCAATGAAATCAATAAAGAGATGAAGCTCGAGATTTTATCACCAGTAATTTGATTATAGAGTGTGGATTTCAGAAAAACAAATCAAATTTTCGTAAGATTTGAGTAAGAACACACAACAACCCTTTCAAAAAATATTTTAGTAATAAAACCCAAATTTTGAATTCATATGTGCGTATATGGATGCCCTAATATGTGACAATATGATCTATATATAGTGCAAAAAAGTTTCTAAACATTTCCCCCAAGTTTTCTATTTGTTTGGAAACCATTCATTCAAATTTTGAAACAAGATCAGCGTTGTTAATAGTTTAAAACATAGACATCGGTCGACTAAGCCATAGGTTCAGTCGCCTAAGCTCTTTAAAAATAGTGCATTCTAAAAGTCAGTACTGGGTCATTCAATTGGTCAGGATGGTTTAGTCACCTATTCATCTTTTGTTTGTTCATTATTATTAAAGTCAGTAGCATATCAGTCGTCTAATGATATATCATCAGTCGCTTAACCACTTGGCCACACTTTGTTTTCCAAAGTTTGATTCCAAAAATTAAACTTGTAACTTGGAAAACTCAATTTAGGCTTTATGAAAATATTTTCCATGTATAAAAACAGGTCTCTAAGTCCACAATAATTCCTAAGAACTTCAATCATCAATGTTGAAATATTTTCCATGTATAAAAATAAGTCTAAAATTCCATAATAATTCCTAAGAACTTCAATCATCAATGTTGAAATTTGAAGCACTTACATGAGACTTTAACAAGATGAATCTATCTAAATTCCTAAGTCTTCATGTTGTAAAGCTTTCAGTATCCTTTTGAGCTTCTATCAATGCTTCAATAAAATTCATGTTCTTCATGACTTGTAACTTTATATCCATCATCGCTCATAACTTTAAGTGTAAACTTCATTCAAGCTCTTCAAGCATACTCACTTGATTTCATAAAAACATTTAAGTCCTAAAACTTAACTTAAACAAACATGTTAAGTGTAGCGCCTCAGAAAATTATACGCATGGAAGTGTAAAAAAATAAAATAAAAAATAAAAAATTTATTAATTATTAATTAATTAATTAAATATTATTAAACTGAATTAATTAAATAAATAATATAAGAAGATATATATATATATATATATATATATATATATATATATATATGAAATCAAGTTCCTGAGAACCTGAATTGCAATTGCAAACAGAACCCTCCTAAAAGCGTACTCTCTGTCTCTCTCTCTCTCTCTCTCTCTCTCTCTCTCTCCATGCTCCATATCTTTCTCTCTCTAAGATTTCTTTGGTGAATCGTGTGCCAATTGAAGAACGGGAAGTATCCCTAGGTTCCAAATTCGACCACCGACATTTTAACCAAAGTGGATTTGTCGTAGGGTCGTCCCAGGAACCACTCTAGGGATAAGGTAACTCTCTCTCTCTTTCTCTCCTCAAATTTTTCTCAAATTTTCAGCCAAATCGACGATCAGACACAACCACGAGGTCCTAGCTTCAATTCTCGTCATTTTAATCAAAGCAAATTTTTAATTTGGGTTTCCTAGGCACCACTCCAAGGTTAGGGTAAGGATAATGAAATTATATTCGTTAAGTATTTTTAATGTTTAATTAGTTATTGGGAGTGTGTGGGCTTAGGAAATATTAAAATAATTGTAATTCCAAGGTTGAGCTGATTAAACTAGGATATGTGAATACAGGGATCTGTGCGAATGTCGTAGGCATTGCTTTAGGATCCCTGCAGGCATTTCTCCAGCAATCAGGTAAGGGGATAGATTATGTCAGGTATTTTCAGAAAATTCACCAATTAATTCGTAGTATTTAATTACAGAAATGATATATATAATTTTTTAGAATATTCAAGCATATGAGAATTATGATTATGAGTTATTATATTTTTGGGAAATCGGGTGTTTGAGTTGAGTAAACCGTAGAAGTTGAAATGGTGAAATTGTACTGATTTTATGGAAATGCTGGAAATACTATGAATTTGTGAAATATGTGAAATGCAGTTATACCAAGATACAAACCTGATATTTTTTACACTTAGAAATGTGATTTATATAGACATAGTATTTTGATACTAGAAAATCTGATTTATACAAACATGACATTTTTATAATAAGAAAGGAAAAGACAGTTTTTATACTAAGATTACATGTGAAATTGTGAATTATACAGGAATGTGATTTTATACTAACTATGGATTTTATACTGAATTATGAATATATACGAAGTTGTGATATTATACTAGTTTCTTGATTGGTTGGGAATACTATGGTATTTGTGTTATGAAGTTTGTACTGATGCCGATGGGGGAGGTATGCTCAGTAAGAAAATTATGTTATGAAGTTTGTACCAATGCTGGTGGGGGAGGTATGCTCGGTACGAAAATTATGTTATGAAGTTTATATTGATGTCGGTGAGGGAGGTATGCTCAGTATGGAAATTATGTTATGAATTTTGTACTAATGTCGGTGGGGCAGGTATGCTCAGTACGAAAATTTTGATGTGAAAATACACATACGTAGATTTACGAAAAATAGAATTATTTATTTAGCCAAAGTATGTTTGAGAAGAAATGTGTATTTTAAGTTGTATTAGTGTGATATATATACAGATGCCTTTTCAGTTAAAGTTAAATTAATGGTCATGTTTTGCTTAAGTAAGAACTCATCTGCCACATGCTGATAATAATATATTTCTTCTTACTGAGAGGTGTCTCACATAAAATTTAAACATTTTAGGAAACCAAGACAGACCAGTAGAGAGAGCTTCAAGGTAGAGGAGACCGTAGTACCATAGTATTTGTGGGAAAGTGTTTGAGCTAGGGGTTGTGTTTTGTGTAACCCCTAGACTATTTTATTGATTTTTGGGGATGTATATATGTAACGACCTACTTATTTTCCATATTTTTTTTTCCTTTTAAATAATAAAATACAATATCAACATATCAAATCCAGTAGGTCATAATCAACCGGAACCCATGGGTATTAGGGATATACTAGAAACACAATATGGAAGCCTAAGTAGAAGGAAATAAAAAATCATAAACATCTCATAATATCATACACATGATACCATCCATCTCAATACCAGAGTTACTACATACATCCCACAAAGAAAGTCCTAGGGACATTTCCCACAAAATCCATCCGTCCCTACTAAAAGTTACCCTTCAAAGAGGGCAGATCAACAGTACTATCTCAACGGAGTTTTATCCGCTCTCCTATCAGGGGCTCCTGAAATGTTTATGAAATTTAGGGATGAAACACCTTTCAGTAAAGGAAATAAACTAATACTAGTGTGTGGCAACATGAGTTATTCGTGTTATACATAAACCATATTTAAACATATTTAGCAAACTGTTATATCATATCTAGGAAAACATATATCATCATAGCATGGCAGAACATACTGCATTTTCATAAACATATTTCATCTCATATAGTAATAATACGAAAACAATACTAGTAGGTTAGTTGGATGTTGTCATGTATTACCCCCACATGACTAGGTTGTGTGGCTCGAAGGCGGGACCTGACAATGGTTGGCCGACCACTACCAAGTCAAAAGTACAATCTGTAAGTCTGATGGGTCTGCGAGACCTGGTCTATACACTAGGGGCACTCACACTTCTTAAAACCACATTGACTATCCATCCTCACGCTACTCCGTACAACAGCATTAACACAATATCGTGATGATCATGAACACATAGCAATGGTATCGTGCAAGTGCTAGCCTAAACCAAGCAAACCAGGTTTTGATAACATATAGCATATAATGAAACTGTGATACATGAGAATTTCATACCATTAATTACCAAATCAATATCATCATATCATTTTGTATATATACGTATATCATGAAAATTATCTGCCCGTACGTTGGTATTTCATATTTTACCATAACTCGGTCTGTACGTCAGCAAATCATATAAATAGCTCGGCCCGTATACCGGCAAACATATCCATAGCTCAGCCTGTACGCCGGCAAACATATCCATAACTCGGCCCGTACGCCGAAAAATCATATTCATAGCTTGGCTCGTACGCCGGCAAATCATATAAAATTCTCGGCCCGTATGCCGATTTTTTATTATAAAAATCTATATCTTTATCATGTTCCCAAAAAATAGTATTTCATTATGATTTCTACTCATGCCACACGAAACAGGTTTCATACATATTTAAACATATCATCTTTTACAACAGTATTTCCCAAACATAAAGCATATATAAATATATTTATTTTCCTGAAATCGGATGCTATAATAACATATGTACATTTTCATATAATAACTAGCTTAGTTTATCCCCTTACATGGTTCTTGAGAAGCCCCTAAAGTAAACAATCCCACGTCCGCAGGGTTCCCTGTTCAATACCCTAAAAAAAACATTTCCCATAACTAAACTTCAGTGTTTCTACGCGTACTACGCTTTCTACAACTATCAAGAAGTCAAATATTGAGTAGAAGGTCTTACCCTGAATTTGGGATGGATTTTGAACTAGCCCCATCAACGATCTACTCCAGTAGATATGCAAAGAAATTTCCTAGGAGTGTCATGATGGCTTTGGATCGTCGAACCAGCAAAGATCGGCCCGAAATCTTAGAGAGAAGTGAGAGGAACCAAAATAAGGAGTGAGAGAGAGAGAGAGACATTCCCATAGATTTTCTGCCATAAAATGAGGGTTAAACCTATTTATACATTGGCCTTCATCAATGAGCCATGTCACCTTGTCGATGAACTCTCTCCTCCTCAACAAAATTCGGAATCACCAAAGACCCCCTCTTGGTATTTTCTCGTCGATGAATTACACCCTCATCAACGAGTCCAATATCCTGCGTTGTCGAAGAACGCGAATGTGCCCCCTTTTTATATCCTTTTCTCCCTATTTTATTATTATTTAATTAGCTTTATTCTTTGGGTCATTACATTCTCCCCTCCTTATAAAATTTTGTCCTCAAAATTGGCTACTCATATGATTCATCATCCCTTTAAGCAAAACAGTCTACTTATTTTATTACTTACCCTCATTTATGGTGGAGGAATACCATTGTTACATTTCAAGTCCTAGGAGATTACATATACAAGAGAAAATTCTCCTAAAACTAAAATACTACTTACTAACTAAACTTTTACATGTACCTGCAAAAGAACAATCACTTATTTTCTTACATTTTACTTTCCAATTCTCTTAGAATATTTGCGGATACTTCTGCTTCATCTGCTCCTCGGATTCCCAAGAAGCTTCTTCTACCTCATGATTCCTCCACAAAACTTTTACCAAAGGAATCTTCTTGCTATGTAACTCCTGCACTTTCTTCTCCAGAATTTGTACTGGTACCTCCTTATACACCAATGAATGACTGAGCTCTAATTCACCATAGTTGATAATATGAGAAGGGTCTGGGACGTACTTTCTCAACATGGAAACGTGGAATACGTTGTGCATCCTGGATAATACAAGTGGCAAAGCTAGCATGTAGGCCACCGACCCCACTTTATCTAGAATCTCAAATGGACCAATAAACCTAAGGGAAAGTTTACCTTTCTTTCCAAATCACATAACCCCTTTTAACAGAGCTATCTTCAAAAATACATGATCACCGATGTCAAACTCTAATTTCCTGCGGTGGGTATCAGTGTAACTTTTCTATCGGCTCTGAGCTGCTCTAATTCTATCTTTGATAATCTGAACCTTATCACACGCTTTCTGAACAAGCTCTAGTCCCATTACTCGCCGCTCACTCACTTCATCCCAAAATAAAGGAGAACGACATCTCCTACAATAAAGAGCCTCAAATGGTGTCATGTTAATGCTGGTTTGATAACTTTTGTTATACGCAAATTCCACCAGCAGCATGAACTGAGTCCAACTACCCCCAAAATCTAATACGCATGCTTATCTTCCAATATTTGTATCGTCCTCTCAGTATGTTCATCTGACTGAGGATGGAATGTCATGCTAAAAGACAACTGAGACCCTAGTGCTTCCTACAAACTCCTCCAAAATCATGAGGTAAAGCATGGGTCTCGATCCGACACAATAGATACTGGCACCCTATGAGAACGAACTAATTTTTGAACATAAATTTTTGCTAATCTGTTAAAGGAGTAACTGATCTTAATAGGTAAAAGGTGGGCAGTCTTAGTCAAACGGTCAACAATCACCCAAATGGCATTGTGACCGTGTAACGCTGTCAGTAGTCCTGACACAAAATCCATAGATATATGGTCCCACTTCCACTCTGGGATAAATAGAGCCTGTAATTGACCTACTGGCCTCTAATGCTCAGCTTTTACCTGCTGGCATGTCAAACATTGGGCTACATACTCAGCGATTTCTTTCTTCATACCACTCCACCAATACAACTCTCGCAGATCCCTGTACATTTTCGTACTGCTGGGATGAACTATGTACAAAGATCTGTGAGCTTCCTCTAGAATGGTCTTCCTAATATCACTATCAGCAGGGACGCATAATCTGGAATGGAACAGCAAAGTTTCGTCATTTGCCATACTGAATTCCTCCTGTAGACCTCTCTGCATTCTGTCCATCACCTCTGCTAATTCTAGGTCTTCTTTCTGAGCAACTTTAATTCTTTTTAGCAGAGTAGGTCGCACTACTAAACAGGAAATACAAGCCTAAGAACCACTCTACTAATTCAATGTCGAGTCTCTCCAGATCCATCCTGATCGGATAGTGGATCTCCGTAGCCGCCAACACTAATTCTCTAGATTTCTTGCTCAACGCATCAGCTACCACGTTTGCTTTCCCTAGGTGATAACTAATGGTACAATCGAAATCCTTAATTAGATCCAACCACCTTCTTTGCCTCATATTCAATTCCTTCTGCATGAAAACGTACTTTAAACTCTTGTGATCAGAGAAAAATCTCACACCGTTCACCATACAGGTAATGCCTCCAAATCTTCAATGTGTGTACAACAATAGCCAATTTATGATCATGGGTAGAGTAATTCTTTTCATATCCTTTCAACTACCTGGAAGCATACGCCACCACCCTGCCATGCTGCATCAATACACATCCAAGTCCTTTCAATGATGCATCACTATAAATGACATAACCCTCACCCCCTAACTGGATGATCAACACTGGTGTTGTGACTAACCTGACTAACCTCTACCTCAATTCCTAGAAACTCTGATCACAACTGTAGTCCGATTCAAATCTAGCATTCTTCCTAATTAGTCGTGTCAGAGGCCCCGATAAAGCTAAGAATCCCTCTACAAAACGACGGTAATACCAAGCTAGCCCCAAGAAACTCCTAATCTCCCAGATGCTTCTCGGTCTAGCCCAATTCACAACCGCCTCAATCTTACTAGGATCCACAAAAATTCCATCTCTAGAAATAACATGCCCCAAAAACATGACCTTCTCAAGTTAGAAGTCACATTTACTGAACTTAGCATACAACTTATTTTCCCGTAGCGTCTGCAAAACCTGCCTCAAATGTGTCTCAAGCTCCTTATAGCTCCTAGAATATACCAATACATCATCAATAAAAACATCAACAAACTGATCTAAATATGGATGAAAAATCCTATTCATTAAATCCATAAATATTGCAGGAGCATTCATCAAGCCAAACGGCATAACAAGAAACTCATAATGCCCATACCTGGTCTAGAAGGTTGTCTTCGAGACGTCTTCTTCTTTCACTTTAACCTGATGATAGCGGGATCTAAGGTCAATATTTGAATATACCCGTGTACCCTGGACTTGGCCAAACAAAACATCTATACGGGGTAGAAGATATTTGTTCTTGATTGTCACTTTATTAATCTCCCTATAATCTATACACATCCTCATAGACCCATCTTTCTTCTTCACAAATAGAATTGGAGCTCCCTATGGCGATACACTAGGTCATGTGAAACCCTTATCAAGTAAATCTTGCAGTTGGTTTTTCAATTATACCAATTCTGTTGGTGCCATTCGGTAAGGTACTTTGGAAATCGACGCTGTATCTGGAAGTAGATCAATAGGAAAATCTATGTTGACCTTATAAGTGACGCCCAATTTTGATTATGACAAATACTCATTGTGTCTAATTGGTGTTTGAGGTTTTGTGCAGGAACTAAGATTGTTAAGATCAAGATGGGCACAAAGCAAGCAAAGCATGAAGACCAATTTATATTCAGTGTTGTAATATATCTCATTTAAATTGGTCTGTAATAGTAAATAGGTCTTTGGTTTGTAATAAGCACACATAACACATGCATGGTTTTTTATGTAAGCACAAACCAAAATACGAACTAAAAATGACCTTAGAATGACCTGTCGGTCGACCGACACCAGACTTTTTCGGTGTCTCTATTTTGGACATAAATAACCTTAAGACACTCACATTTGCACTTGCATGTATTAGGCACTTGAATAGGGTGAATGTGTATTGAAACAGGACCGAAATGCACACTTTGTGTACTTTCGGTTGATCGGCCAACACAGTTCATTTTGGGCTGGTCGACCGAACCAGACCTAGGTCAACTGTTGACCAAGGTCTTGGTCGACCGAACCTATGCAATTCAAAACCTCCTGATCGACCGAAACCCTCTCTAGTCAACAATTTGACCATCTACTCGACCAAGCCATTTTTGTACTCTAACTACTTGGTCGACCGAGGGTCCTTGGGAAAATTCTCAGCTGTCTGGTCGACCGAACCAACCAGTTCAAAATGGCCCGGTCGGCCGAATCTCGGGTTGCTTCTCATTTTTTACCATAGTTAATATTTTTAAACAGGGTTAAAATGTTTAAAATGTCATTAAACTTTTGTAACAATCCCTAATAGGTCCCCAATGGTTAAAAATCAAAGTATGTCTATATATACCCTTTCATTTGGGAAAATTGGTGGTTGATTAGCAAAAAAAAAAAAATCCAAATTTCTCTCTCAAGCAAATATTTCTCATTGCTCATACTCTTTCCAAATCCACTCAAACTTACCTTCTTCATCTCTTTGTATCATTTGTAAGTGTATTGAGTGTTATTGTTTTGAGGTTTGCTCTCTCATTTCATGAGTGTTTGAATCGTTTTTTTACGAGAGCATAACCTAAGTATTCTTAGGAGGCTTTTCTAATAAGCCTATCCGACTTTGCTGAACTTCTTAGTGTTGCATTCTCGTTGCAATATTTTAGGAAGTTTGTATTTGTTTGTGACTTGCGAAATATTTTCAAAATCATTTATAAATATCTATTGTGCTTTATCTTGAAAACCATTTGAAGAGATATTTGTTTTTGAGGTGAAACATCTTTGTTGCAATATTTCTTCACTCACATATTATTTTCTGAACACAAAGATTATATATTTTGCAATCCAAGCATATACATATTCACGTGATTGAGATATTCTGCTGATTGATATTCTTAAGGCTTGCTTGATATTCTGTGTGAACACATTTGATTGAATATTTTGAAATACACAGATTGTTGTTGACACTCTCACGTACACGTCACACTGATAGAAAATATCTTTGAGAGTTGAACTATTTAGACCACATTGAGCTTACATTTTAAATCATCTGTGATGTATATGATTGAACGCATTTGGGTGAAAGCAAATCTACTTTACGTGAAAGCAATTTCATATTGTACCATTTGATTGTATATCTGAGTGATTCCAGGCGTGGCATGAGGGGGCGGTAATTTAGCCCAGTAAGGATTGGTGTAAAGGTTGAGGTCAACCCTGTTCTAATTGACTTAGTTTGTATAGATGTCGCTCCACCTGTTTAAGTGAGCAAGTTATTGTGATAATCCTTGTGCTGATTAGCCAAGGTGGGGATGTAGGCAGTTGGCCGAACCTCAATAACATATCTGCGTGTCACACTCTCTTTACTGCTTTCTGGTGCTTGCGTGATCGATTAAACTGCTCTATTTAATTTCTGGTATATTTATATTATTTGCACTAGATTGGCCATAGGGTTGTGAACATACTGCTGTTAGGAGGAATACCTAAGGGTTAAATTTTGAAAATACCAATTCACCCCCCCTCTTGGGATCATGGTAAAGCTAACAATTTACCTCGCGATCAGGTGGCAAGCCCGGTAACTCATTTAGGAAAACATCTATAAATTATTTTACTACAGGCGTGCTAGCAAGTTTTATTTCATTCTCTGACATCTCCTTCACAACTGCCACAAACCGCTGACAACCACTCGCGACCATATAAACTTGAATTCTGCTCGTCCTAAAGGTGTGAATATCACTTCTCGTGAATGGCACTCTATGTTGGCAAAGTTAGCTGCTAGCCAATCCATGCCGAAGATCACATCGAATCCATGCATATCCAGCACTATTAAATCAGCAGATAAACTTTTCCCTTGAATATCAACTGGCCATTCCCAGAGTACCCTACTACACCTCACTACTGACCTAGTCGATGTGGATACCAACAACTCCGTGTCTAACAACTATGTTTCTGCCCCACATAGTCTAGTGCACTCCGAAGACACAAACGAGTGTGTAGCTCTTGAATCAAATAATGCAATAACTTTAAAAAGAAATCATACTAACCATACCTGTCACCACGTCACCGGCTATCTCAGCATCACCCGGCGTTAGAGTGAACACTCTGGCTGAAGCTGTATTCCTCTGCTGGCCCTCACGTGGCACCTGATAACCACCTCGGTATGGTTTGGGAGTAGGAGCTACATCTGGTGGTAAAGAGCAGTCTCGCACCATATGCCCTAGTCTACTGTAGTGATAGCGTACCACTCCACCTGCTCGACACTCTCCCCAGTGTCTCCTCTCACAAGTATGATGGCCAGGAGGACCCTATACTGCCTAAACCTCACGTCCTCCAGTCTCCTGCCTCCGTCCTCTGGCATGATTTCCTCTCCTCCATTGATTCTGTCTAGGATCCTATTGGTAGCCTAAAGATGCAGATCTCTTCCTTTGTCTCTGATCCTCTACATCCAGACACTCACCAACCTCTACCAAGGCCGCTCTATCAACTAATTCAGAAAAATCATGGATCCATAGCACTACCACCTACTTGAATATACTCCACCTCAAGCCTTTTTCAAACTGCCTCACTTTCTTTACCTCATCTGGCATGATATACGAAGCGAAGTGAGAAAGAACTATAAATTGCGCTGCATACTGCTGGACTGATAACTGTCCCTGCTTTAGACTCAGAAACTCTTCCATTTTAGCCTCCCTAATAGTAGCTAGAAAATATCTATCAAAGAACAACTCTTTAAACCGATCTCAAGTCATGACTATCGGCGTCGTCCTCTGCTGCTCCGACATTCTCATAGCCATCCACCATCTCTCAGCCTCTCCTGTCAGTCTATACGTGGAGAAGAGGACCCTTTGTTCTTCAGTACACTACAACACAACCAAGACTTTCGCGGTCTCTTGCATCTAGTTCTCAGCGGCTATAGGATCAACTCCTTCTGAGAATGCTGGAGGATTCATCTTCGTAAACTTCTCGATAGTGCATCCATGCCCTGCAGATGGACCACCCTACTCCCTAGAGCTCCTAGCGATCTTAGCCATAATGTGTTGAGCCACGCTACGTAATATTGCATCAAAGTCTATCCTGCTTGCACCTGAGGGCACTGCCCCATCACTGCCACTCGCATAGGCACTGCCTCCAACTGGATCCATCTTGAAAACAACAAACACAACTCAATAATCCTATCCTTATAATTTACTCACTAAACTTAGCCTCCTATCTCAATGCTCTCAGTATATTTCTAACCTCAGTCCTACATTCTAGGAACATAACCTGACAATAGTTTACTATGGTTTTCCTGAAATCATCACCCTAGGAAAAACACAGAAACCACCACGGAAGTCCTATTTCTAGACTATAGAACAAATCCTTAAATCATTTCCTATACTCTGGTATCATTTTTGCTGCATTCTAAAGTCTACCGAACCTAGCAACCTAGGCTCTGATACCAAACTATAACGACCTGTTTATTTTCCATATTTTTTTCGTTTTAGATAATAAAATACAATATCAACATATCAAATCTAGTAGGTCATAATCAACCTGAACCCATGGGTACCAAGGATATACCAGAAACACAATACGAAAGCCTAAGCAGCAGGAAGCATAAAATCATAAACATCTCATAATATCATACACATAATACAATCCATCTCAATACCATAGTTACTACATCCATCGTATTTAGGTACATACATCCCAAAAAGAAAGTCCTAGGGACATTTCTGAAAAAAATTCATCTGTCCCCACCAAAACTTGCCCTTCAAAGAGGGCAGATCAACAGTACTATCTCAGTGGAGTTTTATCCGCTCTCCTATCAGGGTCTCCTGAAATGTTTATGAAATTTAGGGGGGAGACACCTCTCAGTAAGGGAAATAAACTAATACTAGTGTGTGGAAACATGAGTTTTTCGTGTTATACATAAACTATATTTAAACATATTTAGCAAACTATTATATCATATCTGGGAAAACATATATCATCATAGCATGGCAGAACATACTGCATTTTCATTGACATAATTCATCTCGTATAGTAATAATACGAAAACAATTTTGATAGGTTAGCTGGTTGTTGTTATGTATTACCCCCACATGACTGGGTTGTGTGACCCGAAGGCGGGACTTGACAATGGTTGGTCGACCACTGCCAAGTCAAAAGTACAATCTGTAAGTCTGATGGGTCTGCCAGACCTGGTTTGTATACCAAGGGCGCTCACACTTCTTAAACCCACATTGACTATCCTTTCTCACGCTACTTCGTACAGCAGCGTTAACACAATATCGCAATAATCACGAACACATAGCAACGGTACTGTGCAAATGCTAGGCTAAACCAAGCTAACCAGGTTCTGATAACATATAACATATAATGAAACTGTGATACATGGGTATTTCATACCATTAATTACCAAATCAATATCATCATATCATTTTGCATATGTACATATATCATGAAAATCATTGGCCTGTATGCTGGTATTTCATATTTTACCATAACTCAGCTCGTACGCCGACAAATCATATCCATAGCTCGGCCCATACGCCGGCAAACATATCCATAGCTCAGCCCATATGCTGGCAAACATATCCATAGCTCGGCCCGTACGCCAGCAAACATATCCATAGTTCGGTTTGTATACCAGCAAATCATATCCATAGCTCGGCCTTTATGCTGGAAAATCATATAACATTGTCGGCCCGTATGTCTATTTTTCAGTATAAAAATCCATATCTTTATCATGTTCCTAGAAAATGGTATTTCATTATAATTTCTACTTATGCCACACAAAATAAGTTTCGTACATATTTAAACATATCATCTTTTACAGCAGTATTTCCCAAACATAAAGCATATATAAATATATTTATTTTCCTGAAATCAGATGTTGTAATAACATACATACATTTTCATAAAATAGCTAGCTTAGTTTATCCCCTTACCTGATTCCTGAGAAACCCCTAAAATAAGCAGTCCCACTACCATAGGGTTCCCCATTCAACACCCTGAAAACGACATTTCCCATGACTAAACTTCAATGTTTCTATGCGTACTACACTTTCTACAACTGTCAAGAAGTCAAATATTGAGTAGAAAGCCTTACCCTGAATTTGGGATGGTTTCCAAACTAGCCCCACCAACGATCTACTCTGGTAGATATGCAAAGAACTTTCCCAGGAGTGTCGTCATGGCTTCAGATCGTCGAACCAGAGAAAGATAGGCCCGGCGAAAGATCGGCTCAAAATCTTAGAGAGAAGTGAGGGAAACCAAAATGAGGAGAGAGGGGGAGAGAGACATTCCCCCAGGTTTTTGGCTATAAAATGAGGGTTAAACCTATTTATACACTGGCCCTCGTCGACAAGCCACGTCACCTCATCGATGAAATTCAGAATCACCAAAGATCCCCTCTCGGTATTTTCTCATTGACGAATTACACCCTCATCGGCGAGTCTAATATGTCGTGTCATCGACAAATGCGAAGCATTTGTCGACGAAGGCTGCTGTGCCCCCTTTTTATTTCCTTTTCTCCCTATTTTATTATTATTTAATTACCTTTATTCTTCAGGTCATTACAATATATATGTGTGTGTAGAGGTCTCAAAAACTTTAGTATTGTATAGCATTTTGGATGGCAATGTATATTGGGCTCAGACATTGTATGTAATTCGCTGCATGGATAGTACATTTGGATGGACTAAATACTCGATACCCCCCCTTAGGGTCAGGTTATGTGTAATATATGGTATCAGTTAGTTAACATGTGATGCTTGATTATTATTATTATTGAAAAAAAAAAGTGGTAGAAAAATTAGGTTGTCATAGTTTGGTATCAGAGCATAGGTTGATGGGTTTTGCAGACTTTAGTAGAATACAATGTCAGAGTATAGGAATGGATCTTGAGGAAAGTAGGAGATGGGTAGATTGGGATATGAGTCAATCATTTATGGAGGATAAGATATAAATTTAGGGTTCTATCTTGCAGCCTAGAAACATGAAATTCAGTGGTGATTTTTGTGATTTTCCTGGGGTGACGATTTCAGGAAAGTCAGAGTAAACTATCACCGATTCTTATTTCTGAGTGGTAAGATTGAATCTTAAAATGGGAATAAGGATGTTAAGCCGATTGGTGGTAAAAGGATATTGTACTATTCTTAGTTAGATAAATGTACTAGTTATGTTAAGAAGTTAGGATCCTTAGACTACCTTGTTTTATTTATAGGGAAATTTTGGTAAACCCCTTAAAGGATTTTGTTTCTGAGTAGAGGAACAAGAATATGAGATGTTAGTTAGCTAGGTAGGTCATAATTTCTGTGGATTTAGGGTTTGGTCTGTAAAATAGCTTGGGGTATATAAGAAGGAGGACAGTTAAGGTTTTGAGACTGAGTGGTGCGTTAAGACTTACCTTGGAAATGTGGATGTTTAACTATTTTATTAGTAAGAAAATTGTATCAGTCGTGTTAAGGTTTCAAAAATCTAAGATTGTTTCGATTCTATTTTCAAGATGGACCCCAGGAATAACAACGTAAATTCTAGAAGCAGTGGCAATGTGGGGGCTTCCAACATAAATGGCAGCGACCTTGAACAGGTGTTGTGTAGTACAGACCAACAGGTCATGGCAGGGATTTTGTGGAACTATGGGGGAGAGAACTACCCACCATCTGACCCGGGCTGCACTATCGATCAATTTACCTATATGAATCCCTTGACTTTTACGGGGGGAGCTAGTCAAATCATTGCAAAGGAATGGATCCAAGAGTGGAAGGTTGTTGACTTTATAGGTCACACCTGGTTTTTATAATGACAAATACTTGTTGTATTTGATGGCTATTTAAGGATATGTGTAGGTATACAATTGGCAAATCAAAATGATGGCACAAGAAATAGAGGTTGAAAACCCTGAAGACTTTATTTGTATTGTATTTCAAATCATTTTTAATATGGGTTTGTAATAGTAAATAGGATCTGGGTTGTAATAATTAAATGCATCACATGCATGATATGATAGGTAAGCTCAAACTAAAAAGTCCTAGAATGACCTTAGGACACTCATACATGCATAAACATAATGTGCTTATATGGTTAGTGTGATTGCATAAGGAAATAGAACTGAAATGCATTAAAAATGCATGTTCGGTCGACCGTACCTTCACAATGAAAATCTGTCATTTGACCGAACCGATCACCAGGTCAATAGTTTGACCATAGCATGGTTGACCGAACCCTGCCCAGTTCAAGTCACTCGGTTGACCGAACTCCCTCTAGGTCAAACGTTTGACCATATGGTCGACCGCACCTAATGCTTAATCCAACCACCTAGTTGATCGAATCCCCACATGGGTTTAGCCAATTGCTCGGTCGACCAAACCACTTAGTTCAAATCCACATGGTCGACCGAACCGTGAAGAAATGAAAAATTGCATTTGGGAACCCTAGTTTGGTCGACCGAACTTTCAGTTCAAATTTTACTTGGTCGATCGAACTTTGTCACTAGGTCAACCGAACCTCAAGTCTGGTCGACCGGTGCTCTTGGGTTGTCAAAATATTTTTACCATGGTTAAATTTTTTAAACGGGGTTAATTATGTTAAAATGGTTTAAAACAATACTTATAATACCCTATATGTCCTGGACGATTATAATTATGGGGTAGTCTATATATACCCCCTCATTTGAAAAGATTAGATCTTATTAGCAATCTTAATTAGTGAAAATTCTCTGAAACTCAAAATCTCCTATACTCATTTCCAAGCCTCCTACACTCACTCTTACTATTTCTTATTGCTAAAATCCTCTTGTAAGTGTGCTTGAGTGTTATTATCATTAGGATTTTGCTCTCCTTTGCTTGATTGATTGAGATTATTTTCTTGGAGAGCAAAGAATAAAGTTTTTCATAGGTGATTTTATTAATAAGTCTTCCATAGGAAAAAATTCATTGAGCTTAAGTACTGCATTTTCTTTCCAATATCTCAAGGAGTTCACGTTGTATTTTGATTGCTAAAAATATGTTTTAAAACATCTTCAAATATCTCGTGTCGTTTACTTTGAGAAATATTTGTTGAGATATTTGTCCATGTGCCAAAAGATCTTTATAGCAATTTTCTTTGATTGATTTTATCATGTTGAACACAAAGATCAAATCATTTTTACAAACTAAATCTTAATATCTCTTGTGGCTTATATTTTGAGAAAAGTATTTGTTGAGATATTTAAAGAGTGTCAAGGATCTTTTTTTGTGCATTGTGATTGAAATCATTATTTGATACAAAGATCATATCATTTACACTATCACGTACTGATTGCAATATTTGCATAAATTTTTGAGAGTAGACACTAAGACTACATTGAGCTTATCATATTTTATCATTTGGTAGTGTGCATTGATTTGTGATATTGTGCAAAGTGGTACATATCTGCTTGTGTAAGAAGCATTTTCATGTACACAAAAATTTGTACTTCACATTTGTTGTATTCTAGGCACGGGCCTGAAGAGAGAGACTAGCCCTGTTGAATAGTCCTGGACTGGCTTAGACCTGGTTAGGAAATCTAGATGTGTCATCTTGGTAAAGCGTGTTGGTAGAGGTCAACCCTTTGAATTGACCTAATTGTAACCGGTGCCGCTCCACCTGTTAAGTAAGCTTTAGTGGAATCCTCGGGATTGGGAGCTAGAGGCGGGGACGTAGGCAGTATTGGCCGAACTCTGATAACATATCGCGTGTGAACGGTTTATCTTTCTGTAATTTACATTCCTGCACGTGTATGTTATAGTTGGTGAATGCTACGCATGATTTTAATTTCTACGCGTTATATTTACTTGTGCATTTAAAAATGCATAAATAGACCTTATGTTGTGAATGTACAGCTTCTATTTAGGTCAAACTTAGGAAAAAGTTTTAAATTCCAATTCATCCCCCTTCTTGGGAATGCACCAAAGCTAACAATTGGTATCAAAGCATCCTGGCATTGAATTAAATGTTTTTACTAAAAGATCAAGATGCCTCATATTGGTGTATCCCCATTCGGAGAGGGATAGTCACCTACTAGTGCTCCATTATTTTGTGGTCGATTACACCACTTGAAAAATTAGAAGGACCATGTTTTTAAAATCTATGGACTGGAGGGTTTGGCTTGTGACTACTAAAGGAAGATGTGCACTAATAAATGAAAATGATTTTAACATGATTAATTCTAATGCCATGGATTTATTGTATTGTGCTTTAGATACTGATATTTTTCATGAGATTATGGCATGTAGTAGTGCACAGGAGATCTGGGTTAAGCTTGAAAAGAGGTATGGAGAGACCCAGGAAAAGGAGACCACCACTCCAGAGGTATCATGCTCAGATGGTCAGGGAGTGGTAAGTGATAGGGAAATGGCAATAACAGAATAGGAGGTATATGATTCTCTCTATAACTCGATGGATGATTCTTGTGTTGAATGTTGTGTTGCTTCATGTGCTGAATCATCTATTGAATATTGTGAAAATTCTGCTATTGATGCACTTGATGATTTTCTTGTAGAATACAAGAATATATTATGCATTGAATCATCTGTTGAAAATTATGATTATACTGTTGATGTTGCATGCAATGATTCATGTGAAAATTATTGTGTTAATTCTTTTGTTGAATCATGTGCTGAATTGAATATTAAAAGCATGCTATCGTATGAAAAACTAGAAAAGACTTTATTGAAAATGCACAAGCTTCTAGTTAGAGCATCTAAGCATAAAATATTTTTGAAGAATGAGAACAAAAGAATAGCAAAACAATTAAAGGGGTTAGAAAATTATCATGCTATTCTTGAAAAGCATTTGCTTGGAGAGAAAAATAGAAGATCATTATAAAGTGTTGCCTAAGGCTAAAAGTGAGAAGATCAATCATAATAAATCCTTAGGAATTAAAAAAAATAAATCTTTGAAAAAGGGTTCATATTTTAAAACTTGCTATTACATGAATGCCTCATTGAGTAAAAATAGAATAAATAAGCATAGCCCTTCGCGAAAATCTAAAATTTGCTTATGCCAGAAAATGAAATGGCATATTCAATCTAATTGTTTACTCAGAAGTGTGGGAGGCTTAGAAAAAGAAATGAAATGTATAGACCTAGAGTGAAATGGATCTAAATTAACATTACATAAATATTTTTAATCCTCCTTAATTCCTAGGTTTAAGGGGTAGTGATGACTATAGGCTCGGGAAGTGGTACATGCTTAAAATTCCAAATCTTAGTACATGTATTCACTATACATTATTGCTATACTAAGATCATTTGAGAATCAAGTCAATCTGCAAGTCTAAGTATACAACCAATCTAAACTTAATGAATATATATCATAATGATTGGTGAAAATGTGAAAACATTGGCAGTTTGCTAAAATGAAATCCACTTCCGAATGGACAAGGCAACTAGGCCTAGTATATAATTTTGATTGCTTAACTCGCACGCAAATATGAAAATCTTAAGTTAAGCACACATTGTCCATTGCACAAGCTTGTGGTTTAGAGAATCCATCTCACACTATACATCATTTAATCCTAAACCCATCCTTGAACTCTGTAGCCTTGAACAAGTAGTAGTCATCACTCTAGGTGTAAGCACTAGTTATTATAAATTCCTAATCTAACAAGTGCTTGTTAAAATTCATCCTCCTTGTAATCAAAATTAGAGGCATCCACTAAGGAATTGCTTCCTTTGAGTTCAAAATAAAAATCCTATATTTTTGGTTCACCATCTCCTCCATAGGAAATCTTTACCAACCACGATCACATTCGGTAAAGTTTTCATCCTAGTCCATGGTTCGTATCCTTACTCAAAATAGTGATCATACTTAAAGGATACTTTCCAATCACCAAAGAGCTGCAATCAAAATTTATATACTTCTTAGTGCTCTTTGCCAAAACAGTTAGGACAATGTCTTTAGAATTTTTATCCTAGAAAATGTCCTGCCTATCTTAAATACTCTTTTGTACCCATTATTGATTTAATTTTCAAAAATTATTTACTCAAACTCCTTTCACAAGCTCTCAAAATTTATGTCAAACCCTCTAGAACTTCATCTTCATGAATTAAGTTAAATGGCTAACATGATTGGTTTAGGTTTCAACATATATGAAATGTAACAACCTGAAGAATAATGGTATTTAAATAAAAAAGAGGGAGGAAAAATGGAAACAGTAACAAAACGAGGCAGTCGACGACGTTGCACTTTGGGATGCAATGACCCGAGGAAAATTTATTAGGTCCTCATCTACAAACATAAGGGATTCGTTGACGAGGGTACAAAAGGGCCTCGTCGACGAAGACAAGTTTTGTTGACGAGAAGATATCGAGAAAGGATTCTTGGAAGTATGAAATTCAATGACGAGGGTGCAGGTTCGTCAACGAACTTTCTACAGGACTCGTTGACGAGGTGATGTGTCTCATCGACGAATCCACCTATTCAAATAATACGTGGTATGTAAGTCAATCGTATAGAGCCCATGTGTGGATAGGCTCCCCATCAGATATGGGTTAAGGAGGGCTGATTAGACTGATGGAGTATAGTGGTTTATCTTGGTCAACTAGCCAGGATGGATCCCGCCTATGGGCCGTACAACCCTATCATGAGGGGTTAAATCATGACATACAATTATCCATCCAGGGAAGTTTTCAGTTATTATTATGTATATACAATTTTACAGAAATAGGGAATATATGTATATATATATATATATATATATATATATATTAAAAGTATTATGTATAGAAACCTAAAATACAAATATGTTATGCAACATGGAAAAGGGTGATGGTTTATATTATTTGTATTGTATTTACAAATTCAACTATACATGATTATATAGAAACAGATCTTCATACCATTGTAACTCATTTGCCACACACTAGCAATAGCATATTTCGTCTTACCGAGCATCGTCTTATCCCATTAATTAACATTTTTCAGGAGATCCAGGTAGGTGAGTAGATCAGGCTCACAGATAGAGGGGCTTCAACACTGCCCTGTCAGTAGAGTGAGTATTTTTGGGAATATTTATGTATAGCCCTAGCCCAATTTAGGGTATTTTGGGAAACAGTCATATATGTATATTTTGGGGAACATTTTAGTACTCTAGTATTGTATATTTTCTTGATTGTGTTTATATGAGTTCCGCCTCTCGCTGCTTAAGTTGATGGTTTGGTTTAATCTAGTAGGTATCAGAGCATTATAAATTTTACAGTATAAAAAAAAAATTAGAACTGGAAAATAAATAGCCGATCATTACATGAAAGTTTCAAGAAACCTGTGCATGATTCTTAAAGTTTAATGCCATTTGAACTTGTGCTTCTCACGCCATGAAATTCATAAAAGAAAAGACGTATGTGCTGGCTTATTGTGTATGATTTTTTGGTCTGTTAAAGCCTATGCATTCAAAGCCAAGTTTTAATCATTGAGAATCTTAAATCTATTGGCTAAAGATTTTGAAAAATAAGAAAAGGCATCAAATGAGTCAAGTGCATAATTGAGGGGGAGCATTTATTTCTCATATCTATACATATTAAAATGCTCCATATCCTTATAGTGTTTATGCCTTAATGCTTTTCTGTGTATTGCATTGCAACACTATCCATGACTCAATGAATGGGTATAATCTCTTTGATGGATAGTTTATGTCTTTTCCTAGCAAGAACTACTATTGAACTATATTGAATATCTTGAGTTGATTATACTACTGGATTGCATGCTTGTGTTAAAAGCCTTTTGCATGGAGGATGCAGTTGATGTGTATTGCATGCTAGTAGTGGATATAAATTCTCGTGTGCCTTGAATTGAATCATATATTACTTATTTGAACCTATTAGGTACATGTTTTATGGGAAAATATCCAATTTACAAACGACATGCTACCGAAATTTTGAGAGGAATTTTTCTAAGTAAAACCTTGTACATGGATGATTATGATTGAATTAATATTAAAATCTTTTTGAAAAATGAGTGAAAACTGGATATACTAAATTTCATCCTAGCATAATAATCAAATAGTCAGAAGACTTCAGCTCCATCCCTATAAAAGAGCATAAGAAACTTATATGCATCACTACACTTATTGAATGTTGAGGCTCTTCTGAAATCCCTGCACATTATATCCAACACTTGAAGCTTTATGATTTGATATGGAATGTTCTTCAGTCATGAACTCTATTGTATGCCTTAATATATATTCTCATATGCATCTATAACCTATAGGGATGATTATACTGGATGCATAGTAAAATGAATAAATCTTAATCCAGTATGCACCTTTTAAAAGACTTAAATATGAAGGCTTATACTGCATGGCATGTTAAACGAAAATAGTCTTTAACTAGTATAAGCAGTTTATCTCATCTAAGCAATAATTCAAATTGATAGGGGGAGCATCTAGAATTAAATTACTACCCTTTTTTGCTCACCCATATGTTTAGCTTAGATATGTTGTTTAATAAAATGTGGCATGGTTATATTGAAAATCTTAAGTTGAAGTATGTAGTTTTGCCACAGTCATTCGTCTTTGCCATATGATGTTGTTTTTATCATCGAATATATCTTTAAGTTTCATATGGTTGTATTTTTCTGGTCATGAGATATTCTATGCTTAAATATTCACCATAAAAATTATGCTTGCATGTGTTTTAAATTAAAGTTTCTTTTTCAGCAAGCAATCCCTAAAACCATTTTGCAAACATTATTAGGGGGATGTATATTATTATTATATACATATATATATTTATATATATTTACATGTACTTTTGGTAAGATCAAATTTCAAAACTAAACTCTTTATCACTTGCCTTATTATTATATACTATATGTTTTAAATTGCATAACTAATTCGGTACTTCACATGAAAATACATGCGAACTAGTTAGACTGCTTTTATGCTTAAACCTTCTATTTGGTATCATATGTCGTGTGCTTTCAATTCAAATCTTTCACGGGTCTTATGATATATTTCAATTGCAATGGCTTATGTATATTTCTGGTCCAATCATGTTTGTTATCTCATTTGAACCTTTTCATGACCAGTTATAAAGTTTATGTGCCTCATTGCTATATTTCATGCTTTGTGAACTTGGCTATGTTTTGAAATACATAATTCTCATATCTATTGCATCATAATGATTTTATTTACGTTTTATGCCTTGATCATATTGGAACTATTTGAGTTGAGTAGTTGTGAACAAACTGTTAGATCTTAAAACTCAAAACATGTCATTTTCATACAGGTATTTTTAGGAAAATGTCCTATTTTCAAATGGCATGTTGCCGAAATTTCTTTAAAAAAATTTCCCAATATTATCATGTATTTAAATGATTCATATTCAATGCCTTTTGGCTATTTATATTTTTAGCCCTTTTTTCTATTGCCAAAAGGGAGAGATAGAGATAAGGCAAAAAATGGGTAGTGGTACTTGAAAAAATCATCTACATTGAATTTTGTTTTTGTTTTTTTCTTCTTTTTTTTTCATAATGCACATTGTTAGGGGGAGCCTTCTAAGGCTATACCCATTTTTTGCATGATCTATTTGTCATCATCAAAAAGGGGGAGAATGTTTACCTTATAGGTCACACCTAGTTTTGATAATGACAAATACTTCTTGTATTTGACGGCTCTATAAGGATATGTGCAGGTATACAATTGGCGAATCAAAATGATGGCACAAAAAGTAGAGGTTGAAGACCCTAAAGACTTTATTTGTATTGTATTTCAATTCATTATTTAATATAGGTGTGTAATAGTAAATAGGATCTAGGTTGTAATAATTAAATGCATCACATGCATGATATGATAGGTAAGCTCAAATCGAAAAGACCTAAAATGACCTTAGGACACTCACACATGCATAAACATAATGTGCTTATATGGTTAGTGTGATTGCATAAGGAAATAGAACCGACATACATTAAAAATGCATGTTTGGTTGATCGTACCTTCACAATGAAAATTTGTCGATCGACCGAACCGGTCACTAGGTCAATAGTTTGACCATAGCACGGTCAATCGAACCCTGCCATGTTCAAGTCACCCTATCGACCAAACCAATTCTAGCTCAAACATTTGACCATACGATCGACCGCACCTAATGCTTAAGCCAACCACCTAGTCGACCGAGTCCCCACGTGGGTTTGGCCAACCGCCCGGCTGACCAAACCGCGCAGAAATGAAAAATCGCCTTTGGGAACCCTAGTCTGTTCGACTGAACTGTTGACCTTATAGGTCTTATCCCTGTTTTGATTATGACAAATACTCAGGTATTTAATGTCATCTGAGTTCGTGTGCAGGTATTCTTATTGGGGGAGATCATAATGCTCAAAGAGAAGATCTAAGATTGAAGACCCAATTTCTAATGTATTGTAATTCATATTTATTCAAAGGGTCTGTAATAGTAATTAGGGCTTACGGATGGTAATAATTGCATGCATCACCTGCATGATCTAATAGGTAAGCTCAAAACAAACTAAAATACAACCAAAAGTGACCTTAGAATGGCTTTAAGTTTTTCCCTTCGGTCGACCGACACTGGACTTTTTTGGTGTCTTTATTTTGGACAAAAATGACCTTAGGACACACACCATTGCACTTTTGAGTGTTAGACACTTGAATAGAGTTTGTGTGTTTCAAGATAGAACCGAAATGCACACATTGTGCACTTTTGGTCGACCGAACCAATATAGTTCAAAAAGCCCCAGTCGACCGATTCCCTGGTTCAACAATTTGACCATTTGGTTGATCGAGCCAATTTTGTGCTACAACTACTTGGTCGATCGAGGGTCCTTGGGAAAAACCCAACAGTCTGGCAAACCGAACCAGCCAATTCAAAATGGCCCGATCCACCGAACCTCGGAGAAATGGGAAATCGCCCACTTTCAGTCGACCGACCACTCAGTTCAAAAATGCCTTGGTTGACCGAACCATATAAGATCTGGTCGACCGGACCTCTCAAGTTGCCCTGATTTTTTTACTGTAGTTAATTTTTTAAAACATGGTTAAACTAATTAAAAGGTCATTAAACTTTCCTAATAATTCCTAAAAAGTCCCCAACGGTCATAACTCATGGGGTGTCTATATATACCCCTTCATTTGGGAAAATTAGTATCAGATTAGAAGATTTGATTAGGGAAAATTCTCTGATAATCCAAAATCCTATACTACTCATTTTCATACTCCAATCACTCATACTTACCTTCTTTGATTTCTTAAATCATTTGTAAGTTGATTGAGTGTTTATATTAATAGGTTTGCTCTCCCATTCATGTTTGATCAATTTATTTTTATTGAGAGCTAAACCTAAGTATTTTTAGGAGACTTTGTTAATAAGTCTATCCTAAGAAGACTTTCATTTGATCTTCTAAGATTGCACCTTCATTGCAACATCTTGAGAAGATTGTATTTATTTTTGGTTGCAAAATATTTTCAAAATACTTTCAAATATCTAGTGTGTTTTATCTTGATAAATCTTTGAAGAGATATTTGTTTGTGTGAGAAAAATCTTTGTTGCAATATTCATTGATTTATATCTCTTGTTGAATACAAAGATTAAAATCTTTTTGCAAACCGAACTTATACATTGCTAGAGCTTCATATATATATTGTTTGGTTGATATCTTTGTTTGAGCACTTAGATTGAATACATTTTGTGACACAAAGATTATATTGGTTTGCACTCTCACGCGCTAATTACACCGATAGTAAATCTATTTGAGAGTAGACATCTTAAGACCACAATGAGCTTATATATTAAATCATATTGTGGTGTTTGTGATTGCGCGTATCTAGGTACACATCTACTTTACTTGAAAGCATTTTCATTGTTCCATTTGGTTGTATCTTAAAATACAAATCTGTTGTATTTCCAGGCACGGGCCTGAAGAGGGAGACTAGCCCTAGAATAGTCCCGGTTTGGCTTAGACCCGGTTAGGAAAGTTAGGTGCACCATCCTGTTAAGGCATGTAGGTTGAGGTCGTCCCCGCTAATTAACTTAGTTAAGGTTGAGGTCAGCCCTGTGTTAATTTGACCTAGTTGTAATCTGTGTCGCTCCCCCCTTAAGTAAGCTATTAGTGGAATCCTCGAGCTTGTGAGCTTGAGGCGGGGACGTAAGCATAGTTGGCCGAACCCCGATAACATATCGTGTGTTTGTGTATATTGTCGCACTTTATATTTACCACACGTATATATTATTATGTGAATGATGCACTTGATTTAAATTTTCGCATATTATATTTATCGGCGTATTTGGAACTGGATAGAAAGACCCTAGGTTGTAATACTCAGCTAACATCTAGTTCAACCTAGGAGAAAAGTTTAAAATTCCAATTCACCCCCCCCCCTCTTGGGAATACACCAATTCCAACAATTGGTATCAGAGTCTCGTTACACTAGACTTAAACTTTTTTGCAAAAATATCGCAATAGCTCAATTTGGTGTATCCCCATTCGGAGAGGGATGGTCACCTTGCAGTCCTCCATTGTTTTGTGGTGTCGATTACACCACCTGGAAAATTAGAATGAGCATATTTATTAAATCAATGAGTTGGAGGGCTTGGCAGGTGTTGTCAAAGGAATTTGTATGCTTGTAAATGAAAATGATATTATCTTGATGCATGCAAATTCATATGCTATGGAACTATTATGTTGTGCTTTGGATTCTAACATCCTTCTTGAGATCATGGCATGTCGTAGTGCACAGGAAATCTGGGGTGAACTAGAAAAGAAATATGGAGAGACCCAGGAAAAGGAAATCATCACTCCAGAGATATCATGTTTAGATGATTAGGGAGTGGTAAGTGATAGGGATAGTGCATTAACAGAACATAAGGTATATGATTCTCACTCTAGCTTGTTTGATTATTCATGTGTTGAATGCTATGTTGCTT
Organism: Malania oleifera; assembly: GCF_029873635.1. Classification (NCBI taxonomy): domain Eukaryota; kingdom Viridiplantae; phylum Streptophyta; class Magnoliopsida; order Santalales; family Ximeniaceae; genus Malania; species Malania oleifera. The sequence goes on along the minus strand of NC_080427.1, from coordinate 6,986,225 downwards.
CATGTGCTGAATCATCTATTGACTATTGTGATAATCCTGTTATTAATGCACTTGATGATTCATATGAAAAATTTTGTGATATAACTTATGATGAATCATCTATTGTTTCTAGTGATATTGATGCATGCAATGATCCATATCAAAATGATTCATATAATAACTATGATATATCTTATGATAAATCATGTGCTGAGTTGAATAAGAAAAGCATATTGTCGTATGAAAAGCTAAAAAAGACTTTATTGAAAATGCACAAGTTTCTAGTTAGGGCATCTAAGAATAAAATATTTTTGAAGAATGAGAACAAAAAAATAGCAAAACAATTAAAGGGGCTAGAAAATTATCATGCTATTCTTGAAAATAAAAAGATTGAGAAAATATTGAAAATTACCTGCTTAGGTGAAGAAATAGATGATTATTCTATAGTTGCTTTCAAAGATAAAACTGAAAAGAATGATCATAATAAACTCTTTCATATCAAAAGGAAAAATCTATTCAATAACAGTTCAAGCTTAATTCATATATCCTATAGTCCTGCTTTATCAAACAAAAAGAATCTAAATAAGCATAATTTTTCACATATATACAAAACATGCTTATTTCATGAAAGAAAAGGGCACGTGTGGTTTAACTCTCTATTTAGAAGTGCTAGAGGCTTGAGTAAAGAGATGAAGTGGGTAATCATGAAAGCGAACCCCGTAGGTCCTAAGGAAAAAAGTATTTAAATTAATTAATTATTTAACACTTCCTTAGATCCTAGGTTTAAGTTTAGGGGGATGTGATGACTGTAGGTTTGGGAAGTGCTTATTGCTTAAAATAAAAATCTTAGTATACACACTCACTAAATTATCTTATTATACTAAGACTCTTTATTCACTTCCAAATGGACATAGCATCTATGCCTTGTACTTAATTCTAAATGCTTAACCCATGCTAAGAATGAAAATCACAAAGTTAAGCAACTATTGTCCTTTGCACAAAATTGAGTGTTAGGGTTCCATATTATATCATTTATCACTATACCTTAAACTCACTTTTGAAAATGAAAATCTTAAATCAAAATCAAGTCATCACTCTAGGCTTAAAGCACTATTAATCATAAATGACTAATATATATTGAGTGCTTCTCATAGCTATAACCAAATTAGAGGCATCCACTAGGGGATTGGTCCCTTTGAGTTTAAATTGTAAATCCTTTAATTTTGGTTTAATCGCTCCATAGGAAATCTTTACCAAACCATGATCATATCAAGTATATATTCATCCTTTCCTTGGTTTGTATCCTTGTTCTAAATCGTGATAATATCTAAAGGATAATTTCCAATCACCAAAAAGCATTGTTCACAACATTCACATATACTATATGCTCTTTGCCCAAGCATGGACATGATTACTAAGCACGAAAATATTTTTGAAAATGTCCACTCATTCTAAATACTCTTCTGAACTAAATGATAATTTGATTGTCAAGAGTATTTACTCATTTTCACTTCATAAGCTCTCAAATCATTAAGTCATATCCTTTAGAGCTTTATATAATTAGAGATGACTTGAATGACTAACTTGATTGCCTAGGTCTCAATCTAGATGAATGCGTAAAATTCAAGTAGACCTATGCATGTGTACTTTTAAATTGAAAGTCATTCTAACTTGTGCCTCTCACAAGTATTGAAATTCATATCAATAGAGGCAATATTGGCTTAGCTCACTTAAAGAAATATCTATTGTGACTTTTTGGTCTGCTAAACCTATTCATCCAAAGCCAAGCATATATCATCAATAATCTTAAAATACTTGGCTAAAGAACTAGAAAGTGAAAAAGACATAAATTGAATAAGTGCATAATTTAGGGGGAGCATTTCTTTTCAAAATCTCATGACTCTTTTGAATGCTCTCATTATTATATCTCCATATACCTTTATGAAAAGCAACACAGCACTAAACTCATTACTATCCAATGTTGTTCATTGTTCATATCATATCTTGATGGATAGTGATTTGCGATTGTCTAGTATTGTGAACTGTTATTGAATATACTGTTTGATAATACTTGTATGCTTGTATGGAACGCCAACTGCATGGCTGATGCAGTATGATGTGTATTGCATGCTGGTAGTAAACATAGGTTCTCGCATGCTCAAATTAAAATATTTTGAATTGATTGCTTGAATATATAAGGTTTTGGTGCATGAAAATTTGGGAAATGTTCGATTTACAGACGACATGCTGCCGAAATTTCGACAAGATTTTTCGCAACCCAAAATCTTATGCTAAAGATGATTACGATGAAATTAACTTTAAAATATTTTTGAAAGGATGAGTGAAAAATATTTGAAAATTAAGTTTCATCCTTGCATAATCATCAAGCACTTAGAAAGCTGAGCACCTATCCTATAGAAAGAACTTATAGGTCTCACATGCATCACTATTGTTTATTGAAATATTGAGGCTCTTCTGATATTCCTGAACATTATATCTTGCACGTAAAGTCTCATGTTTTGATATGAAATGTTTTTGGATCATGAGTTGCATTGAATGCCTTAATATCTATTTTCGATGCACTTGTTGTCTATAGGTATGACTATACTGATTTGAGATAAATGTTGCTAATAGACATCTAGTATAGTTTTTGCAGAATGGTTTGTGTGCTCACTTGTACCTTGGCATATTTAATGAAATCAATCCCTTGCAAAGTATAAGTAATTTATAGTATCTAAGCAATAATTCAAATTGATAGGGGGAGCATCCAAAATTGAAATGCCTATCATATTATGCTCACCAACTTTTTAACTTAGACTCGTTTTGAAATCATGTGCGGCATGTGCTTGAATGCATTGTTCTTATTGAAAATTATATTTTGAAATGTGGTGCTTTGCCACATGTTGCTTGTGTTTGCCATGCGATCCTTGCTTTAAATTGTTTGACATAGTTAGGATCATCATGGTTGTAGTTTTTTTGGTTATTTTTCAGTTTGTGCTTTATTGACAAACAGAAAATTTGTTGCTTGCTTGCATGATATTTAAATTATTTTTGGCAAGGAACCCCCTGGTATTTTAAGCAAACATTATAAGGGGGATATATATGTATATTTATATACATATGTATTTATTTTTAGTACTTTATGGCAAGAACTAATTTCAAAAATTTTTTTTGCCTTATTATAATTATTATTATATACATATAAGGATATAAAATTGGATAACTGGTTCGGTAATTTCATATGAAAATGCATGCAAACTTGTTAGACTATTTTTATGCTCAAACCTCCCTTTGGTATCATATGTCGTGTGCCTTTAACTCAAATCTTCCATGGGTCTTATGATATGTTTAAATTGCAAATGGTTTGTGCATATTCATGGTCTAATTTGGTTTTTTTATGTCATTTAAATCATTTTTATAACCAGTAATATAGTTTGTGTGCATAACTGCTAAACCAGTCATTGCTTTATACTCTCTAAATTTGTCTGTGCTATGAAATGCATGACTATTCTATCTCTTGAATGACTGAAAGTTATACTTCTATTTAATGTTTTGAGAATGCTGGACCGATTGAGTAAATAGTTGTAGATATCTTGAATATATATTACTCAATCAGGTTACTTGTTTACAGAAATGTTTGGAAAATGTTATGTTTTCAAACGACATGCTGCCAAATTTCAAAAAACTTTTTCCCAAACATTTCCTGTATTCAGATGATTATTTGCCTATTTGCTTCAATGTTTATTTAGGCCCTTTTTGCTGTTGCCAAAAGGGGAGAAGTAGGCAAGTATTTGTCATCATCAAAAAAGGGGGAGATTGTTGACCTTATAGGTTTTATCCCTGTTTTGATTATAACAAATACTCAGGTATTTAATGTCTGCCAAGTTCGTGTGCAGGTATTCAAATTGGGAGATCATAATGCTCAAATAGAAGATCAAAGATTGAAGACCCAATTTCTGTTGTATTGTAATTCATATTTATTCAAAGGGTCTGTAATAGTAATTAGGGCTTATCACTGGTTATAATTGCATGCATCACCTGCATGATCTAATAGGTAAGCTCAAAACAAACCAAAATACAACCTAAAGTGACCTTAGAATGGCTTTAGGTTTTTCCCTTCAGTCGACCGATACCGGACTTTTTCGTTGTCTTTATTTGGGAAAAAAATGATCATAGGACACACACCATTGCACTTTTGATTGTTAGGCACTTGAATAGAGTTTGTGTGTTTCAAGACAGAACCGAAATGCACACATTGTGGACTTTCGGTTGATCGACCTTGGCAGTTCATTATGCCCTGGTCGACCAAAACACAGCTGGGTCAACAGTTGACCAAGGCCCTAGTCGACCGAACCAATATAGTTCAAAAAGCCCCGGTCGACCAAAACCCCCTGTGTCAACAATTTGACCATCTGGTCGAACAAGCCAATTTTGTACTCCAACCACCTGGTTGATCGAGGGTTCTCGAGAAAAATCTCAATTGTTTAGTCGACTGAACCAACAAGTTCAAAATGGCCCGGTCGACCGAACCTCAGAGAAATGGGAAATCGCCCACTTTCGGTTGACCGACCACTCAGTTTAAAAATGCCCTGGTCGACCGAACCATATGAGATCTGGTCGACCAAAACTCTTCTAGTCGACCGGACCTCTCGAGTTGCGCTGATTTTTTTACCGCAGTTAAGTTTTTAAAACAGGATTAAACTAATTAAAAGGTCATTAAAATTTCCTAATAATTCCAAAAAGGTCCCCAACGGTCATAACTCATGGGGTGTTTATATATACCCCTTCATTTGGGAAAATTAGTTTCAAATTAGAAGATTTGATTAGGGAAAATTCTCTGATAATCCAAAATCCTATACTACTCATTTTCTTACTCCAATCACTCATACTTACCTTCTTTGATTTCTTAAATCATTTGTAAGTTGATTGAGTGTTTATATTAATAGGTTTGCTCTCTTATTCATGTTTGATTGATTTATTTTTATTGAAAGCTAAACCTAAGTATTCTTAGGAGACTTTGTTAATAAGTCTATCCTGAAAAGACTTTCATTTGATCTTCTAAGATTGCACCTTCATTACAACATCTTGAGAAGATTGTATTTGTTTTTGGTTGCAAAATATTTTAAAAATACTTTCAAATATCTAGTGTGTTTTATCTTGATAAATCTTTGAAGAGATATTTGTTTGTGTGAGAAAAATCTTTGTTGCAATATTCATTGATTTATATCTCTAATTGAATACAAAGATTAAACTCTTTTTGCAAACCGAACTTATACATTGCTAGAGCTTCATATATATATATATATATATATATATATATATATTGTTTGGTTGATATCTTTGTTTGAGCACTTAGATTGAATACATTTTGTGACACAAAGATTATATTGGTTTGCAATCTCACGCACTGATAACACCGATAGTAAATCTATTTGAGAGTAGACATCTTAAGACCACACTAAGCTTACATATTAAATCATATTGTGGTGTTTGTGATTGCGCGTATCTGGGTACACATCTGCTTTACTTGAAAGCATATTCATTGTACCATTTGGTTGTATCTTAAATACAAATCTGTTGTATTTTCAAGCATGGGCCTAAAGAGGGAGACTAGCCCTGGAATAGTCCCGGTTTGGCTTAGACTCGGTTAGGAAAGCTAGGTGCACCATCCTGTTAAGGCGTGTAGGTTGAGGCCAGCCCCGCTAATTGACCTGGTTAAGGTTGAGGTCAGCCCTGTGTTAATTTGTTAATTTGACTTGGTTGTGATCGGTGTCGCTCCACCCTTAAGTCACCCTTTAGTGGAATCCTCGAGCTTGCGAGCTTGAGGCGAGGATGTAAGCATAGTTGGCCGAACCCCGATAACATATCGTGTGTTTGTGTATATTGTCGCACTTTATATTTACCGCATGTGTATGTTATTATGTGAATGATGTGCTTGATTTAAATTTTCGCATATTATATTTATCGACGTATTTGGAACTAGATAGAAAGACCCTAGGTTGCAATACTCAGCTGACATCTAGTTCAACCTAGGAGAAAATTTTAAAATTCCAATTCACCCCCCCCCCTCTTGGTAATACACCAATTCTAACACGAACTTTCAGTTTAAATTTTACTCAGTTGGCCAAACTTCATCACTAGGTCAACCGAACCTCAAGTCCGGTTGACCGGTGCTCTTGGGTTGTCAAAATATTTGTATCGTGGTTAAATTTTTTAAATAGGGTTAATTATGTTAAAATGGTTTAAAACAATACTAATAATACCCTATGTGTCCTGGACAGTTATAATTATGAGGTAGTCTATATATACCCCCTCACTTGAAAAGATTAGATCTTATTAGCAATCTTAATTAGTAAAAATTCTATGAAACTCAAAATCTCCCATACTCATTTCTAAGCCTCCTACACTCACTCTTACTATTTCTTATTGCTAAAATCCTCTTGTAAGTGTGCTTAAGTGTTATTATCAATAGGCTTTGGCTCTCCCTTGCTTGATTAATTGAGATTATTTTCTTAGAGAGCAAAGCATTAAGTTTTTTATAGGAGATTTTATTAATAGGTCTTCCATAGGAAAAACTTCATTGAGCTTTTGAGTAATGCATTTCCATTGCAATATCTCAAGGAGTTTGCATTTTATTTTGATTGCTAGAAATACTTTTTAAATCATCTTCAAATATCTCGTGTGGTTTACTTTGAGAAATATTTTTTGAGATATTTGTCCTTGTGCCAAAAGATCTTTGTAACAATATTCTTTAATTGATTTTATCATTTTGAACACAAAGATCAAATCATTTTTACAAACTAAATCTTAATATCTCTTGAGGTTTATATTTTGAGAAAAATATATGTTGAGATATTTAAAGTATGCCTAGGATCTTTGTTTGTGCATAGTGATTGAAATCATTATTTGACACAAAGATCAAATCATTTACACTCTCACATACTGATTGCAATATTTGCATAAATCTTTGAGAGTAGACACTAGGACTACATTGAGCTTATCATATCTTATTATTTGGTAGTGTGCATTGATTTGTGATATTGTGCATAGTGGTACATATCTGATTGTGTAAGAAGCATTTCCATGTACGCAAAAATTTGTATTTCACATTTGTTGTATTCTAGGTGCAGGTCTGAAGAGGGAGATTAGCCCTATTGAATAGTCCCGGACTGGCTTAGACTCGATTAGGAAAGCTAGGTGCACCATCCTAGTAAGGCCTGTTGGTTAAGGTCAGCCCCTTGAATTGACCTAATTTAACCGATGCCGCTCCACTCGTTAAGTGAGCTTTAGTGGAATCCTCAGGCTTGCGAGCTAGAGGTGAGGATGTGGGTAGTATTGGCCGAACCCCGATAACATATCATGTGTGCATAGTTTATCTTTCTGCAATTTACATTCCTGCACATGTATGTTATAGTTGGTGAATGCTGCACATGATTTTAATTTCCACACGTTATATTTATCTGCGCATTTGGAACTGCATAAACATACCCTAGGTTGTGAATGTACTGGTGCTGTTTAGGTCAAGCCTAGGAAAAAGTTTTAAATTCCAGTTCACCCCCATCTTGGGAATACACCAAAGCTAGCAAAGGTATATTGGTAAGTCTCTGCTGTACAGACAAGCAGAAAGTTATGCATGCTATTTTTAAAATGACAGGGGGAGGGGGGGCAAGCATTGGTGGATGTAGATGAAGCTACTCGAAGAACAAAGGCCCGAATCAGCAACCCCGACACGAAACCGTTTTAAAGAAATTTTCTATGATCGATACTTTCACTCTTCTACCAAATATGCCTAGGCAAAGGAGTTTATGAACCTGAACCAGAGGAAAAGGTCCATGCCTCCTAGATTTCAGGCAGCTACCAGTTAGGGGCCTTGAAGAAGACATGGTGGCAGTAGAGGCCAAATACAGAGAATGGAAGATCAGAGTGAACAGGGTAACCTATCATGCCCTCCTTGTCCTAAGTGTAACAAGAGACATTCGGGGGAATGGCTGATTAGGAGGGTGATATGTCATCAGTGTGGTAGATCGGGACATATGGCACGTGATTGTGGTGCACCGCCCACTAATATGTATGCTTCTAGACAATTCCGGGGAAACAACCAAGCACCCCCGAAGTTGCTAGCATAGGAACACCGCCTAGGCACGGTTGTATTCACTTACACCAGAAAAGGCGAAAACTATAAGTGACGTGGTGACAAGTATTATAGTTATAATTTTAGTTAAAGCTATTGTTTTGTGTGATTTAGAAGCAATACATACATTATTTCTTGGAAGTATATCAGACTATGTAATATGGAAACTTAATTGTTAGACACCAAATTATTTGTAGCCACACCAATAGGAACAATGGTAAAATGTAGAAAGGTTCTTAAGGATTATCCAGTGGATATTCAGGGAAAGATATTGTCCGCTGATCTTGTAGTGCTTGTTATGCATAGGTTTGTTATGATCTTGGCAAAGGATTGGCTAGCAACCAATTATGTTAGTATTGACTGTTATCAAAAGGGGTAGTATTCAGACTTCCATAAGAGCAAGAATACAAATTTGTGGGGACATGTGTGCGTACCCCACCATCGATATTATCAGCCATCTAGGAGAGGAGGTTGCTATTGGAGGGATGTCAGAGATACCTGGCCAATGTAGAGGAAGCATTAGAAGGGGAGTTGAGGTTAGAGGATATCCCGATAGTAAGGGATTTTCTGGATGTATTTCCAAAGGATTTTCTAGGACTGCCTCCTATTCGTGAGGAGGAGTTTGCTATTAATCTATCTCCAGGAATAGCACCGATCTTTAAAGCTTCATATAGAATGGCACCAAAGGAATTAAAAGAGTTGAAAGAACAGCTACAAGAATTGTTAGACAAGGGGTTTATCAGGATCAACGTATCACCCTGGGGAACATCGGTATTGTTTGTGAAAAAGAAAGATGAGTCAATGAGCATGTGCATCAACTACAGAGAAATTAATAAAGTGACTACTAAAAATAAATACTTGGTTTCCTGCATTGATGATTTGTTCGACCAGCTTCGGGGGACATATACTTTCTCAAAGGTTGATCTACGGTCCGGGTACCATCAAGTGAAGATCAAGACAGAGGATGTTCCAAAGACAGCGCTCAAAACTCGGTATGGCCATTATGAGTTCCTGGTTATGCCATTTAGACTGACAAATGCTTTTGCCGTATTCATGGACCTGATGAATAGGGTCTTCCATCGGTACCTGGATCAGTTTGCTGTAGTTTTTATTGATGACATTTTGGTATATTCAAAGAGCCCTAGGGAGCATGAAGAACATTTTAGAATTGTTCTTCAGGTGCTTAAAGAAATAAATTTGTATGCAAAATTCAAAAAGTGTAAGTTCTGGTTGAAGAAAGTCACTTTCCTCGGATATGTGATATCCAGGGGTGGCATTTCTATGGATCCGAGCAAGATTGAGGCGGCATTAGAATAGGAAAGACCAAAAAATGTGTAGGAAGTCATAAGTTTCTTGGAAATGGTAGGATACTACCACCGGTTTGTGAGGGATTCTCTAAATTATTAGACTCATTGACAAAACTAACCAGAAATAGTGTGAAGTTTTATTGGACAACTGAGTGTGAACAGAGCTTCCAAGAGATAAAGTCACGACTCATGACTACACCGGTTCTAATGATTCTTTCGGGAGAAGAAGGTTTTGTAATTTATAGTGATGCGTCACACAAAGGACTCGGGTGTGTTCTAATGCAGCGAGGGAGAATTGTAGCTTATGCTTCATGGCAAGTCAAAGAATATGAGAAGAATTACCTTAGTCATGATCTGGAGTTAGCAATGGTGATTTATATTTTGAAATTTTGGAGGCATTATTTGTATGGGGATAGGTGTGAGATCTTCACAAATCATAAATTCCTAAAGTACTTTTTCACACAGAAGGAATTAAATATGAGGTAGAGGAGGTGTCTAGAGTTAATTAAAGATTACGACTGCACCATCAGTTACCACCGAGGGAAGGCTAATGTGGTAGCTGATGCTCTAAGCCGAAAATCAAGGAATGCCTCAGCTTTAGCAATAGTGACTCAGCATCCGATCCAAATGGATTTAGAAAGGCTGGGTGTGAAGTTGGTAAAAGGGAATCACTAGAAATTTATTGCCAATCTGGTGCTTTAGTCAACTCTATTGGATAGAATTAAGATTGCTCAGATGCAAGATACAGAATTGGTACAGATTAAGGATAAAGTGCAGAGTGGACAGGGAGGTGGTCGATATCTCAGATGATGGAGCAATGAGATTCCATACTAGACTATGTATATTTGCTGATGCTGAGATTAAAAGAACCATCCTAGTATGACTGGATTTGCTTCCTTGCAAGGAGATTGTTTAATTCATTGAGTCTACACTATGATAATTCTCTATGAAATGAAGAACAGATGGATTGGTTGCCAAGAAGTTTCACCAAGCGTGCATTGTAGATTATTTTTTGTCTTCCTCTCCTATTGCTTAACTAAGTTCTGTTAATCCATTCATATTAATCTTATTGGCAGTTAATTTCGATTGGGGATTTCTAATGGAATTTTATGCTAGCAGCTTTTAAAGGAATATCCAAAGCATATAGTTTGCTAAGAGATAAAGGTTAAGTCCATTATAGATTTTGGGAAACTGAAAATGAGAATTGAAGTTTTTTGGTGTTGATGTTGTAGCATAGGGTATTAGAGCGGGATAACCAGTCCATCGAATCATGTTAACTACTAGTTTTAAAAAGGATTGTTTGCGAGTTTAACTTAAAACTGCTGGGTTAATGAAGGATTTTATTTGAAGTAATATTTAACAAATTTCGAGGACAAAATTTTTACAAGGAGAGGAGAATGTAGCACCCCAAAAAATTATATGCATGGAAGTGTAAAAAAAATATTATTATTAATAATTAATTAATTAAATATTATTAAACTGAATTAATTAAATAAATAATATAATAAGATATATATATATATATATATATATATATGAAATCAAGTTCTTAAGAACTTGAATTGCAATTGCAAACAGAATCCCCCCAAAAGCATACTCTTCGTCTCTCTCTACTTTCTCTCTCCATGCTCCATCTCTTTCTCTCTCTAAGATTTCTTCGGTGAATTGTGCGTCAATTAAAGAATGGGAAGTATCCCTGAGTTCCAAATTCGACCACCGATATTTTCACCAGAGTGGATTTGTCATAGGGTTGTCGCAAGCACGACTCCGGGGATAAGGTAAGTCTCTCTCTCTCTCCTCAAATTTTTCTCAAATCTTCAGCCAAATCGATGATCGAACACCACCACGAGGTCCTAGTTTCGATTTTCGTCATTTTAATCGGAGCAGATTTTTAATTTGGGTTTCCTAAGCACCACTCCAAAGCTAGGGTAAGGATAATGAAATTATATCCATTAAGTATTTTTAAAGTTTAATTAGTTCTTGGAAGTGTGTGGGCCTAGAAAATATTAAATAATTGTAATTCTGAGGTTGAACTGATTAAACTAGGGTATATGAATACAAAGATTTGTGTGAATGCCGCAGGCATTGCTTTAGGATCCTTACAGACATTTCTCCAAGAATCAAGTAAGGGGATAGATCATGTCAAGTATTTTCAGAAAATTCATCGATTAATTTGTAGTATTTAATTACAAAAATTATTTATATAATTTTTCAGAATATTCAGGCATATGAGAATTATGATTATGAGTTATTATATTTTTGAGAAATCGGGTATTTGAGTTGAGTAAACCCTAGAAGTTGATTTAATATTATTTCTCAGCAAAATATATTTTCCCCAGGTAGTTCACGGCAGTTCAAAATTATAATTTAAATCGTGTGGCATGAGAATAATATGTTTTATTGCATAATTGAATCAGATAATTTTTTATGGTATTATATGGTAAAATGGTACTAATTTTATGGAAATGCTGGAAATATTGTGAATTTGTGAAATATGTGAAATGCCAGTTTTATACCGAGATAAAGACATGATATTTTTGATACATAGAAATGTGATTTATACAGACATGATATTTTGATACTGGAAAATGTGATTTATACAAACATGACATTTTTATAATGAGAAAGTAAAAGACAAGTTTTATACAGAGATTACATGTGAAATTGTGATTTTATATAGGAATGTGAGTTTATACTGAGTATGGATTTAATGTTGAATTATGAATATATACGAAGTTGTGATATTATATTGGTTTCTTGATTGGTTAGGAATACTGTGGTATTTTTGTTTTGAAGTTTGTATTGATGCCTGTGGGGGAGTTATACTCAGTACGGAAATTATGTTATGAAGTTTGTACTGATGCCGGTGGGGGAGGCATGCTCAGTATGAAAATTATGTCATGAAGTTTATACTGATGCCGGTGGAGGAGGTATGCTCAGTACAAAAATTATGTTATGAAGTTTGTACTGATGCCGATGTTGGAGGTATGCTTATTACGAAAATTATGTTATGAAGTTTGTACTGATGCCAGTGGGGGAGGTATGCTTAGTACAAAAATTATGTTATGAAATTTGTACTGATGCCGGTGAGGGAAGTATGCTCAATATGAAAATATATATACATAGATTTACAAAAAAAATATTATTATTTATTTAGCTAAAAGTATGTTTCAGAAGAAATGTGTATTTTAAGTTGTATAGGTGTGAGTTAAGATGTATATACATATATCATAACTCACACCTATACAGATGCCTTTTTAGTTAAAGTTAAATTAATGGCTATGTTTTGCTTAAGTAAGAACTCATCTGCCACACGCTGATAATAATCTATTCCTTCTTACTAAGAGGTGTCTCATCCTGAATTTAAACATTTAAGGAAACCAAGACAAACCAGCGGAGAGAGCTTCAAGGTAGAGGAGACCATAGTACCCTAGTATTCAGGGTAAGTGTTTGAGCTAGGGGATGTGTTTTGTGTAACCCATAAACTATTTTATGGATATTTTGGGATGTTTATATATGTGTGTGTGTGTAGAGGTCTCAGCACTCTGGTATTGTATAGCATTTTGGATGGTAATGTATATTGGGCTCAGACATTGTATGTAATCTGCCGCATGGATAGTATGTTTGGATGGACTGAATACCCGCTACTCCCCACCCCCTTTAGGGTCGGGTTATGTGTAATATATAGTATCAGAGTTAGTTGACAGATGATGATTGATTATTATTGTTGAAAAGAAATGGTAGAAAAATCAGGTCATCACTTTAAGTAACCTTGATTTGTTATCATCAAAATGAGATTAAGTCTTGTTAGGCCAAGAATCTCCCCATTTTTTATAATGACAAATAAGGAGCAAAAATGAGAAAGCCTTAATAAGGCTCCCCCTTACAATAAGCATGTCCTAAACAAGTCATAACATGAATTGTAGAATTTTCAAAACTTATATAAGAATATATATATTTAAAGTTTTAGTACTTTCAACATATATCATGCATTATTGTTGGCCTAACAAGGTTTAGAATCTTATTTTGATGATAACAAATCAAGGGTAATTAACTTGTTTGGTTAAATGAAGTTTCAGGGCTCAAATGCTTTTATAAAGATCAAGTGTGTGAAGAAATTGAATGATGATTATGCTTAGAGACATGAATAATGTTGAAACTAAAGTTAATTGAAGAAAGAACTCAAGATATACACAAAGAATGGAAACAAATGCATGAAGACTTAGTGCTTAGATTGCTATAGTTTATAAGAAGTCTAATGTAAGTACTTCACGATTTCAATATGGATGTTTGAAGCTTTTAGGAAAAATTATTGACTTAGAGACCTGGTAGGCTCACCAAGGCTTGGGTCCTTAACTACCAAAAATAATATTTATAAACCTAACTATCCCAAGTTTAGTAGAAAGTGGGCAAGTCGGGTATCGATCCACAGAGACTTGAAGCGTAGTTATTAGATTACTTCCAATTTAGTTTATTATAGCCTTGTTATGAAAAAGAAGTAAAAGATGGCATTTCTCAATGGTTGAAATCTAACCAACTACTTGAAAGTAGTTAAATGAAAGCAAGTAAATTTATACTACTAGAAAGCAAGTAAATTTCTATGTTACTCTATTCCTAATCAGATGTTAGACACCAGGCCTCTAACTATGCTCCTTCAAACTTTGATAGAAGTACAAACCCAAGTGGTCCAAAGCGGGAGAGGGTTGATCGAGGGCACAGGGTAGCAAGGGTGCACCAACCGTCTAGAGCATGATCAGGAATCCGAGTATACCCTGTCTCAACAAAAACAAAAACCTCCGCGATTTTGAAGCCAACTACTTCCCTCTGATGGATACGTAGTAGTGCTTATACTTATATGCAATCCTTCATCAAGCACACAACAAGTAAATGGAAAACACTAAATCAAAAGCAGTAAAGGAGAAAGTAGGTAAATTGATCATCCCTTTTGTATTCAAAACGTTTGTCACTAACACCAGAAGGTACAAAATAGTGATCATGTAATATACACAGATAGCACATGAACTTTGCTGGTTGTCACAGGCCGTCAAACACTTCATGCACACACCGAAACAAAAATTGAAGACTATGCTACTCCTTATCTAACTTGGCTCTCAATGACATCTAAATTCTATCACTAACATAAGAGAGGCCAAAGAGGAACCCAGATCTTGTGTTTTTTGTGAATATTTATAAGATCTAAGGTTTACAAGGATTGTTTTTAAATTTTAAGAAGGTTTGTAGCAAATCTCGTGCAGAAGATCGTTACTTTCGACCAAGTTGCTCCTCTATCATTCTTGTGCACGCCCTAGCCAAAACTCGCAGGAAGTCAGAAATTTGAATCTTCAATGCCTTCGACTTCGTCATGCCTCAAAGTTTGATGGTCGAGTTAATGGTCGAGACTTGAAGTATCTCAATCTTTAGGAAATCTCAGTATCTCGACATAGTCGCCCCTGAGGATCTCTTGGTCGAACACTTTGTCGAGACTCTTAAAACTTCTCAATTTTAGTTCTGCCTCTGCATCTTGACGTGGTCGCCCCAACAGGTCACTTGGTCGAGCACTTGGTCAAACCTTGCAGCATTCTGATCTCAATCTGAACCTTGGAGTTTGCAATAGAATACTAAGTCACCCTTGTAGTTTGCTGGTCGCGCCACATGGTCGAGCATATTTTTCTTGTCTATGTATGATCTGAAGCTTCTAGAGCTTGGCTAAATGTCTGAATTCGAGCTTTGAATCCTCCAAATTCTCCTTGGCTTCTTGTAATTCCTAACTCCATGGTTTTAACCTGTTTTCCCTAAAAAGAAAAACAAACATTGCATAACTCTGAACAATGATAACTCTGGGTAAATATATAATAAAATGGGGATAAGCACAGGTAAATGAGGGTTTAAAATCATATATTTTAAGGACTTGTCAAGACCCATTTTTGAAAACAATGGAAAATATTTTTAAAAGTCTTATTTAAGTTTTCCAAGATTAAATGTTTAAATTTTTGGAATCAAAGTTTTGAAAATCATATAAGATGTAAAAAGGATAGGCAACTAATGAAGTTTCATTAGGCGGCTAACATTATTATGTTGACAATTTTAAGTAAACAAAGCTGAGGCAAGTGACTGACCCTCAGGTCACAGTCGACTGACTCAACATTGTGTTTTCAAAATACGCTGAACTTAAAAGGCTTAGGCGACTGACCCTTGTATCACAGTTGACTGAAGTTCTTGTTTTAAATTTTAAACAATGAGGGAAAGTTTCCAAAATTGATTTCTTGACTCCCAAACTTGGAGAAAACTTGGGAAATAAGGCAAATAACTTGGGGAACATGGCTATATGCTTTATTACTCTTTAAATACTTGTTATTTTCATAAATTAACAACAATCAAGCACATACGAATTACAAGTTCAAAGCTTTCTTGCTAAAATTTGCTCTAAAGTATTGCTGTGCTCTTGCTGATACAAACCACGATTCTCTAATCTTTTCTATTGAGATTTTAAAATCAAATCAAAACCCTAGTGATATTCTACTAAGCTTCACTCTTCTATATGGATTATTGTTGAAGTGTTTTGTTTTTCAATTGTACAAATCTCCTATAACTGAGAGTTTCAATTGTACGAACAAATTTTGTTCTTGTTTCTTATTTTCTTGACAATTCAGGATTGTTGAATCATTGCTTAGTGAGAGGGGATTCTCATTAGAGAGGCAAACTCCACCTTTGAGGGAGAAAGGGGTTAACTTCACCTGGTAACGAAGTTGGAAAGGAAAATCCTCACAGCGTGTTGCTTGGGGCAAGGACATAGGCTTCTGGCCATACCTTGTAAAAAATCTAGTCTTCAACTCTTCTTCCCTAATCTCTTTACTTTATTTCAAGGTTATAATTTGCGTGTATGTTTATTGAAAAACTTGCTGCATATTGGAAGTTGCTAAAAAACTAATTTTTGTTTATATTTGAAATCAAGGAACATATTGGTTATCATTGGTTGGTTTGACAAGTTCAAAGTATATTTGCATACTGATTTTTGAATATCATAGTTGACGTTGATTTTGTTAAATTAATTATTTCATTGAATGAAAGTTGCAGGCTTTATAAAATCAACCTTTTGAAATTGTCACTATTTATTGTTAAATAAAATTTTGATTTTGAATATTAAAGTTCTAAGATTTTTTATCAAGCTGATCTTTAACATCATTCATTCATTAAAATTGAATTTGGACTATTCAAAGGACTTTTGATCAATATTATTGTGTTTGTGTGATTGCTGAAAATCAATTTTCTGGGTTAATACCTAAACTAAGGAATTTGTCAAACGAAGTTATAAAGAAATTTTAAAAAACCACTTCACCCTCCCCCCTTTTGGCTCATATGTAGAGACCCGAAAAATTAAATTAATGAAAGTAATAAAAGGAGAAAAATGAAAGAGAAGGGAAAATAAAGAAAGGGGGGATCAATAGGGATTTGTCGAAGAACCCAGAATCTTCATCAACGAATGTCCCTATAGGTCTTGTCGACAAAGTACACATGTCACATTGATGATAAGATACCGAGAGTCAGGAAAATTAAGAGAATTTCAAGTTTGTCGACAAACCAGCCTCCTCATCAACGAAGTGCCTTCATGGGATCGTCGACGAATTACTTGAACTCGTTGACCAACGCCAGCCTATAAGTAGGCAAACCCTCAATTTAAGCGAGCATTTTCTCTCTCATCTCTCTCTCTCTCTCTCTCTCTCTCTCTCTCTCTCTCTTCGATTTCGGCTTATAGCCCGTATTGACCATCAGAAGTCACCACGAGGTTCGTGCGAAGATTCTCAAAAACTTAGCCGAAGCAGATTATTGATTTGGAGTCTTTGGGCACCACTCCAAAATCAAGGTAACTAAGCTATTTTAGGATTTAAGTATTTATTGGGAGTATATAGGGCCTAGGAAGTGTTAAATGAGAATTATTCTGAGTGATTAGTTCATTAATCTGGGGAAAATGTGATTTTTAGGGTTTTGAGTTGCCAACGTCATGGAGTGTAGGATTTAGGGTGTTAGTGGATCTCTCAGTAAGCCAGGCAAGGGGAATAAATTATAGAAGTATTTTAAAAATTATGGGTTGAATAAATATGTGAAAATAGTGATATGATATTTTAACTGTATATATTATGATATGAATAACAAATGAAACTGTGTGGCATATAAGTTATACTGAGAACATGTTTGAAACTAAGTTGTGTGAGCTGCATTATGAATTATGAGAATATGAAGTAAACACATATTGAAATGTTTTTGTGCAAAAAAGAATATAAGAGAAACCCAATGATGTTTTGAGATTTGAAAGTTATGAAATGATGAATTATGTTTTATTGAAAAATGTTGAAATATGCAAAATGTGAAATATACTATTATGAGAATGGAATATGTATTGAAAATATGAGAAAGAAATAGAAAATGATAATAATATTGAAATGTGATATATACCATTATGAGATGAGATATGAATACTGAAATGTGAATATTGCCATGTGATTACTGCAATGAGAATGTTGAAATGTGAACACTGAAATGTGAATATGAAAAAATGAATATTGCAATGTGAAATGTAAATATTGGAATATGAATATTGCAATGTGAATACTGCCATGTGAATGTTGAAATGTGAATATTAGAAATGTGAATATTGCAATGAGAATACCATAATGTGAATAATGAAATGTGATAATGAGAACTTTGATGGACGATTGTTGATAATGAGGACGGTACCAATGCTAGCGGGTGATAAGTACAACCACACAGTCTTATGGAGAGTGTGGTGTGGTAGTCAAATGAGCCAATGAAGGTAGTTTTGCCCCCTGGGGCTGGACCAGGGTTAGGCAGTTCATTCGTACTACAAATGGGTATATGGATTATTTATTTTGATCTAACCGGGTAGTCCAACAACGGTTTAGATCCAACCTTCGGGCCACACAACCTTAACCATGGGGGGAAGCATTGCATGGAGAATATCCTCAAGGTAACCATGAGTTACACCTGCGCATGTATTGGTTACCGAGGACACTCATGTGTTAGATGATGAAATGGAAATGAAAGAGAAAAGAAAGAGAGTGAGTTTAATAATATAAATAAATAAGGCGAAGTAAAACTCTCTGCCTAAGGGCTTACTGAGTAAGGTGAATGCCTTGATAAGTATCAGTTGCAGCCTCACCCGAGTTAATCGAGTGGGGTTACAAACAATATTAGAGTAGAGGGTAGCTACATGTATGGGCGTGTAATCTCCCCTATCCTCAGGAACCTTCACTGATAAATATGAGTTGAATGTGAATGAGTTGAAAAATGGAATTAAAGCTTATGAAAGCTTGTGTTTTATATCTATATGATTATGTGTATAATTGGCATATTTTTCTCAGATGGTATTATCACTTAAATGAGAATATTATAATATAACAAAACTTTTATTTCCACACACTATAAATAATTTATTCCATCTTATTGAGATGTGTCTCACCCAAATATCTAAATATTTCAGGGAATCATAAGAGACAAGAAGATAGAGCTTCTACATAAAACAGAGCCTATACCCTGATAGACAAGGTGAGTGTTTGAGCTAGGGATGTATATTACCCCTAGGGTGTTTTGCTGTTTTGGAAATAGGTTAGACCTATATATATATATGGATGTATATTACTCTAGGTTTTTGTATTCTAAATTATTTGTAATTATTGACTTCTGCTATTAGGATTGTTTATATAAGTTTGACTGATTACTCAGTACCCATTTTGGGTCAGGTTACGCTGATACGGTATCAGAGATTCTGACGTGACCGATGTTTGAGTATGTATGATTAATATTTATTAAAAAATGGTTTGAAAATCGGGGTGTCATAGTATACCTTAATTCTCAGTTGGTATCAGAGCCCTAGGTTGTAGTATATCTTAAACTAGAAGCTACATAAAGATCCCTATGGCACACCTAGGTGTATCTCTTCTTGGCGAGGGCCAATCTTCATCTAGACCACCTATTTTTTGCGGTGTTAACTACACCTTCTAGAAATAGTGAATGAGAATCCATTTGCAAACCATGGATTGGAAAGCTTAGAAAGTAGTCACCCATGGATACCTCATCCCCACTAAAAAACGTAGATAACAAAGAAAAACCTAAGGAAGAAAAAGAGATGACTGACAATGATCTAAAGATGCTACAAATAAACTCTTGTTGAATGAATGCACTATATTGTGCCCTTGATGTCAATGAATTCAATAGAGTCATGGGATGTAAATCAACCAAAGAAATCTGGGATAAGCTCGAATTAACTTATGAAGGAACGGTTGACATAAGGGATAACAGAATTGACATGCTCACTAGGAGTATGAGGCATTTAGGATGAACCCTGAAGACACCATCACTAGTATGTACACTAGGTTTACCCATATAATAAACTCTATTAATCCATTAGGGAAAAACTACTCTACTTATTAGATGATTTGAAAAATCCTTAAAGGACTTCCACCGATTTGGGAACCTAAAGCCACTGCAATAACGGAAGGAAGAAATTTGAAAATACCTCCCTAGATGAGTTAATAGGATTGCTCCTCACATACGAGATGGTGATAAATGAAAGAAATTATTAAGGTAGCAAACACAAGAAAACAATAGCCCTTAAGGCTGCAAAAGAAAGTTCTAGTGAAGAAGAAGACAACAAACTAGATGACGATGATTTAGCCTTAGTTAGAAGACTTGGAAAATTCTTCAAAAGGAACAAGAAGTTTACTCGAAAATTCAAAGGCTCAAAATATGATAAAGGAGAAACTAGCAAAAAGGAAACAAAGAATGAACCTCCTACATGTCATAATTGCAAGAAAGTTGGACACATAAAACCTGATTATCCACGACTTAAGAAAGACACGAAGAAGAAGAAAAAGAAGGTGATGAAAGGTACCATGTGGGATGACTCAAGGTCAAGTGAATCGGAAAATGAATCAAGTGATCAAGATTTGGCAAACCTCTACTTCATGGCAAAAGATGACGAGGTAAATTTCTACTTTAGCTCATAAGAAGAAGAATTTAGTGATGAATCATCTAGTGACTCATGTGAAAACATGCCCTCATATAAAGAAATGCAAGCTGAATTATTTTCATTACATAATAGGGTCATAAAAGTAACTAAAAAAAACATAACATTGAAAGAACAAAATGAAAAGCTAAAGAAACAACTAGAGACTTCAATGTCAGCTGAAAAAGAAAAAAGACTCACTTATTGATAAACTTATGAGT
Organism: Malania oleifera; assembly: GCF_029873635.1. Taxonomy (NCBI): domain Eukaryota; kingdom Viridiplantae; phylum Streptophyta; class Magnoliopsida; order Santalales; family Ximeniaceae; genus Malania; species Malania oleifera. The sequence goes on along the minus strand of NC_080427.1, from coordinate 6,965,567 downwards.
AAAATAAACAAGATGTCTCAAGACTTAGTTAAGCTTCAAGCAAAAAGTGAAAACATAAAGGACTCAGAAATATGTGATCTTAAGAAAAAAAAAATGAAGATAAAGACAAAATCATCTACAAATTTATTAGAGGAAAAGAAAACTTTGATAAACTAGTAGGATCACGAAGAATGCCCTTGGATAAAGAAGGAATAGGATTCAATGGAGTTGAAAACAAAAAGAAAAAGAACCTTTACATGGGATATTTTGTAAAGGCATCAAAACGCTTTGCTAGTACATCTTCCATAATTGCATATGAACATACTACTTGTTTCTTGTGTAAGAAAATGGGTCATACAAAGTTCGAATGTCCATTTAAAAGAAAAAATATTAAAATCAAGAAAGTATGGAGAGTCAAAACTGAAGCTTAAACTGAATCAAAAGGACCTAAGAAGGCTTGGGTACCAAAAGTAACACCTTGAACCCTTCTTGTAAGTGTGTTTTAGGACCACTCCATCAAAAGACAAATGGTACTTAGATAGTGGGTGTTCAAGACATATAACCGAAGACAAGTCCAAATTTACCACATTAATACAAAAGGATGGTGGACATGTCATCTTCGGAGACAATGCTAAAGGTAGAATAATCGGTATCGAAAAGTAGGTAAAGAACCCTCCTTAACCATTGATGATATTTTATTGGTAGATAGGTTGAAACATAATTTTCTTAGCATTAGTCAATTAAGTGATAAAGGCTTTGATGTAATATTTAAACAAGACAAGTGCTAGATGAAAATAGAGAAAAAAATGATATCTTGTTCATTACAAATAGGGTTGATAATGTGTATTGCATAAATTTTGAAAACTTGATATCTCAGGAAGTCACATGCCTAACAGCCATGAATGAAACCAACTGGCTGTGGCATAGAACACTAGGACACGCTAGTATGGTTTTATTGTATAAATTAGCTAAAAAGAACTTAGTCAAAGGTCAACCAAGCACTAAGTTCATAAAGGACAAAATTTGTGATGCTTGTCAACTTGGGAAGCAAACTAAAACAAGTTATAAAAAGAAGAAGCACATTTCCACTAGTAGACCGTTAGAACTTATTCACTTAGATTTATTTGGTCCTACTAGAACACAAAGTCTAGGAGGAAAGCAATATGCTTTCATCATTGTTGATGACTACTCCAGCTTTACCTGGGTACTCTTTTTATCCTCCAAAGACGAAGTATGCAAGATGCTGTCCAAGATGCTTGAAAATGAAAAAGGATACGGAGTTCTAAATATAAGAAGTGATCATGGAAGAGAATTCAAAAATAAAGACATTGAAAAATTTTGTAATGAATATGGAATAACTGACAACTTTTCAGCATTTCGAACTCCTCAAAAAAATGGTGTTATTGAAAGGAACAATAGGTCGCTTCAAGAAATGGTTAGGACTATGTTAAATGAGCATAATTTACCTAAGTACTTTTGAGCTAAAGCAGTAAATACCGCATGTTATGTGATGAACTAAAGTCTCTCTAAGATCAAGCCTAGAGAAGACCCCCTATGAACTTTGGAAAGGAAGAAGACCAAATATATCTTATTTCTATGTATTTGGATGCAAGTGTTTCATATTGAATGATAAAGAGGACTTAGGAAACATTGATGCAAAATCAGACGAATTTGAGATGAGTATGATGGGTGAGCTGACCTACTTTCTTGGACTTCAAATTAAGTAAGCTAAAACTGGAACATTCATAAATCAGTCAAAATACATAAGAGACTTGCTTAAGAAATCCGATATGGAAGATGCCAAACCTTTAGGGACCCTGATGAGTACATCTATAAATATTGATAAAGATGAGAAAGGAAACCCAGTAGATATGAAATATTAACGAGGCATGATAGGAAGTGTAGAGAGCCGAAGAATTGCAGCAATTAAATAATAAAGAAAAAAAAGAAAAATGATTTTTCAAAGGGGCTTAGCAGGGACTCATCGACGAGTACAGAATATTCGACGAAGAGTGGCCTCTTGGGAACATCAACGAGGACACGTGTCTCATCAATGAAGATAAACTAAGAGAGATTATATCAGAGCTTGAAGTTCATCAACAAAGGATACAAGTTCGTTGACGAACTCCTTTCTTGGACTCGTCGACGAGGTGACGTGTCTCGTCGATGAGGCTGCACTTTATAGATATCCTAAAATTTGGATTCCAGGAGAAATTCACATGCAACCTCACTTTCTCCTTTAAAAATTGTCTCTCTGACTTCTCTTTAGATTTCTGGCTTCAAATCTCGTCGATTCGATGATCGGGAGCCGCCACATTACTCTTAAGAAGATTCTCTACAATACTACCACATCAGAATTTTGGTTTGGAGTATTTGGGCACCATTCCAAAATTTGGGTAAGTTGGCTATTTTAAGTTTTATAAGTTATTGGGTATTTATGGACTGAGGGGAATGCGTTGGAAGGTGTTTTATGGGTATATATTCATTTGTTGGGAAATGTAAATTTCAGGGTGTTGAGCTGGAACACATAGGAGTAGGTTTGTTTAGATTTTTGGGCTTCTCAGTAAGCCAGGTAAGGGGATAAACTAAGTCAGCATTTTTCATGAAATTATTTATGAATATACATCATTTATTTTTAGAAATTATATATGTATAGTATAGGGTTTGAAAATACTATTGCTGAACAGGAAATAGAGTTAATACATTTTATCAAAAAATATGATTTCAGATCAGATTTTATGTTTAGAATATTATTTATATTTGTGTGGCATGAGTATAGATTTCCATGAAAATTATGTTATACCAAAATATTTTGATTTTCCATAATAAGCATGTTATGATAATTTTTAGAAAAACCATGAAAGCAGTTGAGAAACTATGGTTCAAAATATTACGTTCAATAGTGCAAAAAATTTATGTTCAGTAAGTTATGACATAGCCGCTGTAGATGCCGTGATTTATATGTTATGATATGGCTAGCATAGATGTCATGATTTACGATCGGCATAGATGTCGTAATTATGTATGATATGTTAGAATCCATGAAAATATGATCATGTCAGATATTACTCAGAAATGCGAAATAGTTATGTATCAGAAATATGAATTGTACTATATGTTATCAGAACCAGGATGGCTTAGTTTAGTATTTCAGAGCACGGTACCATAGCTATACGTACAAGTTCCAGTTTATATTAGAGCTACCACACATCTTAGATAGAGTGCGAGAGATGGCAGTCGATGTGGCTTCAGTGTAGTTGAGGTGTTCCTCTGGTAGTTCGGAACAGGTGGGACAAGCCCATCATACTTACAGACATATGTTGACTTAGCATGGTTGGCCAGCCATTGCTAGGTCTCGCCTTTGGGCCACACAACCCTATCATGTGGGGGGTAAGACATGACACCGGCTAGCTATCCATCTTGGATATTATTTCAGTATTGTACAGTTATAGAAGATGTTTTACATGAATATAGAAATTAGTACGATATTTATTATGAAATTTATGATGGTATGATGAATCATGTTTTACTCAGAATTTATACAGCCAGTTTCATCAGTTATATTTGTATTATGTACAGTTCATGTTCAAACACAACATTACTTATGTTGCCACACACTAATATTAGTTTATTTCCCTTACTAAGAGGTGTTTCACCCCAACATTATAAAAATTTTAGGAAATCTAGGTAGAAGGGCGGATAAAGCGCCGCAGTAGTAGAGATTGACCGAATTACCCTATTAGAAGGGTAAGTTGTTGAGTTAGGGTCAGAATGGTTTTTGAGTTATGACCCTTGAGTAATTTTGGGTATTTTCGTTGATGATAGTACATATATGACAGGTTCAGTAAAATTATGGTATTGTGTTCGGTGTTGTATAGCATTTATGTATTTTTTTGTTTTCTGTTGCTTAGATATCAGAGATGTATGACAGGTATATCCTCAGCAACCATGGGGCCGAATCATGACTATATCAGTTTAGCAGAATATTAGAGTTATTACGTATTTGGTTATCTTTAAAAAAAACAACATGGTAAAATAGGCAGGTCATTACAATTTGGTATCAGAGCCTAGGTTGTTAGGTTCTGTAGCCTTTAGAGTGCAGCGAAAATAATACCAAAATATAGGAAAAAGGATTTAAGGTTTTGTTCTCTAGTGTGGAGGTAGGACTTCCGTGGTGGTTTCTATGTCTTTCCTAGGGTGACAATTTCAGGAAAACCATTGTAAACTATTGTCGGGTTGAGTTTCTATAGTGTAGGACTGAATCCTGAATTAAGTTAAGGATGTTAAGATAGTGGTTAGATACGTAAATGTTAAGGATAGGGTCCCCAAGCTATGTTTATTATTATTATTTTTTTAGGATCGACCTTGGGGGTGGTAGTGCTCATGCGAGCGGTAGCGAGGGTGCAGGGCCAGAGGGTGCAGGAGGAGGTGATTCAGACATGGTATTACATAATGTAGCTTAGTAGGTCATGGCTGAGATTGCATGGAGCTCTAGGGAATAGGGAGGTCCGTCTATAGGCCATGGGTCTATGATAAAGAAATTCACTAAGATAAATCCTCTGGCATTTTTATAAGGAATTGGTCTTGCAGTCACCGAAAATTGGATGCAAGAAATTGAGAAAGTATTGGCGGTGCTGTAGTGCACAGAGGAGTAGAGGGTCTTATGTGCCACCTATAAGTTGTCAAGAGAGGCCGAGAGATGGTGGACTACGGTAAAACTATCGGAGGAACAGAGTGCAGTACCTGTAGTTATGACTTGGTGCCAATTTAGAGAGTTTTTCTTTGACAGATACTTCCTGGCCACTACTAAGGAAGCCAAAGTAGCTGAATTTGAACCAGGAACAGCAAACAGTCCAGCAGTACGCGGCGAGGTTTATAGAATTGTCCCGCTTCACCCTGTATATCATTCCCAATGAGGGAAAGAAAGTGAGACAGTTTGAAAGAGGTTTGAGGCATGAAATATCTAAACAGGTAGCAATATTAAAAATGTAGGACTTTGCTGAGTTGGAAGATAGAGCAGCTATGGCTGAGGCCAATGAGCAGATGGATGCTGAGGAGTAGGGACAGAAGAAGAGGTCCACGCCTTCAGGTTTTTAGCAGGGATCTAGTCGTGATCCATGGAGGAGACGTAATTATAGCAGGGGACAAAGGCAGGAGACGAGGGGCCGTGAGGCCCAGGGTATGCAGATCTACCCAGTCTATCAGACGTGTGGAAAGAAACATCTAGGAGAGTGCCAAGCAGGAAGAGGCGTATGCTATCATTGTGGTAGACCGGGATATTTAGTACAAGATTTCCATACTCCACGTGGTATGGCTCCTGCTCCTAGACCTTATAGGGGAGGTTAAAAGCACCATGTGGAGGCCAGCAGAGGAATGTAGCCCCAACGAGGGTTTACGCATTGATGCCGAGAGACGCTGAGATGCAGGCGACGTTGTGACAGGTACCCTTACTGTTTTATCATGTCAAGTTATGGTTTTATTTGATTCGGGTGCCATCCACTCTTTTGTGTCCATGGGATATGTTAAACCGCCTAGTGTTGAGACATAGGTATTAGATGTTGAATTGTCAATAGCTACACCAATAGGGTTAGTGGTGAGGTGTCGTAGGATGCTCAGAGGCTATCCATAGATATTCAAGAAAGAGTGTTACCATCTGACCTAATTGTGTTGGACATGCATGAATTCAATGTAATACTAGGTATGGACTGGCTGGCAACTAACTATGCTAGTATCAATTGTTATCTAAAAGAGGTGAGATTCAGACCACCGAGAAAGTAGGAATACAGATTTGTGGGGTCGCGGGTGCATTCCCTATCTCAATTATTATCAGCCATACGGGTGAAAGACTACTCCTGGACGGACATCAGGGGTTTATAGCCTATGCAAAAAAGGCGAGAGAAAATGAATTAAAGCTTTTCAGTACACCAATGATGAAGGAGTTGCTAGACATTTTTCCAAAGGAACTACCCGAGTTGCCTCTCGACCGCAAGGTAGATTTTGCAATTGATTTACTTCCAGGGATGGCACTGATCTCTAAAGCTTCTTATCGAATGGCTCCAGTAGAATTGGGAGAATTAAAGGATCAGCTGTAGGATTTATTAAATAAAAGATTTATCAGACCTAGTGTATAGCCATGGGGAGCTCCAGTCTTATTTATGAAAAAGAAAGACGAGAGCATGAGAATGTGCATAGATTACAGGGAAATAAATAAAGTAACAGTTAAGAACCAATATCCTCTACCCCGTATAAATGATTTATTTGATGAGATTCAAGGTACACGAGTTTATTCAAAGATTGATCTACACTTTGGGTACCATCAAGAAAAAGTCAGGGCAGAAGAGATCTCTAAGACAGCATTCCATACTCAGTATGACCATTATGAATTTTTGGTCATGCCATTCAAACTGACAAATGTTCTTACTGTATTTATGAATTTGATGAACAGAGTCTTGCATTAATATTTAGACCAGATCGTTGTGGTTTTCACTGATGATATACTGGTCTACTCGAGGAGTTTTTAGGAGCATAAGACGCACTTAAGGCTGGTACATCATATGCTCAGGGAAAAGAAATTGTATGCCAAGTTTAACAAAGGTGAATTTTGGTTAAAGAAAGTTGCGTTTTTGGGCATGTTATATCAGGAGATGGAATCTGAGTAGATCCCAGTAAGATAGAAACAGTGGTGAATTGGGTCAGGTCGAGGAACATTCAGGAAATCAGGAGTTTCTTAGGACTAGAAGGTTATTACCATCGGTTTATAGAGGGATTCTCAAGATTTTCAAGGCCTTTGATGCAACTAGCCTAGAAGAATGTCAGGTTTGAATGGGACAATGATTGTGAGGAGAGCTTCCAGGAATTGAAGAAAAGGCTCGTCACTGCACCTATATTAACCATTCCATCAGGAGGTGATGGTTATATAATCTATAGTGACACATCTTTGAAAGGGTTCGGATGTGTGTTAATGCAGCAGGGCAGAGTTGTACCATGTGCTTTCAGACAATTGAAAGAATTTAAAAAGAATTATCCTACCCACGATCTAGAATTGGCTGTAGTGGTTCATGTATTGAAAATTTGGAGGCATTATCTGTACAGAGAGAGATGTAAGTTATTTTCAAACCATAAAAGTCTAAAGTACTTCTTCATGTAGAATGAGTTGAATATGAGACAAAGAAGATGGTTGGAACTTATTAAGGATTACGATTGCACCATCAATTACCACTTAGGGAAGGGCAATGTGGTTGCCGATGCTATGAGCCGAAAATCAGGGGAAGCGGCATAGTTAGCAGCAGCAATTCAGCACCCAATCCAGATGGACGTGGAGAGGCTTGGTGTGAAGCTAATAGAGAGTAATCCTTAAGCATTTATTGCCCACTTGGTGGTACAACCTACTCTGAAGGAAAGGATTAAGCTACTTAGAGGGATGACGCATAATTAGTAGAGTTAATAGCTAAAGTGCAGGATAAACAGGGAGAAGAATTTATTATTTCAGATAACGAAGTTCTGAGGTTCCATATTAGGTTGTGCATGCCTACGTATAGAGATATTAGAAGGACGATCTTAGAGGAGGCTCACGGGTCCCCATATACAGTTCATCATAGTAGTACTAAAATGTATAGGGATCTTCGGGAGTCTTTCTGGTGGAGCGGTATAAAGAGGGAGATAGCCAAATTTTTGCAGCATTGTTTGACATGCTAGCAAGTGAAGGCCAAGTGTTACATGGGTAGAATGTGATTTGGGTGATTGTAGATAAACTAACGAAGACTACTCATTTTATTCCTATTAAAGTCAATTACTCCATGGACAGGTTGGCAGAATTGTATATTCAAGAGATAATACATCACATGGCGTGCTAGTGTCTATAGTATAAGACCAAAACCCACGTTTTACGTCACAGTTTTGAAGGAGCTTACAAGAAGCTATGGGGTCTCAGTTATCATTCAGCACGACGTTCCATCCTCAGAGTGATGGGTAAACGGAGAGGACGATCCAAATCCTTGAGGATATGCTACAAGCGTGTGTGCTGGATTTCTGGTGTAGTTGGACCGAGTATATTCCGTTGGCTGAGTTTGCGTATAATAACAGGTATCAAGCCAGCATCAGTATGGCACCTTACAAGGCGTTATATGGTAGGAAGTGTTGTTCTCCATTATACTGGAATGATATGGGTGAGAGGTGAGTTTTGGGACCAAAGTTAGTGTAGCAGTCGTACGATAAAGTCTGACTCATCAGAGACAAAAACAATGCAGCTTAGTGTCGGCAAAAAAGTTACGCTGACACTCGTTGCCAAAATAGGTGAGATTTAGGCCACCGAGAAAGCAAGAATACAAATTTGTGGGGTCGCGGGTGCATTCCCTACCTCAGTTATTATCAGCCATATAGGCGAAAGACTACTCCAGGGTGGATGTCAGGGGTTTATAGCCTATGCAAAGGAGGTGAGAGAAAATGAATTAAAGCTTTTCAGTACACCAATGGTAAAGGAGTTTCTAGACATTTTTCCAAAGGAACTATCCGAGTTGCCTCCCGACCGCGAGGTAGATTTTGCAATTGATTTACTTCCAAGGACGGAATCAATCTCTAAAGCTTCTTATCGAATGGCTCCAGAAGAATTGGGAGAATTAAAGGATCAGCTGTAGGATTTATTAAATAAAAAGATTTATTAGACCTAGTGTATCGCCGTGGGGAGCTCCAGTCTTATTTATGTAAAAGAAAGACGGGATCATGAGAATGTGCATAGATTACGGGGAAATAAATAAAGTAATAGTTAAGAACTAATATCCTCTACCCCGTATAGATGATTTATTTGATCAGCTTCAAGGTACACGAGTTTATTCAAAGATTGATCTACGCTCTGGGTAACATCAAGTAAAAGTCCGGGCAGAGGACATCTCTAAGACAGCATTCCGTACTCAGTACGACCATTATGAATTTTTGGTCATGCCATTCGGACTGAAAAATGCTCTTACTGTATTTATGAATTTGATGAACAGAGTCTTGCATTAATATTTAGACCAGATCGTTGTGGTTTTCATTGATGATTTACTAGTCTACTCGAGGATTTTTTAGGAGCATAAGATGCACTTAAGGCTGGTACTTCATATGCTCAGGGAAAAGAAAGTGTATGCCAAGTTTAACAAATGTGAATTTTGGTTAAAGAAAGTTACGTTTTTGGGCATGTTATATTAAGAGATGGAATCTGAGTAGATCCTAGTAAGATAGAAATAGTGGTGAATCGGGTCAGGTCGAGGAACGTTCAGGAAATCAAGAGTTTCTTGGGACTAGAAGGTTATTACCGTCGATTTATAGAGGGATTCTCAAGATTGTCAAGGCCTTTGATGCGACTAGCCTAGAAGAATGTCAGGTTTGAATGGGACAACCATTATGAGGAGAGCTTCCAGGAATTGAAGTAGAGGCTCGTCACTGCACCAATATTAACCATTCCATCAGGAGGTGATGGTTATATAATCTATAGTGACGCATCTTTGAGGGTTCGGATGTGTGTTAATACAGCAGGGCAGAGTTGTAGCATGTGCTTTCAGACAATTGAAAGAATATGAAAAGAATTATCCTACCCACGATCAAGAATTGGCTGGAGTGGTTCATGTATTGAAAATTTGGAGGCATTTTCTGTACAGAGAGAGATATGAGATATTTTCAAACCATAAAAGTCTAATGTACTTCTTCACGCAGAAGGCGTTGAATATGAGATAGAGAATATGGTTGGAACTTATTAAGGATTACGATTACACCATCAATTACCACCCAGGGAAGGCAAATGTGGTTGCCAATGCTCTGACCCGGAAATCAGGGGAAGCGGCATAGTTAGCAGCAGTAATTCAACACCCGATCGAGATGGACTTGGAGAGTCTTGGTGTGGAGCTAGTAGAGAGTGATCCTCGAGCATTTATTGCCCACTTGGTGGTACAACCTGCTCTGCAGGAAAGGATTAAAGCTACTCAAAGGGATGACGCATGATTAGTACATTTGATAGCTAAAGTGCAGGATAGACAGGGAGACGAATTTAGTATTTCAGATGATGGAGTTCTGAGGTTCCATACTAGGTTGTGCATGCCTGCAGATGTAGATATCAAAAGGACGATCTTAGAAGAGGCTCACGGGTCCCTATATATAGTTCATCCTTGTAGTATTAAAATGTATAGGGATCTTCGAGAGTCTTTCTGGTGGAGCGGTATAAAGAGGGAGATAGCCAAATTTTTGCAGCATTGTTTTACATGCCGGCAGGTGAAGGCCGAGCTCCAGAGTTCGGCGGGACAGTTGCTACCACTTCACATCCCTGAGTGGAAGTGGGACCATATTTCTATGGATTTTGTTACAGGTTTATCATCAGTGTTGCATGGGCAGAATGTGATTTGGGTGATTGTTGATAAACTAATGAAAATTGCTTATTTTATTGCTATTAAAGTCAATTAGTCCATGGACAGGCTTGCAGAATTGTATATTCAAGAGATAGTACAATCACATGGTGTGCCAGTGTCTATAGTATAAGACCAAAACCCACATTTTACGTCACAGTTTTGAAGGAGCTTGCAAGAAGCGATAGGGTCTCAGTTATCATTCAGCACGGCATTCCATCCTAAGACTGATGGGTAGATGGAGAGGACGATCCAAATCCTTGAGGATATGCTACAAGTGTGTGTGCTGGGTAGTTGGACCCAGTATATTCCGTTGGTTGAGTTTGCGTATAATAACAGGTATCAAGCCAGCATCGATATGGCACCTTATGAGGCGTTATATGGTAGGAGGTGTTGTTCTCCATTATACCGGAATGATATGGGTGAGAGGTGAGTTTTGGGACCAGAGTTAGTGCAGCAGTCGTACGATAAAGTCTGACTCATCAAAGACAAAAACAATGCAGCTTAGTGTCGGCTGAAAGGTTACGTTGACACTTGCTGCCAAAAGGGGTGAGATTCAGGCCACCAAGAAAGCAGAAATACAAATTTTTGGGGTCGCAGGTGTATTCCCTACCTCAATTATTATCAGCCATATAGGCGAAAGACTACTCCTGAGTGGATCTCAAGGGTTTATAGCCTATGCAAAGGAGGTGAGAGAAAATGAATTAAAGCTTTTTAGTACACCAATGGTAAAGGAGTTTCTAGACATTTTTCCAAAGGAACTACCCGAGTTGCCTCCCGACCGCGAGGTAGATTTTGCAATTTATTTACTTCCAAGGATGGCATCGATCTCTAAAGCTTCTTATGGCTCCAGCAGAATTGGAAGAATTAAAGGATCAGCTGTAGGATTTATTAAATAAAAGATTTATCAGACCTAATGTATCGCTGTGGGGAGCTCCAATCTTATTTCTGAAAAAGAAAGACGGGATCGTGAGAATGTGCATAGATTACAGGAAAATAAATAAAGTAAAAGTTAAGAACCAATATCCTCTACCCCATATAGATGATTTATTTGATCAGCTTCAAGGTACATGAGTTTATTCAAAGATTGATCAATGCTCTGGGTACCATCAAGTAAAAGTCTGGGTAGAGGACATCTCTAAGACAGCATTCCATACTCAGTATGACCATTATGAATTTTTGGTCATGCCATTCGAACTGACAAATGCTCTTATTGTATTTATGAATTTGATGAATAGAGTCTTTCATTAATATTTAGACCAGATTGTTGTGATTTTCATTGATGATATACTAGTCTACTCGAGGAGTTTTGAAGAGCATAAGACGCACTTAAGGCTGGTACTTCATATGCTCAGGGAAAAGAAATTGTATGCCAAGTTTAACAAATGTGAATTTTGGTTAAAGAAAGTTGCGTTTTTGGGCATGTTATATCAAGAGATGGAATCTGAGTAGATCCCAGTAAGATAAAAACAATGGTGAATTGGGTCAGGTCGAGGAATGATCAGGAAATCAGGAGTTTCTTGGGACTAGAAGGTTATTACATCGGTTTATAGAGGGATTCTCAAGTTTTTCAAGGCCTTTGATGCAACTAGCCTTGAAGAATGTCAGGTTTGAATGGGACAACGATTGTGAGCAGAGCTTCCAAGAATTGAAGTAGAGGCTCGTCACTGCACCAATATTAACCATTCCATCAGGAGGTGATGGTTATATAATCTATAGTGACGCATTTTGAAAGGGTTCGCATGTGTGTTAATGTAGCAAAGCAGAGTTGTAGCATGTGCTTTTAGACAATTGAAAGAATATAAAAAGAAATTATCCTACCCACGATCTAGAATTGGCTGCAATGGTTCATGTATTGAAAATTTGGAGGCATTATCTATTCAAAGAGAGATGTGAGATATTTTCAAACCATAAAAGTCTAATGTACTTCTTCACGCAGAAGGAGTTGAATATGAGATAGAGAAGATGGTTGGAACTTATTAAGGATTACAATTGCACCATCAATTACCACCCAGGGAAGGCAAATGTGGTTGCCGATGCTCTTAGCCGGAAATCAGGGGAAGCGGCACAGTTAGCAGCAGTAATTCAGCACCCAATCCAGATGAACTTGGAGAGGCTTGGTGTGGAGCTAGTAGAGGGTGATCCTCGAGCATTTATTGCCCACTTGGTGGTACAACCTACTCTCCAGGAAAGGATTAAAGCTACTAAGAGGGATGTCCCATAATTAGTAGAGTTGATAGCTAAAGTGCAGGATAGACAGGGAGAAGAATTTAGTATTTCAGATGACGGAGTTGTGAGGTTCCATACTAGGCTGTGCATGCCTGCAGATGTAGATATCAGAAGGACGATCTTAGAGGAGGCTCACGGGTCCCTATATACAGTTCATCCTAGTAGTACGAAAATGTATAGGGATCTTCGGGAGTCTTTCTGGTGGAGCAATATAAAGAAGGAGATAGCCAAATTTTGGTAGCATTGTTTGACATGCCAGCAGGTGAAGGCCGAGCACCAGAGACCGGTGGGACAGTTGGTACCACTTTACCTCCCTGAGTGGAAGTGGGACCATATTTCTATGGATTTTGTTTCGGGTTTATCACCAGTGTTGCATAGGCAGAATGTGATTTGGGTGATTGTAGATAAACTAACAAAGATTGCTCATTTTATTCCTATTAAATTCAATTACTCTACGGACAGGCTGGCAGAATTGTACATTCAAGAGATAGTACGATCACATGGTATGCCAGTGTCTATAGTATCAGACCAAAGCCCACGTTTTAGGTCACAGCTTTGGAGGAGCTTGCAAGAAGCTATGGGGTCTCAGTTATCATTCAGCACGGCGTTCCATCCTCAGACTGATGGGTAGATAGAGAGGACAATCCAAATCCTTGAGGATATGCTACAAGCGCGTGTGCTGGACTTCTGGTGTAGTTGGACCCAGTATATTCTATTGGTTGAGTTTGCGTATAATAACAGGTATCAAGCCAGCATCAGTATGGCACCTTACGAGGCTTTATATGGTAGGAGGTGTTGTTCTCCATTATGCTGGAATGATATGGGTGAGAGGTGAGTTTTGGGACCAAAGTTAGTGTAGCAGTCATACGATAAAGTCTGACTCATCAAAGACAAAACAATGCAGCTTAGTGTCGCCTGAAAAGTTACGCTGACACTCACTGCCAAAATAGGTGAGATTCAGGCCACCGAGAAAGCAAGAATACAGATTTGTGACGTTGTGGGTGCATTCCCTACATCAGTTATTATCAGCCATGCAGGCGAAAGGCTACTCCTAGACGGATGTTAGGCGTTTATAGCCTATGCAAAGGAGGTGAGAGAAAATGAATTAAAGCTTTTTAGTACACCAATGGTAAAGGAGTTTCTAGACATTTTTCCAAAGGAATTACCCGAGGTGCCACCTGACCACGAGGTAGATTTTGCAATTGATTTACTTCCAAGGACGGCATCGATCTCTAAAGCTTCTTAATGAATGGCTCCAGCAGAATTAGGAGAATTAAAGGATCAGCTATAGGATTTATTAAATAAAAGATTTATCAAACCTAGTGTATCGTCGTGGGGAGCTCTGGTCTTATTTATGAAAAACAAATACGGGATCGTGAGAATGTGCATAGATTACAGGGAAATAAATAAAGTAAAAGTTAAGAACCTATATCCTCTACCCCGTATAGATGATTTATTTGATCAGCTTCAAGGTACACGAGTTTATTCAAAGATTGATCTATGCTCTGGGCACCATCGAGTAAAAGTCAGAGCAGAGGACATTTCTAAGATAGCATTCCCTACTCAGTATGACCATTATGAATTTTTGGTCATACCATTCAGACTGACAAATGCTCTTACTATATTTATGAATTTGATTAACAGAGTCTTGCATTAATATTTAGACCAGATCGTTGTGGTTTTCATTGATGATATACTAGTCTACTCGAGGAGTTTTGAGGAGCATAAGACGCACTTAAGGCTGGTACTTCATATGCTCAGGGAAAAGAAATTGTATGCCAAGTTTAACAAATGTGAATTTTGGTTAAAGAAAGTTGCGTTTTTGGGCATGTTATATCAGGAGATGGAATCTGAGTAGATCCCAGTAAGATAGAAACAGTGGTGAATTGGGTCAGGTCGAGGAACATTCAGGAAATCAGGAGTTTCTTAGGACTAGAAGGTTATTACCATCGGTTTATAGAGGGATTCTCAAGATTTTCAAGGCCTTTGATGCAACTAGCCTAGAAGAATGTCAGGTTTGAATGGGACAATGATTGTGAGGAGAGCTTCCAGGAATTGAAGAAAAGGCTCGTCACTGCACCTATATTAACCATTCCATCAGGAGGTGATGGTTATATAATCTATAGTGACACATCTTCGAAAGGGTTCGGATGTGTGTTAATGCAGCAGGGAAGAGTTGTAGCATGTGTTTTCAGACAATTGAAAGAATATGAAAAGAATTATCCTACCCACAATCTAGAATTGGCTGCAGTGGTTCATGTATTGAAAATTTGGAGGCATTATTTGAATAGAGAGAGATGTGAGATATTTTCAAACCATAAAAGTCTAAAGTACTTCTTCACGTAGAAAGAGTTGAATATGAGACAGAGAATACGGTTGGAACATATTAAAGATTACGATTGCACCATTAATTACCACCCGAGGAAGGCAAATGTGGTTGCCGATGCTCTGAGCCAGAAATCAGGGGAAGCGGCACAGTTAGCAATAGTAATTCAGCACCCGATCTAGATGGACTTGGAGAGGCTTGGTGTGGAGCTATTAGAGAGTGATCCTCAAGCATTTATTGCCCACTTGGTGGTATAACCTACTCTGCAGGAAAGGATTAAAGCTACTCAAAGGGATGACGCATAATTAGTAGAGTTGATAGCTAAAGTGCAGGATAGACAGGGAGAAGAATTTAGTATTTTAGATGACGGAGTTCTGAGGTTCCATACTAGGCTGTGCGTGCCTGTGGATATAGATATCAAAAGGACGATCTGAGAGGGGGCTCATGGGTCCTTATATATGGTTCATCCTAGTAGTATTAAAATGTATAGGGATTTTCGGGAGTCTTTCTAGTGGAGCGGTATAAAGAGGGAGATAGCCAAATATTTGCAGCATTGTTTGACATGCCAGCAGGTGAAGTCCGAGCACCAGAGACCGGATGGACAGTTGCTACCTCTTCACATCCCTAAGTGGAAGTGGAACCATATTTCTATGGATTTTGTTATGAATTTATCACCAGTGTTGCATGGGCAGAATGTGATTTGGGTGATTGTAGATAAACTAACAAAGACAGCTCATTTTATTCCTGTTAAAGTCAATTACTCCATGGACAGGCTGGCAGAATTTTACATTCAAGAGATAGTATGATCACATGGTGTGCTAGTGTCTATGGTATCAGAACAAAGCCCACGTTTTAGGTCACCGTTTTGAAGGAACTTGCAAGAAGCTATGGTGTCTCAGTTATCATTCAGCACGACGTTCCATCCTCAGATTGATGCGTAGACAAAGAGGACAATAAAAATCCTTGAGGATATGCTACAAGCGTGTGTGTTGGATTTTAGGTGTTGTTAGACCCAGTATATTTCGTTGGTTGAGTTTACGTATAATAATAGGTATCAAATCAGCATCGGTATGGCACCTTACGAGGCATTATATGGTAGGAGATGTTGTTCTCTATTATACTGGAATGATATGGGTAAGAGGTGAGTTTTGGGACCAGAGTTAGTGTAGCAGTCGTACGATAAAGTCTGACTCATCAAAGACAAAAACAATGTAGCTTAGTGTCGGTAGAAAAGTTACGCTGGCACTCGCTACCAAAAATTGGAGTTTGATACAAGAAATCATGTGTTTCTAAAAATAGCACCTCTAAAAGGTGCTATGAGATTTGGGAGGAAAGGTAAATTGGGCCGTAGGTTTGTTAGCCCATTTGAGATACTAGAATGAGTGGGTCCAGTCACCTACAGGCTAGCTTTACCGCCAGCTTTATCCAGAATACACAACGTATTTCATGTTTTCATGTTAAGAAAATACATCCCAAATCCCTCCCATGTGATCAGCTATACAAGGATAGAACTCAATAATACTTTGGCATATGAGAAAACACGAGTAAAGATTTTGGATTGGAAAGAGTAAGATTTGCGCCATAAGAAAATTCCATTAGTAAAAGTCCTATGGAGGAATCACGTAGGGGAAGAAGCGTCATAGGAACTCAAGAAGCAAGTACGACAGAAATACCCGTACCTTTTTCAGTGGGGACCAGCAGTAATCAGAATAGATCAAGTAAGTAAGTAATGTTTCTTTTGTAGGTTAATTAGTGCTTGTATAGTTTCTATTTTGGTTGGTTATGGAAGAAGTTTTGTTCAGTTATTGTAATCTCCCAGAACCATATATGTAACCACGGTATTCCTCAGCTATAAGTGAGGGTAAGTAATAAAATAAGTAGCCTATTTTTCCTCAAGAGATGGTGTATAATACAGATAGCAAATTTTGAGGACGAAATTTTTATAAATAGGGGGGAATGTAGAGACCCGAAGAATTGTAGCAATTAAATAATAAAGAAAAAATGAGAAAAAGGATTTTTCAAGGGGGCTTAGTAGGGACTCGTCGACGAGCACAGAATATTCCTTGATGAGTAGCCTCTTGGGAACGTCGATAAGGACACATGTCTCATCGACAAAGATAAACTGAGAGAGATTATATCAGAGCCTAAAGTTTGTCGATGAAAGTTACAAGTTCGTCGTTGAACTCCCTTCTTGGACTTGTCGACAAGGTGACGTGTCTCGTCGACGAGGCCACACTTTATAAATATCCTAAAATAGGGATTCCACGAGAAATTCAAATGCAACCTCACTTTCTCTCCCTAAAAATCGTCTCTATGACTTCTCTCGAGGTTTATGGCTTCGATTCTCATCGGTTCGACCATCGGAAGCCGCCACGTTACTCTTGGGAAGATTCTCTACAATACTGTCGGATCAGAATTTTGGTTTGGAGTATTGGGGCACCATCCCAAAATTTGGGTAAGTTGGTTATTTTAAGTTTTATAAGTTATTGGGTAGTTATGGATTGAGGGAAATGTGGTGGAAGGTGTTTTACGGGTATATGTTGATTTGTTGGGAAATGTAAATTTTAGGGTGTTGAGTTGGGAACACAAAGGAGTAGGTTTGTTTAGATTTGTGGGATTTTCATTAAGCCAAGTAAGGGGATAAACTAAGTCAGCATTTTTCACGAAATTATTTATGAATATGCAACATTTATTTTTAGAAATTATATATGTATAGTATAGGGTTTGAAAATACTGCTACTGAATAGGAAAATAGAGTTAATACATTTTATTAGAAAATATGATTTCAGATAAGATTTTATGTTTTGAATATTATTTATATTTGTGCGGCATGAGTATAGATTTCCATGAAAATTATGTTATACTAGAATATTATGATTTTCCAGAATAAGCATGTTATGATAGTTTTCAGAAAAACCATGAAAGCAATTCATAAACTATGGTTTAAAATATTATGTTAAACAGTGCAGAAAATTTATGTTCAGTAAGTTATGACATGGCTGGCATAGATGTTGTGATTTAGATGTTATGATATGGCCAGCGTAGATGCCGTGATTTACAATCGGCGTAGATGCCATAATTATGTATGATATGTTAGAATCCATGAAAATATGATCATGTCAAATATTATTCAGAAATGTGAGACAGTTATGTATCAAAAATATGAATTTTACTATATGTTATCAGAACCAGGATGACTTAGTTTAGCATTTCAGAGCACAATACTGTAGCTACACGTATAAGTTCTAGTTTATGTTAGTGCTGCCACACATCTTAGATAGGGCGTAGGAGATGGCAGTCAATGTGGCTTCAGTGTAGTGGAGGTGTTCCCTTGGTAGTCCAAAAAAGGTGGGACAAGCCCAGCATACTTACAGACATATTTTGACTTAGCATTGTCGGTCAGCCATTGCTAGGTCCCGCCTTTGGGCCGCACAACCCTATCATGTGGGGGGTAAGACATGACACCAACTAGCTATCCATCTTGGATATTATTTCAGTATTGTACAGTTATAGAAGATGTTTTACATGAATACAGAATTTAGTACGATATTTATTATGAAATTTATGATGGTATGATGAATCATGTTTTACTCAGAATTTATACAGCCAATTTCATCAGTTATATACGTATTATGTACAGTTCATGTTTAAACACAACATTACTCTTGTTTCCACACACTAATATTAGTTTATTTCCCTGAGAGGTGTCCCACCCTAGCATTACAAACATTTCAGGAAATCCAAATAGAAGAGGGGATAAAATTCCGCAGCAGTAGAGATTGACCAAACTACCCTGTCAGAAGACTAAGTTGTTGAGTTAGGGTCAGAATGGTTTTTGGGTTATGACTCTGGAGTACTTTTGGGTCTTTTTGTGGATGATTGTATATGTATGATAGGTTCAGTAGAATTCTAGTATTGTGTTCATTGTTGTATGGCATGTATGTAATTCTATGTTTTCCGCTGCTTAGGTTTTAAAGATGTATGACAAGTATATCCTCGGCACCCATGGGTTCGAGTTGATCATGACTATATCAGTTTAGCAGAATATCAAAGTTATTATGTATTTGGTTAAGTTAAAAAAATAATATGGTAAAATAGGCAGATCGTTATAGGAAGTCTACTTTATTTAATAGCCAATAGACAAGACATTATATTCAGTGTGTGCATGTGCGCCCGATTTCAAGCAACCCCTAAAGAGTTTCACCAAATTGCCATCAAAAGAATTTTAAGATATTTGATACGTACTATTGACTTAGGTCTATGGTATCCTAAAGATATAGGCTTTGAGATGATCAGCTATTCAGATGCTGATTATGCAAGATGTAAAATTGATCGAAAAAGAACAAGTGGTACTTGCCACTTTCTAGGAAGATCTCTTGTGTCTTGGTTCTCCAAGAAACAAAATTTCGTAGCAATATCTACTACGGAAGTAGAGTACATGGCAGCAGGTTGCTGTTGTGCACAAACTATCTATATGAAGCAACAATTAAAGGATTCAATTTGGAGTATTTGGTTGTACCTATAAAATGTGATAATACCAGCACCATCAATATTTCCAAAAATCCCATATCTCATTCAAGAACCAAGCATATCGATATCAAGCATCATTTTTTGAAAGATCATGTGCAAAAAGAGGATATAACTCTTGAGTTTGTGAGTACAAGTGATCATGAGGCTGATATCTTTACAAAACCTCTTCTAGAGGATAGATTTGTCTCCATAAGATGTGAACTAGGTTTATTGCATAGTAGAGAAGTATTCGAGAGAAGAAAATTTGGATAAGTGCTAAGCTAGCAAGTGAGGTCGGGCGACTGACAATTAATCCCCAGTCGACTAAGCACTCTCTAACTTACTAAAGTTCTCAGGATTAGGAAGGTCAAGCGACTGAATCTCTGTGGCACAGTCAATTGACTCGCTACTGTTTGGTAAAATTTCAAATAAAAAGAATTGTCAGGCAACTGACTCCTCGAGATCAGTCAACTGACTGATGGCGGTTTAAATACCAACAGTGCAAAAATCCTAATTTTTCAAATCCTCTATCTACTGACCTTGCTTCTCCTCTCTTCTAAATATTTTCCTCCTTTATCTACTAGTCTTCCCTCACTCAAAATCTTTCGATTAAACCTCAAAGATCATTATCCTACTTCTTTCTCACACGATTTCAAAGAATTTCATTGTTCATTTCTCTTAGAATCATCATGCTAAGAATAAAAACTACAGCAAACAAAGGCTATACTTCTGGGAAAGATGATAGCAACATCATAGATCAATGGCTTGTGACTCCTCACACAAGGCAACTATACAAGGAACATCTTCAATCTACTGAACCTATTTTTAGTAAGGTCTTAAACACTACATTCTTTGAAAACAATTTTCCCGCCATTGTACCTATGTTCAAAGCGTTAGGATGGAAGAAGTTCATTACATATCAAGCAAAAGGACTATATCCGAACTTGGTTAAACTTTTTTATGCTAATATGGTTAAATGGGATATGGTAACCTCTACTGAAGTCATGGGGAAATCAATTGCTCTTACTCCACAAACCTTAGCAACCATTTTACATATCAAACAATAAGAGTTTGAGCGTCCATCTCTTAGCCAATCTTGGATTATGGCTCAAGACTTCTCGCCTGGGGAATTTCTTCCTCTCATTATGACTAAAGCCCCTATCTACTTTGGTCATCCTCCTCTTTATAATCAATTGAACATGCAAGCTCAAATCCTACAGAAGCTTATAACTTACAATATTTTACCAAGGATAGGATCACATGATCACATTTCTTATCTGGATTGTTTTTTCATGTGGTGGTTGCTTAAAGGCAAAAAAGCTTGACTTTCCAATCTTAATTCTGAAATGGATGATTTCAAGAGAAGAAGCTTAGAGAGTAATTCTTCCATACGATGGTGTTTTGAATCTTGTCTTTGCACATCTTAGTGTAGTCACACCATCCACAATGTTCATCAAGAGAACCCATTATGATCTTTTCTCTTCTACTACTCTTAAGCAAATGAGATATAAGAAACATGATCAGGGATGGTTTCCTAAATATGGTTGGAGATGACGACAAGCTCAAGAACAATAGCCACTTGTTTAGCAACCAGCTCAGCAACTTGCTCCTCAGGCAGATGATAACCCCTTCCTGGTTCATTACTTATTAGCATCAACTCACTGGTTTTCATGGTGATATGTGTTCTAGGTTTAGCTCACTTCAATCGAATTACACATCTCTTCAAGTAAATTACACTTCTCTTGATCAAAGACCTGGCCCAATTGAACAACATATAGCCGAATCATCTTCTTTATGCAGTAAGGCTCCAATGGAGATTAGTTTTCGTGATGTTGAAGCAAAAGATGAAGATGAAGATGAAGACGAAGAAGAAGATGAAGATGAAGATGCAGCTGAGGCTTAGATGTTTTCTTTGCTAAAACCAACTTCGGTTGTAATATGTGCACTTGGTACAATTTTTTGTGCTCTTTTCATTTTTCTTATGCTATTGTGGGATTTCTTGCTTATCTTCTTATGTATGATGAGTAGTAATTATCTGTTTTGCACTTATACTGGCCCCATGTATTATATTTTGTATGTTTTTCTTGATAACCTTCTCTTTTTGATTGGTGTCAAAAGGGGGAGATGTTTTGGGCAAAACTGAGCATTATCATGATAATGGACATTGATGAATTATGAAACATTGACGAACTATGAACTAAATTAAAAAACTAAGCATGACATTACTTGAGTATGACATTTGGTATTGAAATATGAGCTTCAAATTGAACTTAATGAAATGAAACTAAGTTTGAAGAAATATGATGATAGTTACAATGCAATCATAATATGATATGAATAATGATATGCTTTACAAATATTGTTAAGATTATGATTATTGTAAAGGGGGAACCTTATTAAGGCTTACTCATTTTTGCTCCTTATTTGTCATCATCAAAAAGGGGTAGATTGTAGGCCTAACAATGCTTAGAATCTTATTTTGATGATAACAAATCAAGGGTACTTAACGTGTTTGGTTAAGTGAAGTTTCAGGGCTTAAATGCTTTTATAAAGATCAAGATCAAGTGTGTGAAGAAATTGAATGGCGATTATGCTTAGAGACATGAATAATGATGAAGCTAAAGTTAATTGAAGAAAAAGCTCAAGATATACACAAAGAATGGATGCAAATGCATGAAGACTTAGTGCTTAGAAAGTTATAGTTTATAAGAAGTCTCATGTAAGTACTTCACGATTTCAAGATGGATGTTTGAAGCTCTTAGGAATTATTATTGACATAGAGATCCATTTTTGAAAACCATGAAAAATATTTTTAAAAGTCTCATTTAAGTTTTCCAAGATTAAAAGTTTGTATTTTTGGAATCAAAGTTTTTAAAATCATACAAGTTGTAAATAGGATAGGCGACTGATGAAGTTTCATCAGGCGACTAACATTATTATGCTAGCAATTTTAAGCAAACAGAGTCGAGACAGGCAACTAACCCTTAGGTCACAGTCGTCTGACTCAAAACTGCGTTTTCAAAATACGCTAAACTTAAAAGGCTCAGGCGACTAACCCTTGTGTCACTATCAACTAAAGTTCTTGTTTTAAATTTTAAACAGCGAGGGAAAGTTTCCAAAATTGATTTCTTGACTCCCAAACTTGGAGAAAACTTCAGAAAAAAGGCAAGTAAATTGGGGAACACGGCTTTATGCTTTATTACTCTATAAATACTTGTTATTTTCTTAAAATAACAACAACAATCAAGCACATACGAATTACAAGTTCAAAGCTTTCTTGCTGAAATTTTCTCTAAAGTATTGTTGTGCTCTTGCTGATACAAACCATGGTTCTCTAATCTTTTCTACTAAGATTTTCAAATCTAATCAGAACCCTGGTGATATTCTACTAAGCTTCACTCTTCTATATTGATTATTGCTAAAGTATATTGTTTTTCAATTATACAAATCTGCTCTAACAGAGAGTTTCAATTGTATGAACAAAGTTTGTCCTTGTTTCCTATTTTCTTGATGATTCAAGATTGTTGGATCATTACCTAGTGAGAGGGGATTCTCATTAGAGAGGTGAACTCCACCTTTGAGGGGGAAAGGGGTTAACTTCACCTAGTAACGAAATTGGAAAGGAAAATCCTCACAGCGTGTTGCTTGGGGCAAGGACGTAGGCTTTTGGTAGAATCTTGTAAAAAAATTGGTCTTCAGCTCTTCTTCCCTAATCTCTTCACTTTATTGCAAGGTTATAATCTACATGTATGTTTATTAAAGAACTTGCTGTATATTGGAAGTTGATGAAAAACTGATTTTGGTCCATACTTGAAATCAAGGAACATATTAGTTATCATTGGTTAGTTTGACAAGTTCAAAGTAAATTTGAATACTGATTTTTGAAAATCACAGCTGAAGTTGATTTTGTTAAATTAATTATTTCATTGAAAGAAAGTTGCAGGCTTTATAAAATCAACCTTCTGAAATAATTTTGAAATTGTCACTATTTATTGTTGAAGAAAATTTTGATTCTAAATATTAAAGTTTTGAGATTTTTTATCAAGCTGATCTTTAACATCATTCATTCATAAAAGATTGAATTTGGATTGTTCAAAGGATTGTCAATCAATATTATTGTGTTTGTGTGACTGCCGAAAATCAATTTGTTGGGTTAATACTTAAACTAAGGAATTTGTGAAACAAAGTTATTAAGAAATTGTAAAAACCCAATTCACCCCCCCTCTTGGGAGTATACCTAAACTCTCAATTATTTAATGACTCCCCCTGAATGTACTATTCCAATGTTCAATAAGGTCATATCTCAAACGTCATATATAAGTTATATGTAATATTCAATCTCAACAACGTCTCAACCTCATACTCATTTGTTATGCTATGCTATGTTGCTTAGTGCTCAATATCATGCTTAATGTCATGCTCATTTTGCTAATACTTCTCCCCATTTTGACATCAACAAAAAGGATTAACCAAGAAAAATATCATTCTCCCCCTTTTGACATCAACAAAAAGGATTAACTAAGAAAAATATCATGCAAACCATATTAGGACCAAAGATAAGCATTCATGTCACAAGTACATGATCCATAATTCAACATGCAATTCTCAAGGCAATCATCCTTCAAGATGTTCAATCCAAATATCCATAATTCAACATGCAAGAAATATTCAATATAATCCAAACAACATGCAAAATAACATATCCAAAATAAACATTAAAGAAAGAAGTAGCAAAAAAAAATAAGAGAGCGGTGTCAAGAGCTGTAGCAACTCAAATATTACAACCCAAATTTTTTCAGTGAAAGAAGAGATAAAAACTAAGCATCATCTCCGTCGTCAATTTTCGTACCCTCTTCATCATCATCAGCCTCATCATCATCATCACCTCTTAAGCTCGTCTCCATGGGAGCCTTCCCTCATGAAGAAGAAGAGTCGCCCATATAACTCTCTATGCGTCCGAGCATCTAATCAAAAGCATTGAATTGGGAAGTGAAACTAGAATGAAATGCATTGAAATTTGTGTTCATATCTCCACAAAATGCACTTATCTATGATTCTATATGCTATTGATAATGTATAAACCATTAGGAAGTATCATCTTATGGTGGTGCAGTTTGTTGAGGTTATTGTGCTTGTTGCTGAGCTGGAGCCTGTTGCAGAGCCCTACGTGCCCTACCACCCTTTGGCAACCATCCATGTTACTGATACTTTTCATAACCCATTTGCTTAACGGTAGTGGATGAAAAGGTATCATAATGGGTGCGTTTGATAAATAGAGTTGATGGAGTGGTAAAGACAAGATGTTCAAAGATAAGGTTTAAAATTCCTCCATAAGGAAGAATGGCCCTTCTAGCTTCTTTTCTTGAAATCATCCATTTTAACATCAAGCTAGGCAAGTCAAGATGCTTACCCTTTAACAAACACCACTGACAAAAAAATCTAGGTAGGATATATGATCATGGGACCCTACCATAGGCAATATGTTATATGTGATGAGTATTTGCAATATTTAGGCTTGCAGATTCAGCCGACAATACAAAGGATGATGACCAAAATAAATGGGTTCTTCAATCATAATTATGGGTAAAAAATCCTTGGGAGTGAAATCTTGGGCCACTATACAATATTGTCCAAGTGGTGGACATTCAAACTCTCCTTCTTGGATCATAAGCCTAATAGCTACAGTTTGAGAAGTGATGACAAATGATATGTTCATAACCGAAGTGGAGTAGACAGTATCACCCATGGTCAAGTTTTCATAAAATAACCAAACTAAATTGGGGTAAACTCCTTTGGCTTGATAAGTAATAAATTGTTCCCAACTTAAAGTATTAAACATAGGCAAAATGTTGGGAAAATCCTCTTTAAATAAATCAACATCTAAAACCTTACCGAAAATGGGTTTGGTAGATCGGATATGTTCTCGATAAATTTTTCTAGCATGAGGAGTCATCAACCACCTTTCTATATCTTGTGAATCATCCTTTTTGTTGGTGGAGCCTCGGTTTGCCGTTTTCTTGGTTCTAGGCATGGTTTTTGAGAAAATAAAAGGTGGAATCTTCTAAAAGGAGATAAGAATGAAGGATGGAGAGGTATTTTGAATATTAAAATGAGAAATCTTCATAGGAAAGCACTTGGAGATGAAGGAGAGGAGCTTCGGGAGAGTGGAGAAACAAGGTCAGTAGACTGATGCTCTAAAAGTTAGGGTTTTGATGAACATAAAGTATATATACTTTCGTAGGTTAGTTGACTGACCTTAAGCTATCAGTCACCTGACCTATGTATTTTGTTAAAATCACACAAGTCAGTAGCGATTCAGTCACCTGATGAGCCTGAACCTGATATATTTGTAAGTTATTGTAATATCATTCAATTGATGGTGAGGAGTCTATCGCTTGACCTTCAGGATTTTTGACTTGCATGTTCATTTAACTCAACCACTCATTTTTATTGACTTCTTCTCAAATAACCTCTCTACTATGCAATAATCCTAATTCTCATCATATAGAGATGAACCTATCCTCTGAAAGAGGTTTTGTGAAAATATCTGCCCATTTTTCATTTGTATTTACGAATTCAAGAATGATATCTTCCTTTTGTACATGATCTCTAAGAAAGTGATGTCTAATATCAATGTGCTTGGTCCTAGAGTGAGAAATAGGATTTTTGGAAATATTAATGCTGCTGGTGTTATCACATTTAATTGGTAAGGCCGAATATTCCAAATTGAAATCCTTGAGTTGTTGTTTCATGTACAATGTATGTGCACAACAACTACTTGCTGCTACTTATTCAGCCTCAACAATAGACAATGCCACAAAGTTCTATTTCTTGGAGAACCAAGATACCAGAGATCATCCTAAGAAGTGGCAAGTACCACTTGTACTTTTTTGGTCTATTTTGTATCCGGCATAATCCCCATCTGAATATCTAATCATTTCAAAGGTTGTATCTTTAGGATACCATAAACCTAAGTCTATAATACCTATCAAATACCTCAAGATCCTCTTGACTACTATTTGGTGAGATTCTTTAGGAGCTGCTTGAAATCAAGTGCATATGCAAACACTGGGCATAATGTCAGGTCTACTAGCCATCAAATAGAGCAAGCTACCTATCATGCCACGGTAGTATTTTACATCTACCTGCTTTCCTTGCTTATCTTTATCACGACTAATAAAGGTGCTCATTGGAGTACCCAATGGATTTCCACCTTCTATATCAAATTTATTGACCAAGTCTTTTATGTACTTTGATTGATAGATGAATGTGCCATTCTTAGCTTTCTTGATTTTAAGACCAAGGAAATATGTCAACTCGCCCATCATGCTCATATCAAACTCATCCTGCATGCATTTAGCGAAGTCCTTGCATAACTCCTCATTTGTAGCACTAAAGATAATATCATCAACATAGATTTAAGTGATGAGCATATCATTGCTTTAGACTTTATAAGTACGATGCTATCCATTTTTCCTCTAGTAAAACCATTTTCTAACAAGAACCCACTTAATCATTCGTACTAAACTCTAGGAGCTTGTTTTAATTCATATAGGGCTTTTGTTAGTCTAAACACATGATCATGAAAATGAAAGTCCTAAAATATAGGGGGTTGTGCTACATATACTTCTTCATTTATAAATCCTTTCAAAAATGCACTCTTCACATCCATTTGGTAAAGTTTAAAGTTCTTATGAGATGCATAAGCTAGTAGCATTTTGATTACTTCCACTCTAGCTACGGGAGCAAAGGTCTCATCATAATCTATTCCTTTTTCTTGATTGTAACCTTAAGCTACTAGTCTAGCCTTGTTATAGACTACAATGTCGTTCTCGTCCTTTTTATTCCTAAAAACCCATTTAGTGCCAATTATCGAGTGATCAGCAGGTCTAGGAACTAACTCCCAAACCATATTTCTCTTAAATTGATTTAATTCTTCTTACATGGCACCTATCCATGAATCATCATTAATTACCAAGGAGGATTCCTTACTGACTTTACCAATGCCGATAATTTTGTCTTTAACATTGTCTCCTAAGGTGACATGTCCACCATCTTTAATGTCAACGAGGTAAACTTGGACTTGTCTCCATTCATATGCCTTATGTAGAGACCCCAAAAATATTAATTAATGAAATAATAAAGAAAATAGGAAATTTGGTTTGGCATAGGCCAAACCGTCGACGGTTTTGGTGGAGCTCAAAAAATCGTCGACAGTTTTGAGTTACTGAGTGGAGGTAAAGGTAAAACAGTAGAAACTGGTTTGGTTAAAAACCAAATCGTCAACAGTTTCAGGAAATCATCGAAGGTTTTGCTCCGAGTCTGTGGCCTATATAAAGCATTCAAGTCATTTTGTGAGATAAAAATAAAACACTTTCATCTCTCTCTCTCTCTCTTAAGGTTGAGCCTCAACTCTCTCTCTCTCTCTCTCTCTCTCTCTCTCTCTCTCTCTCTCTCTCTCTCTCTCTCTCTCTCTCTCTCTCTCTCTCTCTTCTCTGTCTCTCTCTCTCTCTGTTTTAGATTTTTTGCTCGATTTTAGCCCAAATCAGCTGATAAACATCATTTTGAGATCTCGGCGACAATTCTCCACAGTTTAACCGGAGTGGTTTTCCTGTTTAGGCTTTCCAGGCACCACCCGAAAACTAGGGTAAGGAAGATGATTTTCAAGTTTAATTAGTTATTGGAAGATTATGGTCTTAGGAGTATTTAAATGGTAAATATTTTGGGGTTGAGTTGATTGAGTTAGGCTATATGGATACAAGGTTTGTGCGAGCGCCGCAAACATAGTTTTGGGATCCCTGCAGGAAGATTTCCAAGAAACAAGTAAAGGGAATAGATTATGTCTGGCGTTTTTAGAAATTTTACTGATTAAATTATAATATATGATTTCTGAGTAATATATATTTTTTCCTGAGTATACAGATTTGTGAGAATGGGAAACTAGAAATGATATATGTATGTTTGAGAAAATTGGATTATTGAGTTGAGTAAAACCCTAGAGATAATTATACCAGTATTTTCAGCAAAAATATTATAGTATAAGTTGTCACTCAGTATGTGTGGCATAAGATTGGAAGTTATGTATAATTAATTAAACTTGTCAGTTTTTATGATAAAACATATATAGACAAAAGTATGGTTTTCTATAGTATTATAGTAAAATAGTGTTTTATACAAAACTACAGTATGATAGAGTTTTATATAGATTTTATATAGTATTATAGCATCCTCTATAGGACTATAGTACAGATATACAGCATCCTCTATAGGACTATAGTACAAATTTTATACAGTATTACAGCATCCTCTATAAGCCTATAGTATAGATTTTATTCATAGTTACAACATTCTATATAGAACTATAGTACAACATTTGATACAGAATTACAGAACGATAACTTTTTATATAGAACTACAGTACAACATTTGATACATAATCACAGAATGATAGTGTTCTATATAGAACTACAGTATGATGGTATTTTATATAGAGTTATAGAATTTCAGTTATTTCATATAGATTTATAGCATGACGGTTTATACTGATTATATGGTTTAAAAACCCTAATGGACCATAGCTAAGCACGATACTATAGCTTCACAGATACCAGTGCAGCCACTCTTCTCAGATAGAGTGTTGGTGGTATACAGTAGATTGTGCCATTGAAGTGTAGAGTTACCCCTTAGAGTCCGGACCAATTAGGTAGGCAAATCGTACTCATAGTTATGGATACAGATATAGTTGACTTAGTTTGGTGAGGCCAACCATGGCTAGGTCCTACCTATGGGCCGCACAACCTAGATCATACGAGGTTAATACATGACGTTATTGATTATCCATCGAGGGCAATTCTTCTATGCATATATGCGTATTTACTTGTATAAAGATATTATCTTCTGCAGAGTATCATGTGAATAAAAAGTATGTTTTTTGAGATATACGTATATGCACGTGTATGCAGTTTTACATGATTTCATAGTGAAAGGAAAGGTAAATTATGGTTGCATATTTGAAACACTAAAAATCATGTTGCCACACACTGTTAATAGTCTATTCCCACTTACTAAGAGGTTTCTCACCCCTGAATTTAATCATTTCAAGAAATCCAGATAGACGAGCGGAGCAAGCTCTAAGGGAAAGGAGGTTGTGGTACTATCCTAGTTTCAAGGTAAATGTTTGAGCACCTGGGGGATATTTTTGTGTAACCCCTAGGATGTTTTATGGATTTTGGGGATGTACATGTATAATTATAGAGATAGTAGAACTCTGATATTGTAGATAAGGTTCAGGTATATTATGTTTTCCGTTGCATAGATAGTATGTACTTATGGACAGGTATATACCTGGTACCCCACTTTGGGTCTGGGTTGACTTTGTTGATATTTTGTGGTATCAGAGTTTAATATTTGAAAAAAAAAATATAGTATAAGTTTTGGGTCGTTACACATTAAGCATCTACTATCCAAGTACCATTTGTCTTTTGATGGAGTGGACCTAAAACATACCTACAATAAGGGATTTAAGATGTTACTTTTGGTACCTAAACCTTCTTAGGTATTTTTGAGTTTGTTTTAAATTCATATTTAACTCTCCATAGATTAGTAGTTTTGACATTCTTTCTCTTGAATGGACATTCAAACTTGATGTGTCACTTTTCCTTACATAAGAAGCACATAGTGTGTTCATATGCATTTGTTGAAGATGTACTTGCATAACTTTTTGAAGCTTTTATAAAGTACCCCATGTAGAGGTCCTTTTTATCTTTGTTCTCAACTTCATTGAATCCTATGCCTTCTTTATCCAAAGACATCCTTTGTGATCCAACCAATTTATCAAAATTTTCTTTTCCTCTAGTAAAATTGTAAATGATTTTAGTTTGATCCTCAATTTTATTTTCAAAACTACGTATTTCTGAGTCTTTTATGCCTTTACCATCCACTTGCAACTTTACTAGTTCTTTAGACATTTGGTTGATTTTACTCATGAGTTCATCAATGACTAAGTCTTTTTCTTTTTCAACTGATTTTGCTGACTCTAGTTGGTTCATTAATGTTTCATTTTGTTCTTTTAGTATGATGTTTCTCATGGTACTTTTATGAAGCTTTTATGTAATGAGAATAATTCAACTTGAATTTTGCTATATAAAGGCATACTCTCACATGAGTCATTACTAGATTCAGCAGATAAGGTTGAATAGGAATTTACCTCGTCATCTCTCGCCATGAAGCACAAGTTAGCTATCTCTTGATCACTTGATTTACTTTCTGAGTCACTTGAGCTTTAGTCATCCCAAGTCGTTGCTTTCATTGCTTTCTTTTTCTTCTTATTGGCATCTTTCTTGAGCTATGGATAGTCAAGCTTTATATGTCCTACTTTCTTATAGTTATGTTATAGCAAGTTCGAAGTTCATTCTTTGTTTCTTTCTCACTTGTTTCACCTTTATCTACTTTTGACCCTCTGAATTTTCTAGCAAAGCTTTTATTCTTTTTGAAGAATTTTCCTAGTTGTCTAGTGAATAAGGCTATATCATCATTTTCCAACTTATTGTCTTCTTCCTCACTTGAGCTTTCCTTTAAGGCTTTAAGAGCTTTTGACTCTTTTGTTTACTACCCTCGGTAGTTCTTTCATTTATACTTATCTCATATGTGAGAAGAGATCCTATTAGTTCATCTAGGGAAGTACTTTTCAATTTTCTACCTTCAATTATGGCAGTGGCCTTAGGTTCCCAAATATGAGGAAGTCCTCTAAGGATTTTCCTAATCATCTCGTAGGTAGAGTAGTTCTTACCTAACGCATTAATAGAATTAATAATATGGGTGAACCTAGTATACATACTAGTAATAAACTCCTTAAGGTTCATCCTAAAAGCCTCATACTCACTGGTGAGCATGTCAATCCTACCATCCCTCACATCAATTGTTTCTTCATAGGTTACTTCTAGCTTA
This sequence comes from Malania oleifera, assembly GCF_029873635.1. Lineage (NCBI taxonomy): Eukaryota > Viridiplantae > Streptophyta > Magnoliopsida > Santalales > Ximeniaceae > Malania > Malania oleifera. Next base: position 6,934,208 of record NC_080427.1, on the reverse strand, counting down.
TCGCATATTTCCGTAGTTGATCTACATCCCATTATTCTATTGAATTCGTTGACATCTAAGGCACAATATAGTGCATTCATTGCACTTGAATTTATTTGCAGCATCTTCATATTAGTGTCATTCAATTCTTTGTCTTCTTTAGGGATTTCCTTATTGTCTACACGCTTAATGAGAATAAGGTCACCATGTATGACTCCTTTCCAGACCTTCCAATCTATAGTTTGCAGGAATATCCTCATACATTGTTTCTAGAAGGTGCAGTTTACACCGTAGAAAATAGGAGGTCTAGATGAAGATTGGCCTACGCCAAAAGGTGATACACCAATGTGTGTCATACGGATCTTTATGTAGCTACTTGTTAGGTTTTATTACAACCTACGCTCTAATACCAATTGAGATTAAAGATGTATTCCCAAGAGGGGGGTAAATTGGGTATTTAAAATTTCTTTGCAGAATTTTAGTTTAGTTTTACCCTTTTAATTTGGATCACCACAATCACACAAACACAAGAATCTAATCAGCGACCGTGCTATACCAATCGGGAGTCCTAGATATGAATATGAAATCTAAAAATATAATCCAAACTCAAACTTCAATTAATTTAGTTAAGCAATTAACAGAATCTGATTTTTAACAATGATCAATGATATTTTCAACACACAATTTCAGTAGTACAACTATGATCATCTTAGCACTTATGCTTCAATCAAATAATCAATCACCAATACTTAACCTCAGCAATTTTGCACCTAAATTCAAAGATAATGCTTATTTGATTTTTTTTAATCCAAGAATATAAACCAACTTTCAAGATACAACTTGATTCAAACACAAATAATCTCAAATATTCAGCAAGTTTCCAATATTCAGCAAGTTCTCAATGAATATATAAACATACACATAGGTTATAATCTTGCAAGAATTTAAAAAGTAAGGGAAGAAGAGCTAAACACAAAAATTTTTTCAAGGTTCGGCCATCAACCTACGTCCTTGCCTCAAAAAACCTGTTTCGAAAATTTTCCTTTCTACTTCGTTACCAAGTGAAGTATCCCTTTCTCCGTTCAAGGTGGAGATGCCCCTTTAATGAGAACAACCCTCTCTCTAGGCAACAAATCAAAATCCTTGAACTATTAATAACAAAACAAACAAAGCAAGATTGTTTGTACAATAGAAATACTCCTCAAAAGAGTAGATTAGTACACATTAGAATCAATATACTTTAATGAAATCAATGAAGAGATGAAGCTAAGATTATATCACCAGTAATCTGATTATAGAGTATGGATTTCAAAAGAACAAATCAAATTTTCATGAGATTTGAGCAAGAACACACAGCAGCCCTTTTAAAAAATATTTCAGCAATAACACCTTTTGAATTTGTATGTGCATATATCGATGCCCTAATTTGCGAGAATATGATCTATATATAGTGCAAAGAAGTTTTTAAATGTTTCCCCCCAAGTTTTTTCTGAGTTTGGGAACCATTAATTCAAATTTAGAAACAAGATCAACGTTGTTAACAGTTTAAAACATAGACATCAGTCCACTAAGCCATAGTGATAGTCACCAGAACTCTTTAAAAATAGCGCATTCTGAAAGTCAGTAATGGATCATTCAACTGGTCACAATGGTTCAATCATATGTTCCTGTTCTGTTCGTTCATTACCAAAGTTAGTAGCATATCAGTCGCCTTATCATATATCATTAGTCGCCTAACCACTTGGCTACACCTTGTTTTTCAAAGTTTGATTCCAAAACTTAAACTTGTAACTTGGAAAACTCAATTTATGCTTTATGAAAATATTTTCCATGTATAAAAATAGGTCTCTAAGTCCATAATAATTCCTAAGAGCTTCAATCATCAATATTGAAATTTGAAATACTTACATGAGACTTTAACAAGATGAATCTGTGAATTACGGTGTTATCCCAAGAGGGGGAGTGAATTGGGTATTTCAAAATTATTTAAGTTTATTTAACCACTTAATCCCTATTTCGATATTTAACAAAATAATCGCAAGGGCTTGAAATTAATTCCAATTATTATCCTAATAAATTCAATTATACCCAATTAATTATCAAGTGCATGTAATGTTAATCAACATACAAACATACAAAAACTGATCATAAAATGCAAGCGGAAATTAAAAATTTAATGGAAGAGAGAAAGCAAACACGATTTTACGAGGTTCAACCAACCAGGCCTACGTCCTTGCCTTGAGCAACCCATTCAAGGATTCCACTAAATCTATACTCCTTTAACCGAGACGGAGCTTTCCTTACAATCCGTTGCATAAAAGAGGCACAACTTCCTCCTACTCCACTGCTTACAAGAGATTCAGCTTTCTCCTTAAACCCAGTTCACAAAATGTATATATAATTAATAACTCAAGATCAATCTCTCAAAATGAATATTCAAGAATAAGTTTGTGAGATGAAAAACTCTTTAAGAATAAGCAAACAATTAGATTGATCGCCAAACCTCAATACCCAAGTTGTTTGCACAATATTCGTTGGAACTCCTTCTGAAAATCAACGTAGCCCATGCTTAGATATGATGTAAATGCTTTGAAATCGCAAGTAAGAGCTTAGCAATGTGTTTAATGCTTTCTAGAGTTGTGTATACATTCAAGGCTCCCAATCATATGCCAAAAGTGAGGCACTAGGGTTTAGAAGTTGTTTTTATAAGTAATCTCGGTCTTAGGTTAAGTCTTGACCGTTGGATCAATTTGATTAAATGACTAACCCGCGTGTTTTCCCACTAAAGTTTAGATTTTTAGAGTTTTTGTAGGTTCAGACTGCTGGGCATTCGGGTTCAGACATCTCATGTTCCTTAAAGTACTGAAAAGTATAGTCTGAACATAGGGTTAGACGACTTAACCGGTCAGACAACCGATTTGTAGTTTCAGTCTTCTAAAGTCCCAATTTAGACGACTAAACTGAGGGTTCAGACGTCTGAAGCTGTTTTGCCTATTCTATGTTTCAATAATCAAATCTTCAGATGATTGAACTAATTCTTCAGTCTTCTGAGGAAATTTTTCAGACATCTAATGTAAAACTTCAGTCGTTTGAGGTTGCATCTTCAGACTTCTGTGGGTACACCTCAGTCGTCTAGGCAGACCAACTTCAGAATTTTTATTTTCATTTTCAAAATCAATTTTGCTCTCTTACTTTGATCCCTTATAAAACATTTTTCAGGGTTCAAAATAAGGTCTCTAAGTCCATGTTTAACCCTATAAAATTTTCATGAGATGCATGTGTAGGGCATATTTTGAGCTTCTAGCTATATCATATAAAATATGCAAATACAATCAATTCTAAATACTCATTCCCATGATGATCTTGAACTTGACGCTTGCATCTTCACTCTTCTACTATTTTAGTTCCATGGATTGTGTCAGGTTGTATATGCTTTAATCCTCATGGCTTCCATGACTTCCTAACCTTCCGTGCATGCTAAATATTGTTCTTGTTCACAATCTCAATGCATAGATCAAATACCAAGTGATTTGTCATTATCAAAATAGGATTGGACTCAAAGAGTCAACAATCTCCCCCTTTTTTATGATGACAAATACACAAGAAAAAATAGAGAATGGGATACGCCTAACAAGGCTCCCCCTCAAATAATGGACAATCTAAAATTCAGCAATATGACATATGCTCATACACAATGTAAAATAGGCAATAGTTTTGCACGTATTACTCATGTACTTACGTACTTTTCTCCTTGGCATTCAAAAAAAAAACTTTTGCAAACTATTTTTGCTAACTATTTTTACTATAACCTTATATTTTTCTCTCCTTTTTGACATCAACAAAAAGTGAAAAGCAAGGTGTAGTCCCAAGAGGGGGGGTGAATTGGGTTTAAAAATTTTCTTTTAAATCTTTTTAGGAATTCTTAACTTGTTGTTGATTTTTCAAACTTTCAGCAAAAGCTTATTTCTTAATTCAATCCAAAACCACACAATCATTCAATCTTCCAAGTAATCAATCAACCAAACCAATCAACCACAATTTGAAAGTAAACAACCAAATCAAGATTAAAATATACAGCACTTTAAGTAATGTAAGAACTTAAGATGGTTGTTTGTTTATATAAGCCCTATGGATATAAATTTGAAAACCTTGTAGAGAAAGTTATTTGTTTCTTAATTTAATAATCAACAATCCATTCACACTCTTCTCAAAATTCAGAATTCAAATAAACTTTTAATTAATTTATCTTTGGGATGTTAACCAAGTAACGTACTCCCGTATGGTTCCGAAAGATATGGTTTAACCAACGTACTCCCTTTCGATTTTCACAACTCAAATCAAAATTAGACTTTAAGTTTACTTGATTTCCAAATATACGTAGCATATATGATTATCAATTAAACCATCCACGTAATTGAAATATGCTGAAAATAAAGAGTAAGCGAAAGAGAGAGTGAGACCGGGATTTTTACAAGGTTCGGCTTATACCCAGCCTATGTCCTCGCCTTTGGAAAATCACAAAAGGATTCACTAAACATGTTCCTTTACCAGGCAGAACAAACCTTTACACACTCCTTCAGTAGGCTAAAGCCCACCTCTACAAACAATGTACCCTCGTTCGGTCACTCCTTCAATTAGGCTAGAGCCCGCCTCTCTAAACAATAGCCCCTTGCTTAGTGAACGATCCAAACAATCTTTGGAATCATCAATCTACAAGATACAAATCAAATATTTGTGTACAAAGAATTGCTCACACAAAGAGCTAATTAGTACAGTTCAAAAACTATATACTTCAACAAAATTCACAATACGAAATTCAGATTGAAGCACTAGAAATTTTTCACCGTATGATTCTTTCTATGGATGAACGAATTTATAGTTGAAGCACAATATCAGTGAGAAAATCAGAAAGAATTTAGTAAGCTTCGTGGGAGTTGTGAGCAACAAAGAGCTTTGTGATTTTCAGAATGCGTGAGAGAGTTTGATTGCTGAAATTGAATTCTTGGTGTACAAATCAATGTAACTTAAGGGTATTTATAGATGTAGAAAGATATCTAGCTTGTCCCCCAAGTTTACTTGGAGTAGGGTCCAAGTTTTATATTAATTTGGGCCTCAAGTAATTGAAATTTCAAAAATATATCCGTTGAGTATTTTGAAATTTGTCGCGAGCCAGACGATTGTGTGGTCTCTGGCAGTCGGTTGTCCATGCATTTCAAGAATAAATTTTACAAACAGTAAGGTCACAGTCGTCTGTCATAGGGGAGACAATCGTTTGTCACTGAACAATCAAGTTTTTTAAAACAAACAGAAGGGTGTCGGATGATTGACAAAATACACTCAGTCGTCTCACTTGTCACTGACAGTTGTCTGTCAAGTACTCGACAGTCGTCTATCAAGTACTCGACAGTCGTCTGTCAAGCTTCTGTCTTGCTTAATTTAAGTCCTTTAATATGTCAGATGACTATCCATTAATAGTTAGTCATCTGTCAACTAGTTGTTTCTTATCTCAAGATATTTTTGATTTCTCTATTCTTTGTTTATTTAGACTTAGAATCTTAATTGGTTTTTCTTTGAAAAACATGTTTAAAGACTTAAAACTAAGGTCCCTAATTCTTGTTTGCCTAATGAGCTTCAAAATGAAAAATCATATTTGAACCATTCTTGAAGTACTTACAAAGCTTGTCCTAAAGACTCATTTGATTCTTCTTTTCTTTGAGTTCTTTTTATTGCTGAGCTTCAATGATCTTGAATTTGATGTGAGCTTTTAATTCTTTATCTCTCTTGATCTTTCATTACTAATTCATACTTTGAGCTTCATTGATCTTTGAGCTTTCCATGTTGACCACTTGAGCATTTATTCTTGAAGCTTTTTCTTTAATATCAATGCTCTCATGATCTTCAAGTTTTAATCCATGCCTTGAGCTTGATATAATAATCCTTCTTTGAAATATAAGCTTTCATGAAATCTTTAACCTTGCATTCATCATTGAGTCCTGAAAATACATCACTTAAACAAAGCATGTTAAGATCTACTTATTTGTTAGCATCAAAACAGGATGTTAAGCCTTGTAAGTCCAACAATCTCCCCTTTTTTTATGATGACAAATAAGAAGCAAAAATTCGAATGAACCTTAAAAAGACTCCCCCTTTTCAATAAGCATCATCTTAACATTATTTGCATGATCAATATTAATTTCAAAAACTCTTTTATAATCATGCTCATCACTTCATTTTACAATCATGCTCATCACTTCATTCAAGTTCAAGTTTATCAATTACTTCTCCTCCTTTTGATATATATAATGTTCATGCTCAATTTTTGCTTAAAACTTCTTCCCCTTTTCACATCAATCAAAAAGGAAAAAAATGATTAAGTTCAAATAAAATCATATTTTGAGCATATCATCAAACATGCATATCAAACAAACGTACACACTCAATTTATTATTTTTCAATATAGCATTTGTAGTGTGTTTTAATAGACACGTAGATGAGTTTTAACATCTTTACTAATAACTTTTTCCCCCTTTTTGTCATTATTCAAGATACCAATTGTTGATTTTATGATACCAATTTAAAATTTAATTCATGATATCAATTTAAAAATTTATTAATTCATGATACCAATTGATTAATAGGGAAACAATCATAATATAAGCAATAAGTCATAACACTCCCCCTGAATTCAATACATTCAGTTTTGTTACCAATTTTTCTTTTATCATCCCTTGTTTCAAAACATCGATTCACATCATGTATCAAATATTAATATCATGTCAATATCATCAATGTCATACCATGCTTATAGATATAATCATATTTTTCATGCTCAAAAACAAATTTAACTTTTAGATTGTGATACCAAGTGAACTTTTAAATTTTGATATCAATTAAAATATTCATGAATACCGAAGTACTTTATAGTACCAAAGTCATTATCACATCATGCATAGCTCATGGATACCAATATAACTATTATATCTTTCATAACTGATAGATATCAATATAAAGAGCAGTAAGTTTATTCATATGATTCATCAATAGCATGCATGATCAAGAATTAATCTCATATCAGAATTCATACTTATCTTCAAATATTCAACATAGTGAGCCATAAAGTTTCAATGTAAGTCAAGTCAAGTCAAGTCATACACATGTAGCATATAGCATATCATATAGGCATGTAAGCATGTAACATATAAGCTTTCATTCTCAAATATCTTTTTCTTAATATTTTCTTAAGTTAAACCTCATAAAAATCATCCTATGATGTTTGCCAACAATGCCATTTTGAATTCGTTATAATAGCTCTTAAACTCATCTTTAAATTTTTTCTATTTCAACTAGTTCGTTTGTTGATCATGAATTAAGTTACTTTCTCAATTTTTAAAGGGGAATTACTTAATTCATGGAGTTTTTCGTTTATGAACTAGTCTTTCATCTTGGTACTCATACTTTCTTGGGTCTGGTTGGTTTAATAAAGGAAGTTATCTTAATTCTCCATACTGGTTTAGTTTTCGCACCCTTTCTTTTAAATGGACATTCAAACTTTATATGTCCCTTTTTCTTACATTGATAGCATATAGTGTCAGTGTAGGCATTAGAGGATGTGCTAGTATAATCTTTAGATATTTTTGAAAAATTACCCATGCATAGATTCTTTTTCTTTTTCTTTTCAATTCCATTAAATCTAATTCCTTCTTTATTTAAGGTCATCCTTTGTGAGCCTATCATTTTGTCAAAATTTTCCTTTCTTTTTGTGAGGTTGTAAATGATTTTTTTTTTAATCTTCAATTTTATTTTTGAGATCATTTATCTCTATCTCTTTCTTGTCATCAACCTTCTTTAGTGATTTCTCTAATTCTTGAGATGATTTTCTTATTTTATCCTCTAATTCATAAATATATATACCTTTCTCATATACCATAGACGATAGGGATCGAAGGTCTTCTATCATTTTTTCATTCTTACTTTCTAATTTTTTGATTTTCAAGTCTTTTTCTTTTTCAGCAAGATTTTATATTCTAACTACTTTGTCATAGCTTCATTCTTACTTTCTATTGATTCTTAAATTCTTTTCTCTTTCAGCAGTTCTAAGGGATTCTAACTCTTTCATTATACCTTCATTCTTATTTTTCAATGATGTGTTTTGTTTAGTTACTTTAATTAGCATCTTATGAATTTTGAATAAATCATTTTCGTAATTCATCATAAGATGGCATACACTCATCATTGGATTCATCACTACAAGAATTATTTAAAGATTTAGGTGAGGCGCTTTCCTCATCCTCCCAAGCCATAAAGCAAGTATAAGCAACCTCTTAGTGTAATGACTCGAAGAATAATGGTATTTAAATAATAAAGAGGGAGGGAAATGGAAACAGAAATAGAAGGAACACAGGGAGTTTGTCGACGAACACAAGGAGTTTGTCGATGAGCGCACAAGGAGACCTTGTCGACAAAACCATGTCTCGTCGACGAGAAGATACCGAGAGGGGTATTGGGCAATCTGAAATTTGTCGACGAGGAAGTAAGGTTCGTTGACAAAATCACTTAAAAACTCGTCGACGAAATGACGTGTCTCGTTGACGAATTCGGGCCTATAAATAGTGAAAACTCGGGTTAATTTGCAAAAAATGATGTAAATCTTCCTCTCTCTCTCTCTCTCCTCTCTCTCTCTCTCTCTCTCTCTCTCTCTCTCTCTCTAAACGCCTCTCCCTCCTTCTTTCTTCGATTTCGGCTCCTTTTCTTGCTAAATCAAAAATTTGAGGCCACCACGACGCTCCTGGTGAAGTTCTCTGCAAGACTGCTGGAGCTAATCGTTGGTGGAATTGGTTTGGAATTCATCCCAAATTCAAGGTAACGTGTTTTATTCAGAATCTGCTTTCCCTATAGTTATAGGAAATGTTGTATGTAGTAAAATACTGATGTTTTGTTTTGGGGGATGTCGCTTTCAGGGTGTTAAGTGGAGAACCCTATGGGTGTAGGGCCAGAGTTTAGTGAGGGCTTTTCAGACACTAGGTAATGGAAATATGCTTTGTTAGGATATTTGATTATAGTAATAGGAATTTTACATATATGCATGTATACTAGTTATTAGGTAGTTTTTACAGAATATGAGGTTCTAAAGTATGTGTGGCCTGAGTAGATATTATTTAATGTAGAATTTTATACAGCTTTTCCCGTATATGATGCTATTCAGATAGCTTCACAGATATATATGTACACAAATATTTATTCAGATCAGCACGCATAGTATTTACAGAATGTTACGTGTTCCTAAATGCCATATCACTCAAAGTATACAGACAGATTATACAGTTATAGCATCAAGATGCTACAGATATTACAGTATTTACAGTTCAGATTAATTGTGTTATGGTTATTTTGGAAACATAATGAAAACAGTAAAAAGAGTATAGTATATATTTATATGGTATCAAATCCCTATGGAAAGATTATAGACAGATACAGTTACAAAGCACGGTACCGTTGCACATATCTCTGATAGTGTGTGGGTACCGTCAAACTATGCTCGGAGAGGATGCAGCTCCCTAGTTCACTAGATTGAGGGGACCAATTTGATGAGGTAGCAGCTAGTCTCGAGCTTAAGAGTGGATGCAGTTTGGTCGGACTAAGGTATTGTACAGTATGATGACTTACTTGGAGGGCCGACCAGAGTTAAGTCCCACCTATGGGCCACTCAACCCTGTCATGAGGGGTTAAATCATGACATACAGAGTCCTAGGGAAAGAGCACAGTTATGTATATGTATATGTAAACTGTTTTACAGCTTTTGTTATATATAGTATGATATTAGCAGTATGAATGATAGAAATTTCAGATGATACAAATATTTTAAACTACTATACATATGATATATGTGCTTTATAGATTTTTCAGATCATGCAGTTTTAAATACTATTATTATAGTTATACTACTCGGTCACCACACACTAGTAATAGCATATTTCCACTTACTAAGCGTCATCTCACCTCATTACTTTACCATTTTTCAGTTGAACCAACTAGACGAGCAGATCAGGCTCGCAGATAGAGAGGTTAACTGGTTACCCTGATTGTAGGGTGAGTTTGTGACAGAGTTATGTATTTTTGGGGTAGATGATACTAGGGAGTTGTTTAATATGACTATGGTTTGAATATTTTGAGTTTTGGTATTGTACAGTATAATGGTTGTATGACTTATGTATCCACTGTTTAGATATGGTTATATATATATATTCAAAAAAATGGTGAGAATTTTGAGGATGTTACATTTGGGTATCAGAACCTAGGTTGCTAGGTTCTGCAGACTCTAGAGTGCAGTGGAAAACAATACCAGAATTCAAGAAAGGAATTGAGGTTTTATTCCGTGATCCGAATATAGGACTTTTGTGGTAGTTTCCATGTTTTTTCCTAGGATGACAATTCTAGGAAAACCATAGTAAACTGTTGACAAGTCATGTGTTTAGATTACAGGATTTGATTTGGGGTCAAGAACAGGAGGGATTATTAATAGAGAATCTGAAGTTTTAATTGAATAGAATAAGTTAGGTGTGTATGGGAAATAGGATTCTGAAACGGTGTATTGTGTGTTTGCAGGATGGACCCAAGGGGTAGTAGCGCTCACGCTAGTGGAGATGATGGAGCGGGTCCTTCTGGCACAAGTGGAGGAGATTCAGATGTTGTGCTACGTAGTGTGGCTTCGCAAGTTATGGCTGAGATTGATTGGAGCTCTAGGGAACAGGGAGGTCCATCACTATATCAGGTATGTACCATAGAGAAATTTATGAAGATGAACCCGCCGGCGTTTTTTGGAGCAGCTAACCCAACAGTGGCAGAGAACTGGTTGCAGAAGGTAGAGAAGATTCTGACAGCAATTCACTACACCGATGAGTAGAGAGTCTTATATGCCATGTACAGACTGGCGGTGGAGGCTGAGAAATGTTTGGCAGCCACCAGATTGTTGGAGGAGCAAAAGGCGATTCCAGTACACATGACCTAGGCTCGATTCAGGGACGTGTTCTTTAATGGATATTATCCTGCCATTGTCAGAGAGGCTTGGGTATAGGAGTTCTTGTGTTTGTCCCAGGGGTCATTGATAGTCCATTAGTACACAGAAAAATTTATCGAGCTCTCGCGTTTCTGCCCGTATATCATCCCTGATGAAGTAAAGAAGGCCAGAATGTTCGAGAAGAATTTGAGGTGAGATATTTATCGGCAGGTGGCGGTACTGAGGATCCAGGATTTTGCAGAGTTGGTTGACAGGGCCATTATAGCTGAGGAGAGTCTGCAGAAAGAGACTGAGACACAGAATCAGAAGAAAAGGACCGCACCCTCAAGCTTTCAAGAAGGACCCAGCTGAGGCCCTTTGAGAGGAGATAGATCTGGCAGAGGTCAAAGACAAATGGTAGAGTAGGGCGTATTTTAGGGTGGTCAGCCTCCCATCATTTGTACCATATGTGGACGGAGACACCCGGGTGAATGTCGGCTGGGGGAGAATGTTTGCTATCGCTATGGGAGGCCTAGTCATATGGCTTAATCCTATCAGATGCCACCAGGTTATGTATCAGCTTCCAGACCATTTCGGGGAGGATATCAAGCACCCTGCGGAGGTCAGTAGAGGAATACTTCGCCGGCAAGATTCTATACGTTGACGTCGGGTGACGCTAAGACGGTCGAGGACATAGTTATAGGTATCCTTACTGCTTTACCATATACAATTATTGTTTTATTTGATATAGGTGCCACCAATTCCTTTATATTGGCAGGATATGTGAAAATAGCTGGAATAGAGACACAGCCATTAGATATAGAACTGTCTGTGGGTACACCGATGGGGTCTTTGGTGAGATGTAGGAGGATACTTCAGAATTTTCCAGTAAGTATTCAGGAGAGGATATTATCAGTTGATCTAGTAGTCCTAGATATGCAGGGGTTTGATGTAATATTGGGTATGGACTGGCTAGCTACTCATAATGCCAGTATAAATTTCCATCAGAAAGAAGTTATTTTCAGACCCCCGGGCGAGCAGGAATACAAATTCATAGGTTCACGCGTACGTGCCTCACCACAACTAGTGTTGGCTATTCAGGTGAGGGGAATGCTACAAGATGGTTGTCAGGGGTATGTCACATACATAAAAGAATTTCCGAATGAAGAATTAAAACAAGCTGACATACCAGTAGTGAGGGAATTCCCAGACATCCTTCCAGAAGAATTGTCTGGTTTACCGCCTGACCGTGGGATTGAATTTACTATAGATCTTCTGCCAAGGTCTGCACCAATATCTAAAGCACCATACCGTATGGCCCCAGTAGAGTTAAAAGAATTGAAAGAACAATTACAGGAATTACTGGATAAAGGTTTCATCAGGAACAGTGTGTTGCCTTGGGGTGCACTAGTTCTATTCGTGAAAAAGAAGGATGGGACCATGAGGTTGTATATCGATTATAGAGAGATAAATAAACTGATAGTCAAGAATAAATATTCTCTCCCTAGGATCGACGATTTATTTGATCAGCTACAGGAGACCCAAGTTTACTCTAAAATTGACCTGTAATCGGGTTACCATCAAGTGAAAGTTAGAGCAGAGGATATTTCGAAGACAGCATTTCGAACCCGATATGGGCATTATGAGTTCTTGGTGATGCCATTCGGGTTGACGAAGGCACCAACAGTATTCAAGGATTTAATGAATCGAGTGTTTCATCAATATTTGGACCAGTTTGTGGTTGTCTTCATTTATGATATACTGGTCTACTCGAGGGGTTTTGAGGAGCATGAACATCATTTAAGGCTGGTGTTGCATATATTAAAAGAAAGCAAATTGTATGCAAAATTCAAGAAATGTGACTTCTACCTAAGGCAAGTTACCTTTCTCGGCCATGTGATCTCTAAAGCAAGTGTATCAATTGATCCGAGTAAAATAGAGGCAGCAGTAAGTTGGAAAAGGCCATGCAGCGTTCAAGAGGTCAGGAGTTTTCTAGGATTAGCAGGCTATTATCGGTGCTTCGTAGATGGCTTCTCCAGACTATCAGATCCATTAACACGGCTTACTAGGAAAACTGTGAAGTTTAATTAGACCGACGACTGTGAATGGAGTTTTTAGGAGTTAAAGTGGCAATTAGTTTCAACTTCGGTATTAACTATTCCATCAGGGGAGGGCGAGTTTGTAATATACAGTGATGCCTCTTTGAAGGGTCTTGGATGTGTGTTGATGCAGCATGGTAGGGTTATTGTGTATGCATCTAGACAGCTTAAAGAATATGAGAAGAATTATCCTGTCCATGATTTAAAACTTGCTGCGGTGGTGTATGCTCTTAAGATCTAGAGGCATTACCTATATGGTGGAAAGTGCAAGATTTTCATGGCTCACAAGAGCCTGCAGTATTTCTTTACTCAGAAGGAACTAAATATGAGACAAAGAAGATGGTTAGAGCTTATTAAAGACTATGACTGCACCATTAGTTACCACCCAGGGAAAGCAAATGTAGTAGCTGATGCTTTGAGTAGGAAATCAATGGGACCAGTACTAGCAGCCATGGAGATTTCACATTCAATTTTGAGAGATTTGGAGAGGTTCAACATAGAATTAATAAAGGAAAGTCCTCAGGCAACCATTGCCATTCTAGTGTTTCAGCCTACGTTATACAAGAGGATTAAAGCAGCCTGGAGTGATTATGTAGAGTTGAAAGAGGTAATGGCTAGGGTGTGAGATGGTCTGGGTAAGGAATTCAGCATATTAGATAATGGAGCTTTGCGGTTCCGTACTAGGCTCTATGTTCCTGCAAATACCGAAATCAGGAGAACTGTATTGGAGGAGGCTCACAGATCCTTATACACCATACATCCAGGTAGCACTAAAATGTATCGAGATCTGCAAGAGTGCTTCTGGTGGAGTGGAATGAAGAGAGAGATAGCTGAATTGTATAGCAGTGCTTGACGTGCCAGCAGGTTAAAGCTGAGCACCAGAGACCAGCAGGGCAATTGCAGCCATTATTTATTCCAGAATGTAAATGGGATCATGTTTCGATGGATTTCGTTACGAGATTACCATCAGTATGTCATGGATTAAATGCAATTTGGGTGGTTGTGGATCGTTTGACGAAGACCGCTCATTTTATCCCTATTAACATCGGCTATTCCATGGACAGACTGGTAGAGATATATGATCAGGAGATAGTTCATGTTCATGGAGTACCAGTATCCATAGTCTCGCACTGAGATCCTCGGTTTACTTCACGATTCTAGAAAAGTTTTCAGGAAACTATGGGTACAAAGTTAGCATTTAGCACTGCTTTCCATCCCCAGACAGATGGACAGACTGAGAGGATGATCCAGACATTAGAAGATATGTTTCGTGCATGCGTGCTGGATTTTGGGGGTAGCTCGACTCAGTTTCTACCACTAGTTGAATTTTCTTATAATAACAGCTACCAGACTAGTAGCAGCATGGCTCCATATGAGGCATTGTATGGTAGGAGATGTTGTTCTCCTCTCTTCTAGGATGAGGTAGGTGAAAGGCGAGTTTTGGGTCCAGAGATAGTACAGCAGGCCTTGTGATAAGGTCTGACTAATTGAATAAAGAATTAGTACCGCGCAGAGTTGACAGAAAAGCTACGCTGACACTCACCGCCAAAAACTGAAGTTTAATGTGGGAGATCAAGTATTTTTTAAGATAGCTCCTTTGAAAGGAGTTATGAGGTTTGGAAAGAATGGCAAGTTAAGCCCTAAGTATATTGGTCCTTTTGAGATACTAGAGAGAATAGGGTCAATTGCCTATAGGCTAGCCTTTTCACCGGTTTTGGCTCGAATTCATGATGTGTTTCATGTTGCTATGTTAAGGAAATACGTCTCAGACCCATCCCACATAATCAGCTATGAAGAGATAGAACTTAAGGATTCACTAGCTTATGAACAGACGCCAGTCCATATTTTGGATAGAAAGGCACAAGAACTACGTACTAAAGAAATTCAACTAATGAAGATTTTGTGAAGGAACCATGCTATGGAAGAAGCCTCATGGGAACTCAAGGATGAAATTAAAAAGAAATACCCACATTTGTTCCAAGAATAATCAGGTAATGTAAATAGATAGGTAATGTTTCTTTTGCAGGTACATGTACTATTTAGTTAGTAAGTAGTTTTTAATTTTATTTGTGTAATCTCCCAGAACACAGAATGTAACCACGGCATTCCTCCGCCATAAGTGAGGGCAGGTCATAAAATAAGTAGACCATTTTGCATTTAAAGAATGATGAGTTATATGAATAGTAAATTTCAAGGACAAAATTTTATAAAGAGGCGAGAATGTAATGACCCGAAGAATAATAGTATTTAAATAATAAAGAGAGAGGGAAATGGAAATAGAAATAGAACGAGGCTGTAGACTTCGTCGATGAATGCTTCATGTTCGTCGACGAGCATATAAGGAGACCTCGTCGACGAAACCATGTCTCGTTAATGAGAAGATACCGAGAAGGGTTTTGGGCAATCTGAAATTCATCAACAAGGAAGTAAGGTTCGTCGACAAAATCACTTAAGAACTCGTCGACGAGATGACCTGTCTCGTTGATGAATCCGGGCCTATAAATAGTGAAAACCCGGGTTAATTTGCAAAAAAAATTGCGTAAATCTTCCTCTCTCCCTCTCTAAACGCCTCTCCTTCCTTCTCTCTTCGATTTCGGCCCCTTTTCTCCCCAGATCGAAAATCCAAGGCCACGACGACGCTTCTGGTGAAGTTCTCTGCAAGATTGCTGGAGCTGATCATTAGTGGAATTGGTTTGGAATTCATCCCAAATTCCGAGTAAGGTGTTTTATTTAGAATCTGTTTTCCTTACAATTATAGGAAATGTTGTATGTAGGAAAATGCTGATATTTTGTTTTGGGGGATGTCACTTTTAGGGTGTTGAGTGGAGAACCCTACGGGTGTAGGGCCAGAATTTTCATGGCCTTTTTGTTTTTCAAGGTGTAGTAGCTTTCTTGGCCTTTTTGTTTTTCTTTTTAGACTCTTTCTTTAGTAGTAGTGGACATTCCGGTTTTATATGTCCAACTTTGTTGCAATTATAACACCTAGGGGTTTTATTCTTTGATTTCTTGGTGCTAATATCTTCTTCATCTGATTCAGAGTCTAGATTTCTTCTTTTAAATTTATTTTTCCTTCTGAGAATTTTTGCTAGCTTCTTAGATATGAAGGCTACTTCATCTTTATCCATCTCTTCTTCACTACTAGAGTTTTCTTTTGAAGTTTTAAAGGCTATTGATTCTTGGGCTTTGCTTTTTCCACTCTTTTCATTCATTGTCATTTCGTATGTGAAGAGAGAACATATAAGTTCATCTAAGGAAGTGGTTTTTAGATTTCTTCTGTCCATTATGGCAATGCCTTTTGGTTCCCATATAGGTGACAGCCCTCTAAGAATTTTCCTTATCTTCTCATAAGTAGTGTAGGTTTTTCCTAGTACATTTAGGGAATTTATTATGTGAGTGAACCTAATAAACATATTAGTTATGGATTCATTTGGGTTCATCTTAAAAGCTTCATATTCACTTGTAAGCATATTGATCCTATTATCCCTAACATCTATAGTACCTTCATAAGTAACTTCTAGCTTGTCCCATATTTCCTTAGCCGTTTTGCAAGCCATTACTCGATTAAATTCATTAGCATCTAAAGCATGATGTAAAGCATTCATAGCACTAGAATTAACTTGCAACATCTTATGATCTAAGTTTGTCATATCATTTTTCTCCTTGGGAACTTGTTTTCCATCAACTAGTTTAAAACGAATTTGGTCACCATCCATAACAACCTCCCAAGCTTTCCAATTCATAGTTTGAAGATAGATTTGCATTCTCTTTTCCCAAAAGCTATAGTTGTGTCCACACAAGATTGGTAGCCTAGTTGAAGATTGTCCCACTCCAAAGGGAGCTATGCCTAAGTGAGCCATTAGGATCTTTTTATAGCTACTAATTAAGATTTTCTATAACCCCACTCTAATACCAACTGAAAAGCAAGGTGTCGTCCCAAGAGGGGGTGAATTGCGTTCAAAAATTTTTTTTAAAATCTATTTAGGTATTCTTAACTTGTTGATTTTTCAAACTTTCAGTAAAAGCTTATTTCTTAATTCAATCCATAACCACATAATCATTCAATTATTCATGTAATCAATCAACCACAATTTGAAAGCAAAACCAAATCAAGATTAAAATATACAACACTTTGGGTAATGTAAGAACTTAATATGGTTGTTTGTTATATAAGCCCTATGCATATAAATTTGAAAACCTAGTAGAGAATGTAATTTTTTTCTTAATTTAATATTCAACAATCCATTCACACTCTTCCCAAAATTCAGAATTCAAATAAACTCTTAGTTAATTTATCTTTGGGATGTTAACCAAGTAACGTACTCCCGTATGGTTTCCGCAAGATATGGTTTCACCAACGTACTCCCTTTCGGTTTCCGCAACCAAAATCAAAATTAGACTTTAAGTTTACTTGATTTCCAAATATACATAGTATATATGATTATCAATTAAACCATCCACGTAATTTAAATATGCTGAAAATAAAGAGTAAAGGAAAGAGAGAGTGAGACCGAAATTTTTACGAGGTTCAGCTTATACCCAGCCTATGTCCTTGCTTTGGAAAACCACTAAGGTATTCACTAAACCTGTTCCTTTACTAGGCGAAACAAACCTTTACACACTCCTTCAGTAGGCTAGAGCCCACCTCTCTAAACGATGTACCCTCATTCGGTCACTCCTTCAATTAGGCTAGAGCCCACCTCTCTAAGCAATATCCCCTTGCTTAGCCAACGATCCAAACAATCCTTGGAATCATCAATCTACAAGATACAAATCAAATATTTGTGTACAAAGAATTGCTCGCACAAAGAGCTGATTAGTACAGCTCAAAAACTATATACTTCAATAAAATTCACAATGCGAAATTCAGATTGAAGCTCTAGAAATTTTTCACCGTATGATTCTTTTAATGGATGAAAGAATTTATAGTTGAAGCACAATATCAGTGAAAAAATTAGCAGTACTTTAGTAAGCTTCGTGGGAGTTGTGAGCAACAAAGAGCTTTGTGATTTTCAGAATGCTTGAGAGAATTTGATTGCTGAAATTCAATTCTTGGTGTACAAATCAATGAAACTCAAGGGTATTTATAGATGTAGAAAGGTATCTAGCTTGTTCCCCAAGTCTACTTGGAGTAGGGTCCAAGTTTTATATTAATTTGGGCCTCAAGTAATTGAAATTTCAAAAATATATCCATTGAGTATTTTGAAATTTTCTGTGAGCCAGATGACTGTGTGGTCTCTGGTAGTTGGTTGTCCATACATTTCAAGAATAAATTTTACAAACAATAAGGTGGTAGTCGTCTATCATAGGGGAGACAGTCATATGTCACTGAACAACTAAGTTTTTTAAAAAAAACAGAAGGGTGCCAAATGACTGACAAAACACACCCAATTGTCTCAGTTGTCACTGACAGTTGTCTGTCAAGTACTTGACAGTCGTCTGTCAAGCTTCTGTCTTACTTAATTTAAGTCCTTTAATATGCCAGATGACTATCCATTGACAGTTAGTCGTCTGTCAACTAGTTGTTTCTCATTTCAAGATATTTTTTGTTTCTCTTTTCTTTGTTTATTTAGACTTGGAATCTTAATTGGTTTTTCTTTGAAAAACATGTTCCAAGACTTAAAACTAAGGTCCCTAAGTCTTGTTTGCCTAATGAGCTTCAAAATGAAAAATCATATTTGAACCATTCTTGAAGTACTTACAAAGCTTGTCCTAAAGACTCATTTGATTCTTCTTTTCTTTAAGTTGTTTCTATTGCTGAGCTTCAATGATCCTGAATTTGATGTGAGCTTTCAATTCTTTATCCCTCTTGATCTTTCATCACTAATTCAGACTTTAAGCTTCATTGATCTTTGAGCTTTCCATGTTGATCACTTGAGCTTTTATTCTTGAAGCTTTTTCTCTAATATCAATGCTCTTATGATCTTCAAGTTTTAATCCATGCCTTAAGCTTGATATAATCATCCTTATTTGAAATATAAGCTTTCATTAAATCTTTGACCTTGCATTCAAAATTGAGTCCTGAAAATACATCACTTAAATAAAACATGTTAAGATCTACGTGTTTGTTAGCATCAAAACAGGTTGTTAATCCTTGTAAGGCCAATAAAAAGGTATATAACAAAAATGTTATGACATAATTATATCTCATCTTTAAAAAGATATGCAACCTCTATATTTCAAAATTGTACTGTGAAATATGTCTCCCTGTGTTATTCAATTTACTTTTCCCCCTTGCTAATGCAAAACTGTGTTGTTAAATTAAATTTCAATGTAAACATACACAGTGTGTCAATTTACATAGACATGGATAAGAAAAACAGTCATTAAAGTTCAAAATGTAGACTCTATGAGTCAATCATATTTTGATAATGACAAATCACTTGGTATTTGATATGTGCATTGAGAATATGATCAGGAACATTACTTAGCTAAAAGAGTAGAAGAATGAAGATGCAAGTGTCAAGTTCAAGATCGTCATGCATCTCATGAAAATATTCTAGGGTCAAACATGGACTTGGAGACCTTAAATTGAACCCCTGAAAATGTTTTATAAGGGATCAAAGCAAGAGAACAAAATTGATTTTGAAACTGAAAAATAAAAATTCTGAAGTTGGTCTGCCTAGACGACTGAGGTGTACCATCAAAAGTCAAAAAATGCAACCGCAGATGACTGAAGTTTTACTTCAGTCATCTGAAAAAATTTCTCAAAAGACTAAAGAATTAGTTCAGTCATCTAAAGAATTAATTTTTAAACACAGAACAGGCAAAACACCTACAGACGTCTAAACCCTCAATTCAGTCGTCTGAGCTAGGACTTCAGAAGACTGAACCTACAGTTCAGTCATCTAACTTTGTGTCTAGACTATAATTTTTAGTTATTTAAGGAACATTAGACGTCTGAACCCAAACGCTCTATCATCTGAACCTGCAGAAACTTTAAAAATATGAACTTTAGCAAGAAAACACGCGGGTTATTCACTTAATCAAATTGATCCAATGGTCAAAACTTAACCTAAGGCCGAGATTACTTATAAAAACAACCTCTAAACCCTAGTGCCTCACTTTTGGCATATGATTGGGAGCCTTGAACGTATACACAACTCTAGAAAGCATTGAACACATTGCTATGCTCTTGCCTGTGATTTAAAAGCACTTACATCATATCTAAGCTTGGGCTACGTTGATTTTCAAAAGGAATTCCAGCGAATATTGTGCAAACAACTTGGGTATTGAGGTTTGACGACCAAACTAATTGTTTGCTTATTCTCAAAGACTTTTTCATCTTACAAACTTATTCTTGAATATTCATTTTGAGAGATTGATCTTGAGCTATTAATTATATATACATTTTGTGAGAGATCACTACTTGAGAAATGTTTTTGTTTAAAACTAAAATCTTGAAGAAAGTTTTAAATATATCTTCATTCAAAGATTTTCTATTTGATTAATGTAAGAATTATTTGATTGAAAATACTAAGAGCTTCTAAATACATATTCTTGTGGAATATTATTTTTGAAATATAGTGTTTAAATCTTTGCAATATTTGAAGTCGTATATTTATTCAAAGATTCAACTTTACAAATTATTGATAGCAAGAACATAGATCTATGCATTATTCAAGATTATTTATGAAAGGATCTTATTTTCTAATCTTGCATAAAGTATTCTGAAATCAAACCATACGTTCCTCCAAAGCATTTATGTTGGGAGTCCCAGCCCGAAGTATATAGTTTAGAGGGGGGGTGAATAGACTCCTTTCGTAGAATGCGTATTTTTCTACAAAATAAAAAATCTTGGCAAGATACAAGAAATTATATCGAAATATGAATACAAATCAGGCACAAGATAGAAAATAAAGAGTGTAAGGCAAAGAAAGAACAACACCGGTATTTTTATGTGGTTCAGCACCAAGCCTACGTCCACGCCTTAGAACCAAGCCAAGGATTCCACAATCCACTATAATCACTCCTTCGGCAATGGAGCGAGCCTTACAAACTCGGGAACAAATCCCTACCGCTCACAAAGAGTTTTTACCGATTCGGTTCACAAAGAACCTTACAACTTGGTTCACAAAGAACCTTTCACAAGAAGATGGGAGATTATGAAGAATGCTCCTTACATTGAGCAAATATGATTTACAACTCAAACCTCACATTATTCTCTCAAGAATTGAATCAAACACAATAAGTGAGTAAGAGAGAATGAGCACATGTAATGAATAACTAATATGCAATGTGCTAGATTTTGTATAAAATGATGTTTTTTACTACTAATGATCAAAGACCTTCAAAACCATGGTAATACAAGTCTAATAGTGGTGGTGATGCATATAAACCACCAAACTACCCTCATATTCCTCCGCCTCAATACCAGCCATAACAGATCCCTTAGAGCTGTACGCCGTCAGAATTTCTGGAGGATAGCATAACTCAAATGGTGAACATGCTCCAGCAATTCATGCAAACTCAAGTCGATCATAATAATGAATTGCGGGACACCATTAATGCGATAAGCACGCAGTTGGACATATTAGAAAACGAAGAATTGCCCGTGGAACCTCAGCCTAGTTCTCAAGAGTACCAGCAGCCACACCAACAAATACATGATGTTTCTCTTGAGACAGTAAAGACCACCACCACTTCGAGAAGTGAGAAATAATTTCCCCAACCTGAGATGCTCATCGTCGGATAACCAGTTGTCCTAGCACTAGAAGTCACTGAACCAGAAGAGGTCAAAGAAAAATCAGAGGAAACGGGGTTAGAAGAGGAGCAATTAGTTGATGAGGAGACTGATACTCATACGAAGTACCAACCTATGGTACCTTATGCTCTGAGCTCAGAAACCGTGGAACCGTCACTCCCACCTGAATCAGATGTTAAGGAGCCTAATGTGGAGGCAGACTCCTACAATGGTATGATGATATGTACACCCGATAAAGAGGGTGACCAGATTGGTGAGAGCCTAATTTTCAAGGAACCAGGTAAAAATTTTAATGTTAATGCTTCTGAAGAACTATAGGTAATTGCTCCAATAACTTCCCATCACACGTTAGTTCGTAAAGAAGCACATTTCCTGGACACGATGTTCAATAAAGACCCTTTCTTGCCCACACACGAGGATCGACCTGTACGCGTATTGTTTGGTATATTGATGAGCATTAATTCATTCGAGGTTGATTTTCGTGCAGGTATAATGACTGATCGATTGTGGCGGCTCAAATTGGAGAACTGCCGATGCAATTTATAGACCTGCGGCCACCAGACGAAATTCCTCCTGAGCCTCCGCCAAACAATTGTGATGTTTTTCTTTTCCTTCTTTTCCTTTTATTTTATCTTATTTTATTTTTAGTTAGTTTTCAGGTCTATCTCGTAGTTCGGTTTTTCTTTTCCCTTACTTCGCCACTCAGGTATGTCTTACTTTTCGCGTGCACAATCTTTTCTATTTCCCTTATGCTTTCACATTGAGGACAATGTTCCACTTTAGTTGGGGGGGATGAGCATTCACATGTAACACTATGCACGTACACATCCCGGGTCTTTAATTTCAAAACAAAAACAAAAAAAATCAAAAAGATTAAAAAAAAAAAAAAAAAAAGGAGGAGCACTAAAGGATTACATTGCATTATGCCATGCTTAACACTGACTCATACCTTTCACATACTTGCGTATAACTTAAGAATGACACACTTGAGTCAATCATGCGTAGTTTCTCTTTATATGACTTTATGACTCTATGAAGAATTGATTGGTAGTTTATTCATATTAATTTGGCTATATAATTTCATATATTTACACAGCACCTCACGAGACTAAATAAACACATTCACGTGTTTCATTGCACATAGGGTTCCTTGTGAGCACTGAGAGAACACTCATGGCGACTATGACACCTTGTGAGATATCCTTGAGCTATTTATCGTCCTTTTGAGCGTTAATATCAAATCAGAATTCACAGAACTCAATTCTCTTTTTCTAGATGATTCCTTGAACGCTAGTCTTTATTTTTGATTTGCTAGCCTAGAGGTGACACCTAGTGGGGAGATAGAAACCTAGGTCTTGTAGCCTACTCAAAATGTGAAGGCTGAGCCACCCTTAGAGATAGACTTAGTTCATGGACCACTATTCGAGCTCAATTCCCATTGATGGTATGAAGATTACAGAAGAAGTGTTATGATTGTCCTAATTGATCAAGAAAAGATAGAAAATGAAGAATGAGTAGAAAAAAGAACAAGAAATACACATGCGCATGAAATGAAATGTCAATGCTGGCCGAAATACATATAACAAAAAGTCAAGGACATGACACATGTTTTCCACGTATAAAGATGCTTCAACCGGTTAGTGCCTCAGATGTATTCATGATAAGTTTGTGAATAAGATGATCTGGGGTGGTCTCGATTGGATATGGTGAGTAGGTGAGAAGATGCTAGGGTGAAGGACCCGACACCCCAGAGATAGGTTAGATCCTTTCCAGACTAGTCCACTCCATATACTTAGCGTTTGTTCCTTTTAATATGTGGGATGTTTGATCACGACACTCCTCCTCACATATGATGAGTGAACCCATTCCTTTTGAGTGTTTTTGAGGGTATACCAATTAGGCTGAGTCAAAATGACCATTCTGTAGGTGTCCACTGGTATCCTAGGTGTACTGAGTCACACACATCACACACACCTCAAGAGTTTACTTGTTTATACTCGGACTTATATGACTGCATTAACTCTGAATGTGCCACTGATTAACTTCATGTGAGTATACTACTCTTAAATAACATATAAACGATGAACTTGCATGAGTGACGTACTTTGGTGAATGTGCATCGAATATGAACGACCCTGTGTGAAATTTAGTTATGTTCTTGTATACGAAACGGTATGCCTGTGTTGCATGTGCATTGATTTTATGAGCATTGGAGTTTGTAGTTGTAGGCACCGCCCTAAAATCCATTGACGTCATTTGCTAGAGACTAGCAAAACGTTAGTTGGGGGGTGTGATTACGCGTCAAAACTGCATAATTGAGCACTTTAACCCGGTCTTTACGACTTATATTTTTAATTAAGTGTCCAAATTTGTTAAATATTTTAACAAAGTGCCAAAATTATCATTCTTGAATTTTATTGTGCAATTTATGAATTTTTGGGAATATTTTGTTGCAGGAAAATTCCCGGGAACCAAAACCAACACCTGTTCGTATTTCATACATAACTTTTCCTTTCGAACTCTGATCGAGACAATTCAAATTTATACAGAAATACGAAAGGATTATCTACAACTTTCGTGTTTTAAGTTTTGCAAGAAACTAGCTCCAAAAGGGTCAAATTTGGTGATAAATAGAGAATGAAAAAAAAATGAAAAAAATATACATGAGATCATGTGATCTGACTCGGCCATGCAAACCAGGTCAGACCCAATTGGGTTGGGTTATCTCCATCTAGGTCTAGGGCAGCAAAGCCCCTCCCATTTAAGCTCCCCTCTTCTCTTGCGCAGGGTGTGCCTCCGACACCCTTCCCTCTCCCTCAAGCTTTTGTTTTTTTTTTTCCTTCTCTTCTTCACTCTCTACTTCCTAACTCTCCTCTCTTTGTTTCTAGCTTCTCTCCCTCTCTTTCATTATTTTCCTCTGCTCTCTTCCCCTCTCTATATTTATCCCTTGCCTCCCTCTGCAACATCATCCACCCACAGCAACTGTCTGCTGCACAGCACAACAGCCACGGCCGAGCACAGCACCACCAGCTCCTCTGCAGTTCCAACTCACCATCAACCCCCTATTTCAGCAGAGTTCCACCACCAAGTAACCTCCTCGGCCATGCACAATAGCCTGCAACCTCTGATGGTTGAAAATTTTTACACTACTCCACTCCTCTGCAGCAAAGAGATAGCCAGCAGCCAAGAAGTCCACCCCGCCAGCAGACCGCGCAACAGAAGCACCGACAGCCACTGCATCAGCCTCCGGCCACTCTGCAACTTCCCTAGTCCTCTGTTTTCTTTTCTCTCTCTCTCCCTCTCCTCTTTCCTTTTCTCTTTATTTACTCTTACTTTTAATTAGTTATTGTTAATTTTTAGTAGAGTTTCTTTTCATGTTTTGAGGTTTTGAAACTTTGTTGGATGATTCATATTTAATTCTAGTTATTTTCTTTCTCTTCTCAATTGATATTAGCATTAGATTTATTTTTATTTTTTATTTTATTTGTTCCCGTTATTGTTTAGTTGTTAGAGTTTTAATTTCTGTTCTAATTATTGATTGCGTAAAAAAGGTTGGTTCTTGAGTAAAAAGTTCATATTTAGGTTTTCCTTGTCTGCATGTTTTAATTCTGGGTTCAAAGTTGTCATCTTTACTTAGCATGTGTTTCAGTGTTTTCTTAAGTAGGCTAGGGTTTCCATTCTTGCTTTTTAATGCTTGTTAGTTTTAGGGTTTTAAATTACATGTCATTTTAATTAGTCAGAATAAATCTCAACAATCTTGAAATCTCGAATCTGAACTGAGTTTAGTAACTTTTTATTTTCGATTGGAAAAACGTGAAATTTGAAGTTAAACGCATTCCCTTAGGAGACGATCTAGCCCTTAGGCTTAATGTTACACGACAGAACTCCTATACTTGGAATAGCTTCCAAAGAACAAAGCATTTGATATAAGAGAGGTGATCAAAAGAACCTTGTTTTGGTAAGATATTAGTGGAAATGATCTTATGAAGAATTTAGCTTTTTAAATTCAATTGCTTGTAAAGTGGAGGATGTGCAAAATAAACAGGCTCACGTTCCATAATCATAGGAAGAAATTTTGCAGGAGTGAAGCCTTGTTCTAGGATCCAAGACTGAGTAAACGCAGGACAATTAAAATCTCCTGGAGCAATTTTGAAAATAGGAGATAATATTTCAGAATTCAACAAAATTTTCTTTCCTTTAACTTCGGAAGTGTAAATCCCATGTTCATATTGCATATTTGCATAGAATATTTTGACTAAATGAGGAAAACAACCCTTAGGTTGTTGAATGACAAATTCGTACCATCCAATAGCACGAAACAAGTTAAGAATATCAGGAAATTCAGTGACAAAGAACAATACATTGAGAACTTTACCTAAGATAGGTTCCATAGAACTCAAGGAATTTTGATAACGGATTCAAGCTCGAGGAGCAACTAACCACTTATCAATATTTTGGATTTCTTTGCCTGAAGAAGAACCTTTGTTCGCAGTCTGCTTGGTTCGAGGCATGGAGATACAGATTTGCAGAAACCCTAGATGTCTGTGAGGAATCTGAGTAGGGTAGAAATGATTAAGTGAAGAGAAAGTGAGGGAAAATGAAGAGTTTGGAGTTCGGATGAATGAGGCAAAGAACTTCAGAAGTCTGAAGTTAGGGTTTAGTCCACTTGAAAATATATAAATCCCACGACTTCAGATGACTGAGGGTAAGTACAGACGACTAAATTCTGAAAAATCTGAAAGTTTAAAAAATCAGTATGAGTTCAGTCATCTGAAGCCCTTGGTTCAGTCATCTAAACTCTTCTGCTACTGAGTTCAGACGACTGAGGTATGAACATCAGTCGTCTGAAGTGTATATAAATTCTGGAATTTTACTTTTAAAACACTTCTCTGCAGTGAATTAACCCAAGTTCCCTTCTAATATGTATGAATCTTTCTTCACATAAAGGTTTTGTAAAAATATTAGCCCATTGATCACTTGTACTTATAAATTCAAGAATTATATCTTCCTTTTGAACATGATCTCTCAAAAAATGATGTCTTATGTCTATATGCTTAGTTCTTGAGTGTGAAAAAGGATTCTTAGATATATTTATGACACTTGTATTATCACACTTTATCGGAATTGTTTTATATTCTAAATTAAAATCCTTTAATTGTTGTTTCATATATAGGATTTGTGCACAACAACTTCCTGCGGCTACATATTCAGCTTTAGCGGTAGATAAAGCTATAGAATTTTGCTTCTTTGAAAACCATGACACCAATGATTGTCCTAGAAAATGACATGTGCCACTTGTACTTTTTCTATCAATCTTACATCCAGCATAATCAGCATCAGAATAACTGATCATATTAAAATCCGTGTCCTTTGGATACCATAACCCTAGATCGAGTGATCCTACCAAGTACCTAAGAATTATTTTTACAGCTGTTAAGTGTGATTCCTTGGGGGCTGATTGAAATCTAGCACACATACACACACTAAACATAATATTCGGTCTACTAGCAATCAAATATAGTAGGCTACCAATAATTCCTCTATAGTGAGTAATATCTACTTGCTTTCCTTTTTCATCTCTATCAAGACTTGTAGTTGTACTCATAGGAGTTCCTATTGGTTTATTTTGTTCCATATCAAACTTTTTAAGCATATCCTTGATGTACTTAGTTTGATTTATGAAAGTTCCATTTTTAGCTTGCTTTATTTGTAGTCCTAAAAAATAATTTAACTCTCCCATCATACTCATCTCAAATTCTTTTTGCATACATAAAGCAAAGTCTTGACATAAATCTTCATTTGTTGCTCCAAATATAATATCATCTACATATATTTAAACTATTAGCATATCATTGATTTTGGATTTGATGAATAAAGTACTATCAACTTTTCCTCTTATAAATTCATTTTTAAGTAAAAATTTACTTAACCTCTCATACCAAGCTCGTGGAGCTTGTTTCAAACCATAGAGAGCCTTTTTCAATTTGAATACATGGTTTGGATTTTTAGAACTTTCAAAACCTGTAGGTTGTTTGACATACACTTCTTCATTTATATATCCATTTAAAAATGCACTTTTTACATCCATTTGATATAGCTTAAAATTCTTATGAGCTGCATAAGTTAAAAACATCCTAATAGCTTCCATCCTAGCCACAGGTGCAAATGTTTCATCATAATCAATTCCTTCTTCTTGATTATACCCTTGAGCCACTAGCCTAGCTTTATTTCTTATAACAACTCCATTTTCATCCTTCAAGTTTCTAAACACCCATTTAGTTCCTATAATTGATTTATCTTTAGGTTTTGGTATAAGTTCCTATACCTGACTTCTTTCAAACTGATTTAATTCCTCTTGCATTGCTATAATCCAAGAATCATCATTTAAAGCATCTTCAATATTTTTAGGTTCATCTTGGGACAAAGATGCATAATGATTACAAATATTCTTTAGTGAGGCCCTCGTTGTTATCCCTTTTGATGTTTCACCAAGTATTTGTTCTTTTGGATGATTTTTGTTATATTTCCATTCTTTAGGAAGATTCGGATTTTTTGCAAAGTTTTCATTTGAGGCAACATTATCCTTTTCTTCCTTTATATCAATGTCTTTTTCTTTTTGAAGTATAACTTCTTTTTCATCATTCATGTCTTTGATGTCTAAACTATTTGTTTCATCAAAAGTTATATGAATTGATTCCATGATCGTAGAAGTTCTTTTGTTGAAAATCCTATAAGCTTTACTATTTGTAGAATAACCTTAGAAGATACCTTCGTCTGATTTTGCATCAAATTTTCCTAGATCATCTTTAGTATTTAATATAAAGTACTTACAACCAAAAACATGAAAGTAGGAAATATTAGGTTTTCTATCTTTCCAAAGTTCATAAGGTGTTTTATCTATTTTTTATCTTATTGAAACCCTATTTATAATATAACATGATGTATTTACAGCTTCTGCCCAAAAGTATTTAGGCAAATTATTTTCATTTAGCATTGTTCTTGCCATTTCTTGTAAAGTTCTGTTTTTCCGTTCAACAACTCCATTTTGTTGTGGAGTTCTAGGTGCTGAAAAATTATGAGGTATTCCATATTCATTACAAAATTTTTCAATTTCCTTATTTTTAAACTCTCTTCCTTGGCCACTTCTGAAAGTTGTTACAATGTATCCTTTCTCATTTTGTAATTTCTTACATAAGTTTATTAATTGGCTACATGCTTTATCCTTGTTTGCTAAAAATATTGTCCAAGTGAATCTTGAATAATCATCTACTATAACAAAAGCATATTGCTTACCACCTAAGCTTAAGGTTCTAGTTGAACCAAATAAGTCTAGATGCAAGAGTTCTAGAGGTCTTTTAGTGGATATGTATTTTTTCTTTTTAAACTAGTTTTTACTTGTTTTCCCTTTTGACATGCATCACACAACTTGTCTTTTATGAATTTAGTATTTGGTAGTCCTATTACAAGATTTTTCTTAGATAATTTGGATAGTAAATCCATGCTAGCATGACCTAGTTTCCTATGCCATAACCAACTTACTTCATTCATAGCTGTTAAATAAGTTATGTTTTGATTTGTTATTCTCTCAAGATTTATACAATATACATTATTTATTCTATAAGCCATAAACAAGATTTCTTTGTTTTTGGAATTTTGGATAACACATTTTTCCTTCATGAAAATTACTTCAAAACCTTTATCACTTAATTGACTAATACTTAAAAGGTTATGTTTTAGTCCTTCCACTAATAACACATTATCTATAGTAAGTGAAGATTTTTTACTAATTTTTCAAATACCAATAATTTTACCTTTGGCATTGTCGTCGAAGGTAACATATCCCCCATCCATTTGTTTAAGAGTAGAAAACTTGGTCTTGTGACCGGTCATATGCCTTGAGCACCTGTTGTCCAAGTACCATTTGTCTGTTGTCATTGTTGTCCTAAGGCAAACGTACATGAGGGACACTATATGTTAGTTTTTGGTACCCAAATTCTTTTGACTTTCTTCATTTTGTTATTAGTTCCATTATTTGCTTTCCATTCTCCTTAGACTTTAACATATTTTCTTTTTAATGGAAAATTGAACATCACGTGACCTTTAGTTTTACACATATAACAAGTGGTGTGTCCATGCTTGTTATTTGATGAGGTACTAGCATAAAACTTGGCATCCTTAACAAAATATCCCATATTTAGCTTTTTATTCTTTTTATTTGCTTTACCATTGTAGCCTATTCCTTCTTTTTTTCCATGAAGTCTTTGCTGTCCGATCATCTTTTCAAAGTTTTCTTTTCCTTTGGTAAAATCATAGATAATCTTTATCCTCAATTTCCTTTTTGAGTTCATTTATTTTTAAATCTTTCTTATTTAAGCCTTCTTTATGAGATTTATCTAACTCTTGTTTTACTACATTTAATTCTTCTTCCAGCTGCTTATTATAAGTATGTCTTTCTTCTTCAATAACTTTGAATACTTCAAGTTGCTTTACTAGCTCTTGATTTTGATCTTTCAAAATCATGTTTCTTTTAGACACTTTAATAAATCTTTTATGGAGTGAAAATAACTCAGATTTTAATTCCTTATAAGAGGGCAAGCTATCACATGACTCATCACAAGACTCATTTTGAGATTCAGATGAAGAGTAACAAGAATTTACCTCTTCATTGTTTGCCATGAAGCATATATTCGCCATCTCCTGTTCACTTGATTCGATTTCAGTTTCCCTGGAGCTTGAGTCATCCCAAGTAGCTTTCATTGCTTCCTTCTTTTTCTTCTTGTCTTTCTTGAATGATGAACAATCTGGTTTGATATGCCCTGGCTTTTTGCAATGATAACAAATTGGTAGATCATTCTTACCTTTACTTTCTTTCTTACTTGTCTCTCCTTTTTCAGTTTTCTTTTTATTAAACTTTCTAGGAAATATTTTATTTCTTCTAAAAAATTTTCCTAATCTCTTAGTAATAAAAGCCAGCTCATCTTGATATAAGTCACTTGTTTCGCCTTCTTCTTCACTAGTGCTATGACTAGATGCTTTTAGAGCTATAGATCTTTTATGCTTAGATTCGGGATTTCTTTCCTTTAATTCCATTTCATATGTGAGAAGTGAACCTATAAGTTCATCTAATGAAGTAGTCTTTAAGTTTCTCCCTTCTGTGATAGTTGTGGCCTTTGGTTCCCAAATTGAAGGTAGGCCTCTTAGAATTTTTCTAATCATTTCATAAGTAGTATAGGTTTTTCCTAAAGCACTTAAGGAGTTTATTATGTGAGTAAACCTAGTGTACATGCTTGATATGGTTTCATCAGAATTCATTTTGAATGCTTTGTATTCACTTGTTAACATGTCTATCCTATTATCTCTAAAATCAACGGTTCCTTCATAAGTTACTTCTAGTTTATCCCAAATTTCTTTAGCTGTTTTGCAGGCCATGACTCGGTTAAACTCATTAGCATCCAATGCACAATATAATGCATTTATAGCACTTGCATTTATTTGAAGCATTTTATAGTCTAGGTCAGTCATATCTTTCTTTTCTTTTGGAATATGTTTTCCATCAACTATTTTAGTGCGGATAAGATTTCCATCCATGACTACTTCCCAAGCTTTCCAATCCATGTGTTGGAGATATATTTCCATTCTCTTTTTCTAGAAAGTATAATTGTGTCCACAAAAGATTGGTGGACGAGTTAAGGATTGGCCTTCACCAAAGGGTGCTACTCCAATATTTGCCATTAGATCTTTTTATAGTTTCTTGTTAGGAATCTCTATAACTAGTCTCTGATACCAATTGAAATTAGAAATAGCTTCCCAAGAGGGGGGGTGAATTGAAATATTTTTATATTTTTTTTTTTAATAATGAATAGAGCACAACAGATAATATATAAACACTCCTTAGAATACTTGTAATCTAAGTAAACAAGACAATCAATGAAACTAAAACAATTTAATCACTCAATCAAGGTTGATATTGCTTTTGATTATTTCCCTGTGAATATGTATAACCTGCTTTGAAATAACTTTTAGTATGCTCCTCACTTGATTTAAGATTTCTGCAGATTAACTAACGTACTCCCTTGTGGGTTTCCGCAAACGGTTAATCGAAACATACTTTCTAAATACCAAGAATCCTTATTTCTTTTTCTTTGAAACTTGTTTCCTGCACTTTAAAATCACATAGCAAGTAAAGTATATAAAATAGAGAGAAAGACACAAGATTTTTTATGAGGTTCGGCCTCAACACAGCCTACATCCTCGCCCTTAGCAAAATACCAAAGGTTTCCACTATAGCAGTTCTGTTACTGGGTGGAACAACGCCTGTTTACAATCACTCCTTTGGTCAAGACTAGAGCCCGCCTTCTCCAAACAATATGCCCTTGTTTGGTCAACGTTCCAACAGCCTGGAATCGTTCAAAATCTACAAGAGAAATATCAAAACCTGATGTACAAGAGAAGCTCACTCACAGAGTAGATTAGTACAGATAAGAACTATGTACTTCAAAATATAAAATGTCAAGAATGAAATAAACTTTTGAAGCTTTTCAAAGAATTCACCAAAATCCTTTTCTCCAAATGAGAAAACAGTAGTTCTTCAGAATTTTGACAAACAAAAAAACAGAATAACAATACTTTCAGCTTTTCAAAAGATTGAGTAAGAGACTTTGAGAGCAAGAGAACTTTGAGAGAGTTTCAATGCTTGAGATAATTCCTTTTGATTCACAAGAACCATATATTTATAGGCTTTCAAGTAGGTTCCCTTGTTGTAAGAGTTTCCTTAAAGAGTTTCCCAAGTTATTAGAAAATTTGGGTTTCAAACGACTATAATTTAAAAATAAAAATTTTAAAATTTTTGCCCATTGAACAATGTTCAGTTGACTGAAGTGTCGTGATCAGACAACTGAAGTTCCTTAAACCCATAAAAAATTGAATGGGATACAGGGTCAGTCAACTGAAGTTAGAGTTCAGATGACTGAAGTCGCAAGTTCAGTTGACTGAAGTCACAAGTTCAGTCGACTAAAGTTTCTTACACTCGTAAAAAAAATAAAACTGGATACAGGGTCAGTCATCTGAAGTCAAGGTTCAGATGTCTAATGTTGTAGGTTCAGTTGACTGAAGTCACAAGTTCAATCGACTGAACTCACTGCTACAACTCTCTGCCTGTTTTGGAAATTCTTCAGTCAGCTGGACTTATTCTTCAGTTGACTGAAGTAATTCTTCAGATGTCTGAACTTAATGTTCAGTTAACTGAAGTCTCTACTTCAGTCATCTAAACTGAAAAGTTCAGTCAACTTATCTTTACTAAAAATCTGTTTTATAAAAAAGGCTTTCTTTAAAACTCTTTTGCTCTCTCATGAATTTAATAAATACTTAATTAAATAAGTCTTTAAACCTTGATAATCTTTTATAAAAAGCTTCAAAATATATTTCAAAGATATTTTGCCTTTTGAAATACTTACAAATATGTTTCCTAGGCCTTCAAGCTTGAGTTCTCTCAGCTCTTGAGATGTTTTGAACAATTTTCTTGAGCGTCAAATATATCAGACCCTTTATGAATCTTTAAGAAGATATCTTCATACTTGATTTATACTTATTCTTCTCTTAGACCATACTTGATCTAAATTTGAGCTTTGCTTTGAACCACACTTGATCAATATTTCCTAAAACATCAAAACTCAACCTTTTTCAAGTTAAATCATCCTTTGTTTGTTATCACTAAAATCAATTGAAAGACCTTGTTAGGTCAACATAGCTTGTATTTATAGCCCAAGAGCCTTAGGAGTCTAGCCGTTGGGAGGAAAAAAAGGATATTTTATTTGGTAAACCAGCCATTTTCCGCCCGTTAGCGTCATTCTGCCCGTTGGACTTGTCGCCTAGGCCCCTGCACTCGTCGACTAATCATATACTGCACCTCGTGGTTGAATCCCCTGTGTTCATCGATGAGGTCCCTGAGTTAGAAAAATTCATCAACATAAAAGTTTTGGTATTTTGTCTTAGCTTTCTAGGGACACCAAGATCGTCCCATTTGGACTTTCCTAGCAAAAGTTATGGCCAAAATACCAAAACGTGTTTAGGACTCAAGGCTGCACTACGGTAGTGACGATTGCTTTGTTTTTCCTTATCAAAAAGCGTTTTAATGACTCAAAACATTCTTGGACAAAAGTATATGAAATGTATTAAGTCTAATTAAGATTAAAACTTATCCAAATGAGTTTTCTTTTGAATATAAGATATCTTGATTAATAAAATACGTTTGAAAATTCATTTTGATATCTTATATGCTTAGTATATCCTTTTATAAATATACTTGACTTTCTTTGAACCTTTAGGAAACAAGACTCGTTTTGATAAAACCAAGACTAAGTATGAAGATGTTTGAAAACTTGTCTCTTTAGAAAACGTATTTGAGTTTAGGATTCATTTAACAAACTCTTAAGTTTAACTTTGAAAGCCATGAAAGGTGAGTTTGTGTTTATGTCTTTAGTGCAATCCTATATGCTTATGTGTCCTACTATGCTTATGCAATGGCTCAACTCTTACTCAGAAATCATGCAAGACACACACCACAAGAGTTACAATACACACTCACTCACACAACCCTTATTACAATTAATTTATACACAATAAAAACTTCAGGATATGCTTTGGTGCTTTCGAGTCAGCGTCCTTCCGATCTTTCCTATTTTATGTCTACTTGGTCTGATCTTATCTTCTGATTTGGTACCTCTATGTATCCGACACTTTGTACCTGTACTAGATAAGATCTACAAGGATGAAAAATACTAGGAACAACAAATAGGTTAATATCATCAAAACATATCAACCAAGATAGTGTAGCTGTCAGGGCTAACATTCCCCCCCTGTTTGATGATGTCGAACCTATTAAGAATCTACTTAATCTTTTCATTTATGTTTGTTCTTACTAAAGCTTATTGTGCAAAGATAATTTTACTTAGAACCACTAATAGGTTGTTATCATCAAAGCAAGACAATTAAGCTTACGTAGCCTCTAAGGCTAACACTCTCCCCCTTTTTGATGATGGCAAACCATTGGTGTTCTATATGAGGTATGTTTTAAAGCTTCCCTTTAATTTATGCACTCCCCCTTAATTTATGCATATTGTTAAATGATATTTTTAATTTGCTCCCCCTTACTATATGCATATGAGGCATAAAAACAATTCATGTTCATTTGAGATTTTAACATGCATTCCATAAAATAGAAATTTTATAACATTACATGCATATTTTCCCCCGCACGTACATCATGTTTTCCCTCACATATATAACACCATAAATCTTATTCCCATGGATAACTTCAAATATCTTGTCCCCCTTTGATCATCATCAAAAAGAGATGTGCTAATCATTTATCTTAAAAATACTCTAAGAGCCTATTAAGACTAGTTTCCATGGTGGTGAGGTGAGTATGTTCTAAATATATAAAATCCAATTTATTGGTGCTAAATTATAATAGTTGAAGTGCCTAGATTAGCTTACTTACTTACTCATGAATGATGATCTCTCAGGTTTATTACCATTTGTTAAAGATTGAGAGCTGATACTAAAATATGGTAGAATACTCTTATATTAAAGGATAATTCAACAATGGATGAATAAGAGTATAAGAAGAAACTTTCTTCTTTTCCTATCAACCAAAAAAATTTATGAATGCTTGAAACCAAATTGCGTATCACAAACACTTTGATGCCCATGGTTGGGTGTGGGTTTCCTAGATAAGAATGAATGTTCATTTTGAGAACCCATTATTGCTTTGAGGTAATGATAAGATGAATTCCCAGTTTATTCAAAAAAATTCTTTTCATCCTATTGACTTAGACATATATATATATATATATATATATATATATATGTGTGTGTGTGTGTGTGTGTGTGTGTGTGTGTGTGTGTGTGTAGTTTTGAATCTCAAAGCGAGCTTGACCTATTCAAGTGAGTTAAGGATAAGATCTAGTCAGTTCATCACTTGTCAATCAGAAGCTTCCATTATTGCCACTGTAGAGGACAAATTTTCCTCTTAAAGGTAAGGGACATTGAATTATGTGGCAGTTTAGCAGCTCTAATATATGATATTGAATTTTCCTAAGAATTTTGTTGAGCGCTTGAAGCTTTGGTTAAGCAAATATCTCAACAAAGTAAATCTAAGATAAGAGGTAGATAATTCCAATGTCAAGAAAACCTCTTCTTGAATTACTTTGGTTTTATTTGCATCCAAATAATGAGTCATACATCCCTTGGTAGGGGATGCTCATCAGATTTGAGTATAACTCGAGACCTATTTTTCCAATGTAGTAAATTGTTCCAAAGCAATAAAAATTGACATTTTTCCTATGAAGAATTCATGCTTGAGATTTAAGCATGGTAAGTATGTCATTTGGTCCTAGAGTATTTTTCTATGGTCATTTTGTTGGGGAAGGGAATGCTTTTGCATTAACAAAGGTTAAGAAGTTTCCCTTAAATCAACCATGAAGGGAATACTCTATCTTCAAGTCAATATAACTAAGAATCCCTAGGTAGATATTTCTAAATGATCATGATGGGATATCTTTTGGTAAGCACTAGAGATTGTTTCTAGAGACTCTTCACTAGTTTGATTTCTCAGTGATGACTCATATTCAAAGATGAATTTAGGATTGGATGGTCCGTAGTGTCCATGTTGTTATAATTAATTTTCCTAACACTCAACTTCCTATGGAGGGATAAAATATGCTTATAGTCTAGATGTACTTACTATGTTTCTAAATTTTAATCATATATCATTAAAAAAAATAGATTATGTAACTAAGGAATATCTCTTGTCCATAAGAGATGGATCTACCTACTATAGCATGCTCCTGAGCCTTTATTCAACACCTAAGTTTTTCATATCAGAAATTAAAGGTTTCTACCTTTTTCCCAAAAATGGGCTTTTTCAATCCCTTTGCCTTGCATTTTGGAGGAATGATGTCAAATGTTTCACAATAGCAAATATTGTTTCATTCCTTATGAATCCTATAGGACAAGCCTAACTATAGAGATTGTGAGGGTGTGCATGCTACTTTATCCCAGGTAGAGGTAAATAGTCCTAAGTCCAAGATGACTTGTACTTTAAGCATAGCAAGTATGTCCTTACTACTTGGTAAAGAGCATTCTTGGTATACTAGACTTAACTTAATAATGCTCTAGGAGACATGTTCTCTTAAATTGCCACTAAAGGGAAGGTATTCAAAACATATGTTATAAAGATATTGCATGTTAGTACTTCATTTGAATACCACTTGTTGTTATGATGATTTTTACTAAAAATTAATTTCATCAATGCTATGATCTAAATATTCTAACTGTATATCCAAGCAATCATATATCATCAAAACAAGTAATGTGACTAAGAAAATATCTCTTCTTCATAAGAGATGGACTTATCTAACATGCAAGCTTTAGAAATTTTATATTTAAAACCTTAGTAATTCACATTAGAAGAACAAGGTTTTTTTTTTTTTCATTTATCACAAAAATATTTATTTCTTAATAACAAGTTTTGCATGCTATTTCATCCCATAAGCAATAGCCAAAATTTCAAAATGAAATAAACCAAACAACCGAGGATATATGCAATTAAAGCATTATATTGGTTTTCAAATTTGAAGATCAGTATTGGCATGGATATCGAAAGTTCCCAATAGAGTAATTTAAAAATTTTAAAATGCATAGGCTAGGATTTTAAGATTTTAAGTGCAAACTTAGTCACCATATCCCTTTTAACTTTTTACCTAGGTCAACCTAAATTCTAATTCCTAATCCTAGGTTCTAAGGAAGCGGTGTTTAACTGGACTAGGAAACTTTGGGTACCCACTCTCCTTTGGGTCCCAATGGATTTCTTTTCTTGACAACCCATTCCATCTTCCTCTCTTTGCCTCGTTCTCCTCTATAAGGGCAAAAATATCTAATATGACCCTTTCTTTCACAATATAAACAAATCTTGTTTTCATGTGAAGGTCTTGACTTATTTGCATTATTTTTACTTATTGAGGCATAACCTTGTGATTTATGAGAGGATTTTGAATTAGTTTTGGAAACATTATTTTTCTTAACTCCCAAAGATCTCCTGGAGTTTTCTTTTCCTCTTATTACTTTGCCATGATCTTCATTTTTCTTTTTCAAGATAGTATTTTCCTTCAAAATATTTTCAATTTTATTTTTCAAAATTTTCACCTCAACTTGAAAAGATCCATGGTCTTTTTGAGTCTTTTCTATAAGCTCCTCATTTTCCCTTTTTGAGGAGTAATTTTCTTCTTTCAAGATAGAACAAAGACAAGGCTCCTTGCCTTTGGATTTTGACAATTATCCTTCCAAATATTCTATCTTTCTTTTTTTTAAGTTTCATGCTCTTTTTGAAAATTTAAAACAATTCTTCATTTTTCCTTTTAAGGGATTCATTTTCTTCTTTCAAAGAAAATTCCATTTATTTTGACAAAGCAAACTCTTTCTCAACATTTTTATTCTTCCTTTTTACTAAAAGTAATTCATCAAACAATTTAACACAACTATTCACAATTTCATCATATGAAGGTGCATAATCCTCCTCATCCGAACTTACTTCATCTTCTTGTTTGTTAGCCATGAAGCAAGGATGTGCTTCTTTCTCATTTTCATCATCGGTAGCTAATCCATCAATTTGATCCTAAGTAGCACCATTTATGGCATTATGATCCCCATTTAGAAAATTTTCTTCATTTTAATTTAGGGGGCAATTTATCATGTCATGCCTAGTGTTGGAATTGGTGTGATCCCAAGAGGGGGGGTGAATTAGGTTTTAAAAACTTTTTGGCTAATTTAAACAATTCGTCGATTCATTACAGTATCATATCTCATTCAACATGTATACGTGTATGTAAAGCGAGTTTAACAATAAAAGCAAACATACACATGTGCAGTATCTTATTTAAATCAAATGTGTGCATGAGAATAATTTCGACATTAAATAAACATTCATACACATGCTGAAATTAAAGTGTAGGAATTTAAATAAAATAAAAAGAGCGACACCAGATTTGTTATTGAGATTCGGCCAAACCAGCCTACATCCCCGCCTTGGGCTTACCCCCAAGGATTCCACTATACCTGCTCACTTAACCAGGCGGAGCAAAAACCTTTTACATCCTCTTCTTACGAGGCGAGGAAATCCCCAGCTCAATTACTAGGCTGAGCCAAACTAGTCTCACTTGCGGGGCTGAGACTCCCCAGTTCAATTAATGGGCTTAACCGCACCAGTCTCACTTGCGGGGCTGCAATTAATGGGCTGAACCGAACCGTTACATGAAAATCATTTTGTACATAAAATATACTTCTAAACTAAGCATGGATGTACAACATTAAAATCTAATATGCATTCTCATATGATTTTGAAATGAAGCTCATGTAAAGTATGGGTTTTCTCTCAAAATATTTTTCAAGTAAAACTTGAGAGTTTGGAAAAAGATTTTATTTTCTAAAATGATTGACCTTTATAAAATAAAAGGAGAAGCCTCTCAAGCAAGTATATATTAATTTGATATATGCTCAAGGCTCCCTCTTGTATAACCCAAATAAATTATCCAACAAATGTATTTCAAAATAAAAGTAGGAGAATATTAGGGTTTTCTTCAAAATGATTGACCTTAGTAAAATTAATCCCAAGAAGGCATTCAAGCAAAATATATAAGCGAGAATATTAGCCCAAGCCTTCAAGACATTTTTCACAATAAATTTCTCCAAAAAATATTTTTCCAATTAAAAGAATATGGAAGAAATTTAATCTTTGAAAAACATGAAAAATAGAAAGGCCTTCAAGCAATATACATATGAAGAATGTTATATGCTGAAGCCTCTTCAAATATAACCCCAAAAATATTTTCCCCAAAAATGGTTTTCAAAAGAAGAGAATGGGAGACATTTTAATCTTTGAAAGTATATCACAAATGAAAGAAGAAGACCATCAAGCAATATATATGTATATGATATATGCATGAAAATTTTTCAGCCCCTTTAATTGTTTTGCTATTCTTTTGTTCTCATTCTTTAGGTGTATTTCATGCTTAGAAATTCCAACTAGAAACTTATGCATTTTCAGTAAGGTCTTTTCTAGTTCTTCATGTGATAGCATGCTTTTAATATTCAAATCAGTACATGATTCACCAAGAGAATTACAACGGTTTTCATACGAATCACTATATGCATGCTCAATAGGGCTATCACGAGGCACAAGGGATGATTCATTCCTTAATAAACTACAGCATTCAATATATGAATCATCACAAACATCACTATCAAAATTATCATGATATTCAACAGATGGTCCAGCATTTGATATGTCACAAAAACAAACATATGATTCATCGCAGGATTTTTCATAGTAAACATCGCATGAACCATTCACAGCATTATCAACAGATGATTCAGTATATGACCCGATACAGCATTCATTACATAAATCATCAGGAGGGCTAGAGTAAGAATCATATACCTCATCTTTGATGTCTAGCTCATGAATTACCTCCTCTTGATCATTTAAGCTTGGAGCATCTGGAGGAGTTACTATTTCTAATTCCTGGGATTTTCCATATTTCTTTTCCAGTTTATCCCAGATTTCCTGTGCACTTTGATATGCCACAAACTCAACAAAGATATCAGAATCTAAAGCAAGATGTAACATGTTCATGGCATTAGAGCTGATCATA
Source organism: Malania oleifera (assembly GCF_029873635.1). Classification (NCBI taxonomy): domain Eukaryota; kingdom Viridiplantae; phylum Streptophyta; class Magnoliopsida; order Santalales; family Ximeniaceae; genus Malania; species Malania oleifera. The sequence continues at coordinate 6,893,729 of NC_080427.1, read as the reverse complement.
TTAAAATCATTTTCATGTATTTGTGCACATCTTCCTTTGACAGTCACAAGCCACATCCTCCAATCCATGGATTTCAAAAATATGGTCATTCTAACTTTCCATATGGTGTAGTTGACACCACAAAATACTGGAGGGCTGGAAAGTGACTGTCCCTCAACGAATGGGGATACACCAATGTGAGCCATTGCGATCTTTTACAAAAACGTTTAAGTCAAGTACAACGAGGCTCTGATACCAATTGTTAGAATTGGTGTATTCCCAAGAGGGGGGGTGAATTGGAATTTTAAAATTTATCACCTAGGTTAAGCCAGATAAACAGCAATATATACACAACCTAGGGTCTGCCTATTCAATTTCCAAATGCGTAGATAAGTATAATGTGAAATCTAAGTCATACGCATCATTCACCCATAACATACATGTGCGGCTAATATAAAGTGCGGAAATATAAATGAACACACGATATGTTATCGGGGTTCGGCCAACCGTGCCTACGTCCCCGCCTTAAGCTCGCAAGCTAGAGGATTCCACTAAGAGCTCACTTAAGGGTGGAGCGTCACCGTTTACAACCAGGTCAAATTAACACGGGGCTGACCTCAACCTTAACCAGGTCAATTAGCGGGGCTGACCTCAACCTACACGCCTTAACAGGACGACGCACCTAGCTTTCCTAACCGGGTCTAAGCCAATCCGGGACTATTCCAGGGCTAGTCTCCCTCTTCAGGCCCGTGCCTGGAAATACAACCAATGTGTATTATACTGAAATGGTACAGTGATTGTGCTTTCAAGTAAAGCAGATATGTACCCAAATTCGCGCAATAATATACACCACAAATATGAAATAATTTGTAAGCTCAGTGTGGTCTAAGATGTCAACTCTCAAATAGATTTACTATCAGTGTAATGCGTACGTGAGAGTGCAAACCTAAATGATCTTTGTATCACAGGATATTCAATCTAAGTGCTCAAACAAAGATATTATCCAGACTTCATATATTTCAATCAACAAGTTTTCTCAATACACATGTGTATATGAAGCTCTAGCAACGTATAAGTTTGGTTTGCAAAAGGATATTCAATCTTTGTATTCAACAAGAGATATATGAGTTAACGAGTATTGCAACAAAGATTTTATCACACTAGCAAATATCTCATCAAGTATTTTCAAGATTAATAACGCAGTAGATATTTGAAAATGTTTTGCAACCAAAATACAATTACACTCTTCTTAAGATGTTGCAATGGAGGTGCAAATCTTAGAAGATCTATCAGAGTTTTCTTAGGATAGACTTATTAATAAAGTCCCCTTAGAATGCTCAAGGTTTAGCTCTCAAGGATAATAAAGCAATCAAATATGAATGGGAGAGCAAACCTACTTAGACTAGCACTCAATCAACTTACAAAGAGTTCAATTTGTATGAGAAGGTAAGTATGAGTGTAGGAGGCTTAAGAATGAGTATTATAGGGTTTTGGATTTTCAAAGAATTTTCCCTAATCAAAGTGGCTAATACTCCTTAATCTTTGCAAATGAAGACATATATATAGGCAAGGGAGAAAATATGACCGTTGGGGACCTATAGGGTATTATTAGAAAAGTTTAATGGAGTTTAATGCATTTTAACCCTGTTTAGAAAAATATTAACCACGGTAAAAATGGGAACAACCCGAGAGGTCCGGTCGACCAAAAGTGGTTCGGTCGACCAGGACTCAAGTAGCTCGGTCGACCGGGAGCATTTTGAACTGAGTGGTCGGTCGACCAGAAAAAGGCGATTTTCAAAAATACCGCGGTTCAGTCGACCGAGGCCTTTTTGAACTGCTCGGCTCGGTCGACCGGGTTGTTGGGAATTTTCCCAAGACCCTTCGGTCAACCAAGTAGTTGGAGTACAATTTTGGTCGGTCGACCGGGAGGTCAAAATGTTGACTCTCAGGGTGTTCGGTCGACCGAGGTCAAATGACCTATAAGGGGTCGGTCGACCGGGACCGGGTCAAATAGTTGACCCGGACCGGTTTCGGTCGACCGGGCAAATTTGAACTGAGTTGGCCGATCGACCGAAGGTGCACCAAGTGTGCATTTCGGTCCCTTCTTGCAACATAAAAACCTTATTCAAGTGCCTATTACATACAAGTGCAAAGGTGAGTGTCCTAAAGTCACTTGGGGTCCAATTTTGAAGACACCGAAAAAGTCCGGTGTCGGTCGACCGAAGGTACACCCTAAGGTCTTTCTATGGTTCGGTTTGAGCTTACAAAGTAAATCATTCATGTGATGTGTGTGAGCTTATTACAAACCGAAAAACCCTAATTACTATTACAGACAATTTTACTGGAAAATATTATAATTAAGAGTTTATGAAATTGTCTTCAAGCCTTTCTTGCTTTGTGCACATCTTGATCTTATCATTCTTGATTCCTGCACAAAAACTCAACTACTCATTAGATACAATGAGTATTTGTCATAATCAAAACCGGGTGTGACCAATAAGGTCAACAAATCCCCTATGTTCGTTGATAAGGTCACTGAATTAGAAATGTCATCAACATAAAAGTTGTGGCATTTTGTTTTAGCTTTCCAGGGACACCAAGATCGTCCCATTTGAAACTTTTTATAAAAAGTTATGGCCAAAATACCAAAAGGTATTTAGAACTCAAGGATGCACTACGGTAGTGACTATTGCTTTGTTTTTCCTTGTCAAAAAGTGTTTTAATGATTCAAAACATTCTTGGGCAAAAATATATGAAATGTATTAAGTCTAATGAAGTTTAAAACTTATCCAAATGATTTTTCTTGATTAATAAAACACGTTTGAAAACCCACTTTGATATCTTATATGCTTAGTATGTTCTTTAATAAATATACTTGACTTTCTTTGAACCTTTAGGACACAAGACTCATTTTGATAAAACCGGGACTAAGTATAAGGATGTTACAAATACTAAGATATTTGAAAACTTGTCTCTTTAGAAAACATATTTGAGTTTATGATTCATTTAAAAAACTCTTTAAGTTTAACTTTGAAAGCCATGAAAGGTGAGTTTGTGTTTATGTCTTTAGTGCAATCCTATATGCTCATGTGTTCTAGTATGCTTATGCAATGGCTCAACTCTTACTTAGAAATCATGCAAGACACACACCACAAGAGTTACAATACACACTCACTCACACAACCCTTATTACAATTAATTTACACACAATAAAAACTTCAGGATGTGCTTTGGTGCTTTCAAGTCAGTGTCCTTCCGATCTTTCCTATTTGATGTATACTCGATCTAATTTTTGCTTCTGATTTGGTACCTCCATGTATCCGAAACTTTGTACCTGTACTAGATAAGATCTGCAAGGATGGAAAATACTAGGAACAACAAATGGGTTAATATCATCAAAACATATAAACCAAGATAGTGTAGCTGTCAAGACTAACAATTTATTTATAAAATCATTTTTGGGAGATATCGATTTAGAGGGTAGATTTGTGAAGCGTATCATTCAGATAACGATCTCATCGTTACATACATACTAAGCCTCAAGTTTTATCATATGAATATGTGTTAGGATTTCTATTGTACGCACTAGCTTGGTTAGAAGCAATATTGAGTTTTTGCATAATTGTTATTCTATATTGTAATCACGGTTCGAGTTGTGAATCGAGGAGAGGGAAGTTATGCCTCTTGTAAGCAACGGAGTAGGAGAAAATTGTGCCTTTTGTAAGCAACGGATTGTAAGGGACGCTCTGTCCCAGCTAAAGGAGCAAGAATTTAGTGTAATCCTTGAGTGGGTTGCTCAAGGCAAGGACATAGGTCGGGTTGGCTGAACCTCGTAAAATTGTGTTTGCCTTCTCTCTTCCCTTAACTTTTTAATTTCCACATGCATTTCATTATCAACTTTTGCATGTTTGTATGTTGATTAATATTATTACATGCACTTAATAATTAATTTGGTATAATTGAATTTATTGAGAAAATAATTTGAATTAATTTGAAGCCCTTGCAATTATTTTGTTAAATATTGAAATAGGGATTAAGTGGTAAAATAAACTTAAATAATTTTGAAATACCCAATTCAACCCCCCCCCCCTCTTAGGATAACACCATAATTCACACAAAGATTTATGTGAGTATCATCATGTGTCATTTAACTTGCAATCATCATGCTATGAGTTTAATACCAAATGTGAACAAATAAGCCAAATTTGAAATTTCTAACCAATTCTAAATATTAATTGATGCCCCCCCCCCCCACCACTCTGAATTATGTAATCTAATATAATTCTAGGCAACTTCTTGACTATGCATTAGGCCTAATTCATGTCTAATTTGGATAAACCTATCCTCCGCAAGTGGTTTCGTGAATATATCTACCCATTGTTCATCTGTGTATACAAACTCAAGTGTCACATCGCCTTTTTTTTACATGGTCATGAAGAAAATGATGTCTAATTTCTATGTGTTTAGTTCATGTATGTGATATAGGGTTCTTTGAGATGTTTGTTACACTAGTATTGTCGCACCTTATAGGAACTATATCATAGCTTAATCCAAAATCCACAATTGTTATTATGCTTATTTTTAAGAGCCATTGTAACGACTTGCTTAAATTTTCACACTTTTTTTTTTCCTTTTATAATAAAACCAATATAATAAATCCAACAGATCATAATCCACCTGGACCCATGGATACCAGGGATACATCAGAAAATAGCACGGAAGCCTAAGCAGTAAGAAACATAAAATCATAAATAACTCATAATACCATCTATCACAATACCATAGTTACTATATCCATTGTAATTACATATGTAAACCGCCCAAAAGAGTCCTAGGATCACAAACCACAAAAATCTATCTGACCTTATAACAAAATACATACCCTTCAGAGAGGGCAGATCTGCCATAACTATCACAGGGGAGCTTTATCCGCTCTCCTATCCAGGGCTCCTTAAATGTTTATGAAATTTAGGGGTAAGACACCTCTCAGTAAGGGAAATAAACTAATACTAGTATGTAGCAACATGAGTTTGTCCGTGTTATACATAAAAGCATATATAAGCATATCAAGTAAATATGTCTGTATCATTTCTAAGAAAAACATGTATAAATATAACATGACAAAACATACTGGATTTTTATAGAATAAATCATCTCATATAATAATAATAATACGAAAACAATCGTGGTAGGTTAGCTAGTTGTTGTCATGTATTACCCCCACATGACTGGATTGTGTGGCCCAAAGGCGGGACCTGACAATGGTTGGTCGACCACTTCCAAGTCAAAAGTACAGTCTGTAAGTCTTATGGGTCTGCCAAACCTGGTCCGTACACTAGGGGCACTCACACTTCTTAAAACCACATCGATTATCCGTCCTCACGCTACTCCGTACAGCAATGTTAACTCAATATCATGATGATCACAAACACATAGCAGTGGTACCGTGCAAGTGCTAGTCTAAACTAAGCCAACCAGGTTCTGATAACATATAGCATACATGGATATTTTATACTATTAATTGTCAAATCAATATCATCACATCATTTTGCATATATACATCATGAAAATCATCAGCACGTATGCCGGCATTTCATATTTTATCATAGCTTGGCCCGTATGCCGGTAAATCATATCCATAGCTCGGCTCGTACGCCGACAAAACATATCCATAGCTCGAATCATATGCCGGCAAAACATATCCATAGCTCGGCCCGTACGCCGAAAAATCATATACATAGCTCGGCCTGTACGCCAGAAATTCATATAAAATTCTCGGCCCGTATGCTGGTTTCTCATTATAAAAATCCATATCTTTACCATAGTCCCAGAAAATAGTATTTCATTATAAATTCTACTCATGCCACATGTAATAGGTTTCATTCATATTTAAACATATCATCTTTTACAGCAGTATTTCCCAAACATAAAGCATATACAAATATATTTATTTCCCTGAAATCAGATACTGTAATAACATACACACATTTTCATAAAATAACTAGCTTAGTTTATCCTTTTACCTGATTCTTGAAAAGCCCCTAAGATAAACAGTCTTGCACCCACAGGATTCCCCATTCAACACCCTGAAAATGTTATTTTCCAGAATTAAACTTCAGTATTTCTACATGTACTACGCTTTCTACAATTGTCAAGAAGTCAAATACTGAGTAGAAAGCCTTACCCTGAATTTAAGATGGATTCCGAACTAACCCCACCAATGATCTACTCCGGATAATATGCAGAGAACTTCCCTAGGAGTGTCGTGGCGGCGAGAATCCAGCCCGGGATCTTAGAGAGAAGGAAAAAGGGACGAAAATCTAGAGAGAGAAGGAGTTTCTCGCGTAATTTCTGCTGAAAAATCCAATTCTAGCATACTTATACACTGGCCTTCATTGACGAGCCACGTCACCTTGTCGACGAGGTCAAGAACATAGTTCGTCGAAGAACTCTCTCCTCGTCGACGAAATTCAGAATCACCCAAAACCTCTCTTGGTATTTTCTCGTCAACGAAGAGCACCCTCATCAACGAGCCCAACATGTCGCGTCATCAACAAATGCTTCGAAGACCTGCTATACCCCCTTTTTATTTCCTTTTCTCCCTCTTTTATTATTTAAATATTATAATTTCTCTGGGTCACTACAGCCATAATATTTTCAAGTTAATTTGCTCTCCCTCAATTATGCACTTATCATTGTCTTATGTCTTTTTATTTTAATCATTCCTCACCAGTTTAGCCGAGTGTTTTAGGATTTTCAATGATTTATACTTGGCTTTACCTACTATAGCTTAAAGTACCAAAAAGTCATAAGCAATTCTTCTTCAGGGTCATAAGCCTATATTGCTTCTTTTCTTATGGATCTCTATGCATAGGTTTCCTAGTCATTTGCATTTTCATATAGATTGAAAACTATTACAAATAACTTAGTCATTCGACATATTAAAAAAAGAAAAACTTCTAATAGATTTGATTTGAGGTTTAAGAGCTTGTATAGTGAAATTGAACGAATACTCTTAACAATTAAATTATTATTAAGTTCAAAAGAATATTCATTTTGAGTGGACAATATTCAAAATATTTCGTGAAAGCGAATATATCCAACTACTTAGGCAAAGAGAAATTTGGGAGAATATTAACTTTTGAATATTGCTCTTTGGGTACTTCTGATTATCCCACCATAAGATGGTATCCCACAAGTATGATCCCAATTTTAAGTAAGAGAATGAGTCAATGATAGATGAATCTTTACTAGATATGATCATGGTATGGTAAAGATTTCTTGTGGAGGAAATGACTTAATTATAAATCAAAATTATGAAATTTTACATTTTAAGCACAAAGGGAATATTTATTAAAAATGTCTTGATAAACAATTTGATTCCCTTAGAGAATGCCCCTGATTTGATTATAACAAGATGTCTTTTAATAAGTACTTGATAGATATGCAATTTATGATTATTAGTTCTTGTGGCTAGAGTGTTGACTGATTTAGGCATTTAAGGCTTTTATATTCAAAGATGAGTTTAGGGATAAATGAAATATAACAGGATGAATATCCTAAAACTCAAATTTGTGCAATGGACAACTACGCTTAGGATTTTATTCAAGGATTAAGCATTAAGAATTATTTACCAGGCACAGTTACCTAGTCCATTTGGAAGTGAATTTCATAGAGCATGCTTCTGAGATTTTCTTGAAGATGTGATTTATGTTTTTCATTTTATGGAACAAGGTTTCTAATATTTTAGACAATTAATCTCTCAACCTTCACTTTGAATAAATCAAGGTTTGCATGCTATCCAATATTTTAACATTTTATCCAATCATTATGATATAAAATCATTAGGTCGTCAGATTAGATTTATTGCTTAAAGAAATCATATTGACTTAACTTTATTGTAGGATTCTTAGTATAATGATAGTGTAGTAAATACATATACTAAGATTTTACATTTTAAGCATATACTATTCCCCAAGCTTATTAGTCATCACGACCCCTTTTTGTTTATGTGGCTGACTCCACTAAATTTTCAATCCAAAATTCTAAGGAGGATTTTTTGGGGTCTTTTTTTTGTACCCATTTTTCTTTGACTCGCCAAACCTGTTTGGGTTTCACATCTTTCCTTTTAAATGGACAATCAAATTTAATGTGTCCTTTATTTTTTACATAATATGCAGGTGGTGTGAGCATACGGACCCGAGGAGGTACTAGCATAGAATTTTGATCTTTTAACAAAGTACCCCATGTATAGGTTCTTTCTTCTCCTATTTTCAATTCCATTATAACCTATACCTTCCTTATCTAAGGACATATTTTGAGAACCCAAGAGTTTATCAAGATTTTCTTTGCCCCTAGTAAATGTGTTGGCCTTACAAGGCTTAACATCTTGTTTTGATGCTAACAAACATGCAGAACTTAACATGCTTTATTTAAGTGATGTATTTTCAGGACTCAATGATGAATGCAAGGTTAAAGAATTCATGAAAGCTTGTACTTCAAAGAGGGATGACTATATCAAGCTTGAGGCATGGATTAAAACCTAAAGATCATGAGAGCATTGATATTAAAGAAAAAGCTTCAAGAATGAAAGCCCAAGTGATCAACATGGAAAGCTCAAAGATTAATGAAGCTCAAAATCTCAAGTAATATTGAAAGATCAAGAGAGATAGATTTTTAAAGTTCACATCAAATTCAGAATCATTAGAGCTCAGCAATAAAGAGAACTCAAAGTAAAGAAAAGTCAAATGAGTCTTTATGACAATCTTTGTAAGTACTTCAAATAATTTCAATATGGATGCATGAAGCTCTAAGGATAATTTATTAGACCTAGATACCTTTTAAAATACTTGAAAAATATTTTTATAAGGTCAAAAATTGTTTTAAAAAGGTTCGAATCATTTTTGGAATGAAAAGCACCAAAAAGAGGATTTTTCAAATGTTGTCAATTTTTCTACAACTGCATTGGGGTGCATTTTTATGTATCAAAACCTCCTTATTTTAAAATGTGTTCAACGTGAAAGTTGTAGGATTTTCTCTTATATTTATTTTTAAATCAAGATAGTCAAATTTGGAGTTACAAGGAAAACTTTATGATCAAAATACTGAAGGGTGCTCGAAGTTGATAGCCTGACAGACGACTGTCAAGAACTGGACAGTCGACTGCCGGTGCACTTTGAGGCATCTATGCGTGTTTAGATAGATGAGTGACACCCTACTGCCCCTTTGGTTTAACTGGACAGATGACTGCCAAAAATGGACAGTCATCTGTCACATGGTTGTTTTGAATTTTTTTTCAGGACGGTCAAATTTTTAAATGAGGTTGCTTGGGGCCCAAAATTTGTAAAAACTTGGGGAATAATCCAAGACACTTGGGGATCAAGTTACATACTTTTTAAACTCTATAAATAAACCTCAAAGGTCATTGAATTAAAAAAAAAAAAAAAGGAATTCAATTCAGCAAAAATTCAAAATTTCTCTCATTTGCTCTCAAATTTTCAAAGCTCTCTCTTGCTCTCAACTTGCACGAATTCAACTGAGTTTTGCTGATCTTCTTCCACCAAAATTGTGCTACAAATTCTAAATGTTTCAATCATTGAAATAATTAATCGGTGATATACGTCATTGAGCTTCAAGTTAATTTCCATATTATTGTTTACTTTGAAGTATATTAGTTGTGTTGTATTTGGTGTACTAACCAGCTCTTTGAGGAGCAAGTTCTTTGTACGCATCTAATTGATTTATTTCTTGTTGATTGATGATTCCAAGGATTGTTTGGATCATTGGATAATCAAGGGGATATTGTTTAGAGAGGCGGGGCTCTAGCCTAGTTAAGGAGTGACCGAACGAGGAGATATCATTTGGAGAAGGCGAGCTCTAGCCTTAACCAAAGAGTGTTGTAAAGGTTTGTTCTACCCGTTAAAGGAATAGGTTTAGTGAATCCTTTGGTCGTCTACCAAAGGTGAGGACGTAGGCTGGATATAAGCCGAACCTTGTAAACATCTCTGTCTCACTCTCTCTTTCCCTACTCTTTATTTTCAATACATATTTAAATTGTGTAGATGGTTTAAATTGGAAATCATATATGTTGACCTTATAGGTCACGCCCGGTTTTGATAATGACAAATACTCATTATATCTAATGGGTGTTTGAGGTTATGTTCAAGAACTCAAACTGGCAGATCAAGATACATATAGAGAAAGTGAAGAGTCAAGACCCAATCATTTTATGTTGTAATATATTTATTTGATGTAAAGGGTCTGTAATAGTAATTAGGGCTTATGACTTGTAATAATTGCATGCATCACCTGCATGATCTAATAGGAAAGCTCATAATATAAATGTCCTTAGAAAGACCTTAGGGATTACCCTTCGGTCGACCGACACCGAATTTTTCAGTGTCTTCAAAAAGAACCTAAAAAAGACCCTAGAACACTCACTCATGCATAAACATGTTTGATTATTTGAAATAAGGTGATTGTTGGATGAAAAAGGACTGAAATGCACAAAATGTGCACTTTCAGTTGACCGACCTAGGAAGTTCATTTTGGCCCTGGTCGACCGAACCAGGTCTGGGTCAACATGTTAACTGCAGCTCGGTCGACCGAATTGTATAGTTCATTTGGTCTCGATCGACCGAACCCTCATGAAGTTAACAATTTGACTTCCTGGTCGACCGAGATGTTTTTGTATTGCACCAACCTGATCGACCGAGGGTCCTCAGAAGTTGTCCCAATGGTCTAGTCGACCGACAGGCCTAGTTCAAATCAGCCTGGTCGACTGAACCTCGAACATGCGAAAAATCGCCTTGTCCGGTCAACCAAAAAGTTAGTTTATTTCAGTCTCGGTCGACCGAACCATGCAAAAATGCTTTAGATTTAAAGATCTGGTCAACCAACCTAGGTAGTTCAAATTTGGCCCGGTCAACCAAACCATATGAACTTCGGTCAACCAAAAATGTTTCTAGTCGACCAGACCTCTCGGGTGCCCTGAATTTTTTACCGTGGTTAAATATTTTAAACAGGGTTAATTATTTTAAAATGATTTAAAACTTTCCTAATAATGCCCAATAGGTCCCCAACGGCTATAATTCTTCTATTCTCTATAAATAACTCATTATTTGCAAAGATTAGAATAGAATTAGCAATCTTGATTATGAGAAATTCCCTGAAAATTTCAAAACCTATAATACTCATTTTTTAGCCTCCTACACTTATTCTTACTTGATCTTACTGCTCAAACTTCTTTGCAAGTGTGTTTAAGTGTGATTGTTCTATAGGTTTGCTCTCCTTGCTCTACTTGATTGATATTATTTTTATTGAGAGCAAAACCTTAAGGATTCTTAGAGGACTTTGTTAATAAGTCTATCCTAAGGAGACTTTGTTAGATCTTCTAAGATTGTACCTTCATTGCAACATCTTGAAACGATTGTATTTGTTTTTGTTTGCAAAATCCTTTTAAATCATTTTCAAATATCTAGTGTGCTTTATACTGAAAAATATATTTGAAGAGATATTTGTTTATGAGATAAAAATCTTTGTTGCAATATTCATTGACTTCCACATTATTTGTTGATACAAAAAATAAAATAAATTTTGCAAACCAAGCATATACATTATTTGATATTTGCACGATTGAAATATTCTGCTGATTGGAATATTTGAGACTTGATTGACATTTTTTTTGAGTTAGATTGAATATCTAGGGATACAAAGATCATATAGGTTTGCACTCTCACACACTAATTACATCGATAGTAAATATATTTGAGAGTTGATATATTAGACCACATTGAGCTTACTTATTATATCATTAGTGGTGTATGTGATTGAACGTAACTGGGTACACATCTGCTTTACATGAAAGCATAATCACTGTACCATTTGATTGTAATACACATCTGTTGTATTTCCAGGAACATGCCTGAAGAGGGAGACTAGCCCTGGAATAGTCCCGGACTAGCTTTGACCCGGTTAGGAAAGCTAGGTGCGCCATCTTATTAAGGCATGTAGGTTAAAGTCAGCCTCACTAATTGACCTAGTTAAGGTTGAGGTCAGCCCTGTGGTAATTGACCTAGTTGTAATTGGTGCCGCTCCACCCTTAAGTGAGCTATTAGTGGAATCCTCGGGCTTGCGAGCTAGAGGCGGGGACGTAGGCACAGTTGGCCGAACCCCGATAATATATCGTGTGTTTGTTTATATTTCCGCACTTTATATTTACTGCACGTGTATGTTATTGTATGAATGATGCGCTTGATTTAAATTTTCGTATATTATATTTATCGGTGTATTTGGAACTGCATAGAAAGGCCCTAGGTTGTAATATTTTGCTAACAACTAGTTCAACCTAGGAGAAAAATTTAAAATTCCAATTCATCCCCCCCCCCCCCCCTTCTCTTGGGAATACACCAATTCTAACAATATATACTACGTATATTGGGAAATCAAGTAAACTTGAAGTCTAATTTGATTTGGGTTGCAGAAACTGAAAGGGAGTACGTTGGTTAAACCATATTTTGCGGAAACCATACGGGAGTACGTTACTTGGTTAAACATCCTAAAGATAAATTAACTAAGAGTTTATTTGGATTTTGAATATTGGGAAGAGTGTTGGATTCTATATTACACTTCATATTAAAGAGGCAAATCCATTCATACAGGGATTTATATCTGCAAGCATAACATTTCATATATACAAGGCTTAATTCAATTTTATATCCAAGGCTGATAACATAAGCTATATTGTGATTGAATGGTTTAAAGTTTGATATTGAGTAGTTTGTGTTTATATTCCAAAGAGTGATGAATCTTCCATTAATCAAATAGTGTTGCAATTAACTTATACTTGACCAATCATTTGGTTGTTTGTTTTAAACATTGTGCTTGATTGGTTTGGTTGAATGATTAATTACTTGTTTGGCTAAGCAATAGTGTTGTTGATTGGATAAAAGAATTTAAGTTCTTTTGTGATTAAAGAGTTAAACAAACAAGTTAAGAATTGGTTAAAAGAAATAAAAGAAGTTGAAAAATTCTCAAAAGGAATTAAAAGAAAGGTTTTAAATCCAATTCACCCCCCCCCCCCCTCTTGGGACTACACTTTACTTTTCAAAATGTTAGGATGATCTTCGCTTGATCCTCAATTTTCTTTCTAAGTCTTGAATTTTTAAATTCTTTAAGCCTTTGCAAATAGCTTCTAATTTTACAAATTCATCAGTCATTTTGTGTGCTTTATATTCAAGTTTATAAATTTGAAGATCTTTTGCATTAGCACTCGATATCTTGGATCTTAACTCATTCAGCTCTTTCGCCATCATATCATTCTTCTTTTCTAATTTCATGATTTTCAAATCCTTTTCTTTTTCCCAAGATGTATGAGACTCTCTAAAATCTTCTAACTACTTTGCTAAGTCTTTATTTTCATTTTCCAACATTGTTTTCTTTTTAGACACATTTGTTAAAATTTTATGAGCCTCAACAAATCCTTTTTGTAATTCCTCATAAGAAGGCTGTTATCATTATCAGATTCATCATAAGATTCACTACCAGAATTATCATAATATGTATCATAAGATGTATCACAGTCATTGCATGAATCATTTTGAGAATCATTATGAGAAGTAGAAAGAGTAGAGTGTACCTCTTTATTGATTAATGCAACTAGACCACAATTTTCCACTACCTGATCATTTGAGCATGAATTTTCCTAAGTGGTGGACTTCTTTCCTTTGGTCTCTCCAAATCTCCTATCGAGTTCTTCCTATATCTCCTTAGCACTTTGACATGACTTGATTTCATGAAAAACATTAGTATCTAAAGCAAGAAATAAAATATTCATGGCACTAAAATTTACTTGCATTAACTTCATGTCATTCTCATTCAACTCATACTCAGATTTTGGAATTTCAACATTATCCATAATTTTCACATGTACTAAGTTCCCTTGAGCAATTACTCTCCAAGTCCTCCAATCCATTGATTTGATAAAAGTAGTCATTCTTATTTTCTACTCGGTGAAATTTTCACCATAAAACATTGGAGGTCTTGCAGAGATTTGTCCCACGCCGAATCGGTATACTCCAAAATAAGCCATCATGATCTTTTTACAAAAACGTTTAAGTCTATGTAACGAGGCTCCAATACCAAATGCGAATTATGGTGTTATCCCAAGAGAGGGGTGAATTGGGTATTTCAAAATTATTTAAGTTTATTTTACCACTTAATTCCTATTTCAATATTTAACAAAATAATCACAGAGGCTTGAAATTAAGTCAAATTCTTATCTCAATAAATTCAATTATACCCAATTAATTATCAAGTGCATGTAATATTAATCAACATACAAACATACAAAAACTGATAATAAAATGCAAGTGGAAATTAAAAAGTTAAGGGAAGAGAGTAGGTAAACACGATTTTATGAGGTTTAGCCAACTCGGCCTACGTCCTCCCCATGAGCAACCCACTCAAAGATTCAACTAAATCCCTGCTCCTTTAACCGGGATGGAGCTTCCCTTACAATCGGCTACTTACAGGAGGCACAACTTCCTTCTACTTCACTGCTTACAAGAAATACAACTTTCTCCTCAAACCCGGTTCACAGCCCAAACCATGATTACAATATAGAAATACAATTTCTTCAAAAACTCAAATGCTTCTACACAAAGCTAGTGAGTACAATCAAAATTCCCAACACATATTCATATGATAAAACTTGAAGTTAAGTATGTATGTAACGATGAGATCATTATATGAATGATATGCTTTGCAAATCTAATATCTCCTAAAAACGATTTTATAAATAAATGCTTTGGAGAAACATATGGTTCGATTTCAGAATACTTTATGTAAGATTAGAAAATAAGACCCTTTCAAAAATAATCTTGAATAATGCACAGATCTATGTTCTTGCTATCAATAATTTGTAAAGTTGAATCTTTGAATAAATATACGACTTTGAATATTGTAAAGATTTAAACACTATGTGTCAAAAATAATATTCCTAAAGAATATGTATTTAGAAGCTCTTAGTATTTGCAATCAAATAATTCTTACACTAATCAAATAGCAAATCTTTAAATGAAGATATATTTAAAACTTTCTTCAAGATTTTAGTTTTAAACAAAAACCTTTTCTCAAGTAGTGATCTGTCACAAAATGTATATATACTTAATAACTCAAGATCAATCTCTCAAAATGAATATTCAAGAATAAGTTTATGAGATGAAAAATTCTTTGAGAATAAGCAAACAATTAGTTTGATCGCCAAACCTCAATACCCAAATTGTTTGCACAATATTCGTTGGAACTCCTTTTGAAAATCAACGTAGCCTAAGCTTAGATATGATGTAAATGCTTTGAAATCACAGGCAAGAGCTTAGCAATGTGTTCAATGCTTTCCATAATTGTGTATACGTTCAAGACTCCCAATCAAATGCCAAAAGTGAGGCACTAAGGTTTAGAGGTTGTTTTTATAAGTAATCTCGACCTTAGGTTAAGTCTTGACCATTGGATCAATTTGATTAAGTGACTAACTCGTGTGTTTTCTCACTAAAGTTAAGATTTTTAAAATTTCTGCAGGTTCATATGACTGATTGTTTGGGTTCAGACGTTTGATGTTCCTTAAAGTACTAAAAATTATAGTCTAGACACATGGTTAGACGACTGAACTGTAGGTTCAGTCTTCTGAAGTCCTAGCTCAGACGACTGAACTGAGGGTTCAGACGTCTGAAGGCATTCTGCCTGTTCTGTGTTTCAATAATTAAATCTTCAGATGACTGAACTAATTCCTTAGTCTTCCGAGGAAATTCTTTAGACGTCTGAAGTAAAACTTCAATCGTCTTAGGTTTCATCTTTAGACTTCTGAGGGTACACCTCAGTTGTCTGGGCAAACCAACTTCATAATTTTTATTTTTAGTTTCAAAATCAATTTTACTCTCTTGCTTTGATCCCTTATAAAACATTTTACAGGGTTCAAAATAGGGTCTCTAAGTCTATGTTTAACCCTAGAAAATTTTCATGAGATGCATGTGTAGGGCATATTTTGAGTTTCTAGCTATATCATACAAAATATGTAAATACAATCAATTTTAAATACTCATTCTCATGACGTTCTTGAACTTGACGCTTGCATCTTCACTCTTCTGCTCTTTTAGTTTCATGGATTGTGCCATGTGGTATATGTTTTAATCCTCATGGCTTCCATGACTTCCTAATTTTCCATGCAAGCTAAATATTGTTCATGTTCACAATCTCAATGCACAAATCAAATACCAAATGATTTGTCATTATCAAAACAGGACTGGACTCATAAAGTCAACAAAATCTATCAAAATTCTTAAGTCTTCATGTTGTGAAGCTTTCAGTATCCTTTTGAGCTTTGATCAATGCTTCAATAAACTTCATGTTCTTCGTGACTTGTAACTTTATATCCATCGTGGCTCATAACTTTAAGTGTAAACTTCATTCAAGCTCTTCAAGCATACTCACTTGATTTCATAAAAACACTTAAGCCCCGAAACTTAACTTAAACAAACATGTTAAGTAATCTTGTTTTGTTATAATAAAAATGAGATTAAGCCTTTTTAGGCCAACACTACCTTTAGCATTATCTCTGAAAGTAACATGCCCACCATCCTTTAGTGTCAACGATGTGAACTTGGACTTATCTCCAGTCATACGCCATGAGCATCTACTATCCAAGTACCATTTGTCTTTTGATGGGCTGGACCTAAAACATATGTACAAAAACGATTTAAGATGTTACTTTCAATACCCAAATCTTCTTAGGTCCTTTTGGGTTTGTTTTAGTTGTATTTTTTACTCTCCACACCTTTTCGGTTTTAAAATTTTTTTTATTTTAAATGGACATTTAAATTTGATGTGTCCATTTTCCTTACGTAGGAAACATGTGGTGTGTTCATATGCATTAGTTGAGGATGTGCTAGCATAGTATTTAGAAGCTTTTACAAAGTACCCCATATAGAAGTTCTTTTTCTTTTTATTTTCAACTCCATTGAATCCTATGCCTTCCTTATCTAAAAACATTCTTTGCGATCCAACTAGTTTATCAAAGTTTTCCTTTCCTCTTGTAAAATTGTAAATGATTTTAGATTGATCCTCTATTTTACTTTCAAGACTAAGTATTTATGAATCTTTTATACCTTTACAATTCACTTGTAACCTTACTAATTCTTTAGCCATCTGGTTGATTTTTCTTTCAGGTTCATCAATACCTGAATCCTTTTCTTTTTCAGCTAATTTAGATGACTCTAGTTGGTTCATAAGCATTTCATTTTGTCCTTTTAATGTAATGTTTCTCTTGGACACGTTAATGAACCTCTTGTGGAGTGAAAACAATTTCGTTTGTATTTCATTATAAGAAGGCATGCTTTCACATGAGTTATTACAGGATTCATCACTAGATTCTATGAGTGAGTTTGAATAAGAATTTACCTCGTCATCGCTCTCCATGAAGCAAAGGTTGGCTACTTCTTGATCACTTGAATCGCTTTCCGAGCTGCTTGAGCTAGAGTCATCCCAAGTAGTTGCTTTCATTACTTTCTTCTTCTTCTTCTTAGCATCTTTCTTAAGTCGTGGACAATCAAGTTTTATATGGCCTACCTTTTTACAGTTATAACAAGTTGGGGGTTCAGCCTTGGTTTCTTTCTTGCTTGATTCACCTTTGTCCATTTTAGTTCCTTTAAATTTTCTAGCAAATATTTTATTCTTTTTAAAGAATTTGCCTAATTGTCTAATGATCAATGCTAAGTCGTCCTCGTCCAACTCATTATCTTCTTCTTCACTTGAGCTTTCTTTTGAAGCTTTAAGTACTATGGATTTCTTTTGTTTTCTAACTTCAATAGTCTTTTCATTTATAGTCATCTCATATGTGAGAAGCAACCCTATGAGTTCATTTAGGGAAGTGATCTTTAAGTTCTTGCCTTCATTTATGGTAGTGGCCTTGGGTTCCCAAATAGGAGGAAGTCCTCTAAGGATTTTCCTAATCATTTCATATGTAGAGTAGTTCTTCCCTAGTGCATTCAGGGAGTTAATTATGTGAGTGAACCTAGTGTACATACTAGTTATAGACTCCTCTGTGTTTATCCTAAATGCCTCACACTCACTAGTAAGCATGTCAATTCTAATATCTCTAATATCTACAATTCCCTCATAGGTTACTTTTAATTTGTCCCAAATTTCCTTTGTAGATTTGCATCTCATTATCCTATTAAACTCATTTGCTTCTAGCGCACAATATAAGGCATTCATTGCACTTGAGTTTATTTGCAGTACTTAATTCGATTTCATCTTTTGGAACTTCCTTGTTATCTACATTCTTAGAAGGCACATAGTCGCATTAGGTTACTACTTTGCAGACTTTCCAATCCATAGTTTGTAAAAATATTCTCACATGTTGTATCGAGAAGGTGTAGTTTACACCGTAGAAAATAGGAGGTTTAGATGAGGATTTCCCTTCACCGAAAGGGGATACACCTATATTTGCCATTAAGATCTTTGTGTAACTACTTATTAAGATTTGTTATAACTTAACCCTAATACCAATTGAAAGTAAAGATGTAATCCCAAAAGGGTAGTGAATTGGGTATTTTAAAAATTACTATGTGGAATCTAAGTTTATTTTAAACCTTTTAAAATTTATCAATCACAATCCTAATCTTAATCAATTAACCAGCGACAATACTATACCAATAAACAATCCTATGAATATATATATATATATATGAAATTAAAAAATATGATCTGAATTTTACCTTCAACAATTTCAATAATTAATCTTGAATTCCAGCAAGCAACCAAGTACTTTATTAAGACAAAAATTCAGTAATATAAATTAGATAAGTTAGCTACTTATGCCTTGAATAATTAACCAACCATAATTGAATTCAAGTATCATTACTTGTCTAAATTTTTAGCCAAAAACATGAACCATACAAATCACGAACAACCAATTTAATTACTTGATGCAAACTCAATCAATATCTCAATGTTCAGCAAATTTTCCCAACAAATTCTGAACATACACAACAGATTATAAAATATAGAATTTAAAGAGATAGGGAAAGAAGATCGAACACCATATTTTTTACAAGGTTCGGCTTACCGCTTACATCCTTGCCTCAAGCAAATCAATGTGAGGATTTCCTTTACCCACTCTGTTTAATAGGTGGAGTACACCTCTCTCCGTTGGTAGGTGGAGACCCCTCTCTAACGAGAACACCCTCTCACTAGGCAACAATTCAAACCCTGAACCGTAAAATTTCAAAACAAGCAATACAAATTGTTTGTACAATGAAAATACTCTCACCATAGCAGAATTTGTACAAGTTAAAGCACAATATACTTCAAGAAATCAATATAGAATTGAAGTTCACAGAGATTTCTAAGGTATTCTGATTATAGAATGAAGAATTACAAAATCATAATCAGAATTTCATCTAGGGCTTTCAGCAAAAACTCACAGCAGTTTTTCAGGGTATATATGAAGAGTATAGCGAAGATTTGAATTGTATATATGAGTATTAGATACCCTAATTGCGTAAAAATCATCTTTATATAAAGTAGGAAAGATTCTTACTGTTTTCCCCAAGTTTGGAAACAAAATCATTCGAATTTGGAAAGAAATCAGCACTATTAGAAAGTTTAAAACATAGACTTCAGTCGCCTGAATTAATTCAAAATAGTGCTCTAGAACAGGCAGTAGCAGTTCAGTCGCCTGGCCCCGAAAGTTCAATCGCCTGACCCTATTCTGTATTCTTATTTACACTGGCAGTAGCATATCAGTCTCCTGAGTGTTAATCTTCAGTCGTCTGACTACTATGCAACATTGTGTTTTTCTCATTTTGATTTCGAAACTTGTTTTTATTAACTTTGAAAAGTATTTTGGACCTTATAAAATATTTTCCATGTTCTAAATCAGGTCTCTAAGTCTAAAGCTAAATTCTAAGATCTTCAGTCTCAATATTGAAATTAGAAGTATTTACATGAGACTCTAAAAATATAAATACATTTAAATTCCTAAGTCTTCATGTTATGTAACTTCAATCTTTGTCCGAGCTTGATCAACACTTCAATACTCTCATATTCTTCATGACTTGTAGCTTTAAGTGTATCTTTTTCCAAGTAGAACCATATTATTTTGTAAAACTCTTGATTCTCGAAACTTAACTTGAAAGTACAATTAGTAACCTTATTTTGTTATCATCAAAACGAGATTAAGCCTTGTTAGGCCAATAGCTGCACCTCCCCCCCCCCCCCCCAACCACTTTCAAGATTGTGCATTTGTGCATAATCATGAAGGTTGTGGGCAACTTCTATCAGTGTGATGTTGTGACTAGATGACCCATTGCTTATTATGCTCTATAACTTGTTGGATGCTTTGAGTGCTTAAATGTGTTTTTTTTTTTCTTTTCTTTTTTGAACTTCATCTATTGGCATGTTGCCCTCGACCTTCAAAAGTGTGCATTGTATATATTAATGAAAGCAATGTGAAACTTCTCTGAATGTGATGTTGTGACTAGATGACTTATTGCTTATTCCGCTCTAAAACTTTTGACTTAAGATTGACAATGCAATATTGTACAAATTATTTTGTAAGCATCAAACTTACAAGTTAAGATACTCTCAATCAAAAGTAATCATGAAAGTTGTGCGAACCATCTGTTTGGTTTACAAATTGCCAAAACGCTATTCTTAATTTGAAACCTAGTCAATGTTTTCAAAGTCTTGGAGTCAAAAATTGCAATAATGATCGAGATTGTTGCAAAAATTCTATCTAAGGGCAGGAAATTATTATGGGAATTCTAACATGATAACTGTGTAAGGAAATTTGTGTGTGTGTGTGTGTGTATGTGTGTGTGTGTGTGTGTGAGAGAGAGAGAGAGAGAGAGAGAGAGAGAGAGAGAGAGAGAGAATTGGTGGAAAAATGCAAAGATAACAAGATGTCGCATGTATGGTTATCATATATATGTAAATGTTACCTAACTTTGAAAGTTGAGTTATCAAGTGGATAACTTGAATATAATTACTCTATTTGGTTTGAAAAATGATGAGAATAAAATAACTATTATATAGAAATACAAATATGATGAGAATAGACTAATTATTACATAGGAATACAGTAGTTTATTTTTCCTTTAAAAAAATAAAGAATTTTTTTGTTTAAAAACATATAAAAAGTTGACATTACTCTAACCAACATCAACCACACGATGAGGCTCAAAAATAACCATTTTTGCTTAATTTATATTACTTAAAATAAGATCAACACTCATAGAATCCTTGCTCAAAAATAATATTATTTTATAATGCAGTCACTCCTTATTTCACTAGTCAAGACTATGACCTTTTTTAACTTTCTTTTTCTTACCAAGAGGCAACTTGCTGTCATTCAAACTTGGCCTTGCAGCCTTGCTTTACACAATTATACTTCAATCTATGTGGGCTTCTTATGGGTCCATGGGGGCCCTAACAGGCCGTAACCTGACTAAAGCCCATCGTTATATCGGCAATTACAGAATTTATAAAGCACAAAGTGACGTCCACTCGCTCCAATTCCAGCAGCCAAAAGTGCACTTCCTTTTACACTTTTACCCTCCACCAGCCACTGACTTTCAATCAGGCCCCGAGTGGGCGGTTCAGATCATTTCCCCCGTTGAAAATTTCCTGTGCACCTCATTGCACATGGCGAGATGTCAAAATGCAATTCAAAACCATTAAACGCGAGACAGCACGAACTGTTCAGAAACCTGTGGACTGTTCTTGAACCAGAGCTGGTCGCAGCAAAACCGTGGGCAGAGATTTCTGTAAGCACACACAAAACCTCCCTAGCGAAAACCGTCAGCACCGCTCTCTGTATGTGCTCTTATCTCTATCTGATCTTCTATATCACTCAATTTGGAGTACGCATCAGCCCAAGAAAATAAAATAAAATAAAATAAAATTTGGAGTACCCACCAAGCATTCTCTCTCTACCCCTCTTTCCATTTGCTGTTACATTTGTCCTTCTGAAGGTGATGGCGGAGCTCATCTGGGTATTGACGAAGCAGATGCCTCGGGTTTTTGTTCTAGATATCAGTTCAATTTCAATTGCAATGGGTATGCTTTCTGCGACTTAAAATTAGTCCCTTTTGTTGTCAGTTTCTTTTGATTTTTTGTAGAGGAAGAGAGAACAGAAAAACAGTGAGAGAACCAATTTAGGTTGATGGAACCAAATGGTTTGCCGGGAGGAATGTTTTCTGGGATGGGTTCTGGAATGCTTGGGTTAGAAATGCCTCTGCACCAATCACAGCAACCACCACCGCAAAACCCTCAAAACCCTCATCACTTGCATCCCCAAATGGTTGCTTTTGCCCATCACGAGGGTGATCATCAGCCCCAATCTGTGAAACACGGATACCCATATGCCCCCAAAGCCAAACAGCAACAATTGGCACTCAGCGATGAGGATGAACCTGGGTTTAATCCTGAAGACGGCAACGGAGATGGGAAAAGGAAGATGTATCCATGGCACAGAATGAAGTGGACTGATAATATGGTGAGGCTGTTGATAATGGCGGTTTATTATATTGGAGACGAAGTAGGGTCGGAAGGGAACGAACCCGCCGCAAAGAAGAAGGCCGGGGGGTTGTTGCAGAAAAAAGGGAAGTGGAAATCTGTGTCCAAAGCCATGATGGAGAAGGGCTTCTACGTGTCTCCGCAGCAGTGTGAGGACAAGTTTAATGACTTGAACAAAAGGTATAAGAGGGTTAATGACATATTGGGTAAGGGGACTGCTTGCAAGGTTGTGGAGAATCAGAGCTTGCTTGAATCAATGGATCATTTATCCCCAAAAATGAAGGAGGAAGTCAGGAAATTACTCAATTCCAAGCACCTATTTTTTAGGGAAATGTGTGCTTATCATAATAGTTGCGGCGGTGGAGGTGGCAGCGGTGTGGCAGGCGGCGCCCACCACTCACCCGATGAGCCAACGCAACAAATGCAGCAACAGGTGCAGCAGCGCTGCTTGCATTCTGCAGAAAATACCCCTGGAGGGCCTAGTTTGGGAAGGACAGAGACTGAGGGATCAAAAATGACAAAAGGGGGAAGCGATGAAGAAGAGGAAGATTATGAGGATGACGAGGATGATGATGAGGATGACAACGACGAGGAAGAGGTGGTGGAGGGTTGTGCAAGAGGCCAAAATGAGCAGAGACACGAGGAGGATGAAAATGATGAAAGAGTTTCGAGGAAAAGAACAAGAAA
Source organism: Malania oleifera (assembly GCF_029873635.1). NCBI lineage: Eukaryota > Viridiplantae > Streptophyta > Magnoliopsida > Santalales > Ximeniaceae > Malania > Malania oleifera. The sequence continues at coordinate 6,870,491 of NC_080427.1, read as the reverse complement.
AGAGGTGGTACCCCGATGCCCTTTGGTTCAGCAACTAAGTGTTGAGCTGAGGAATGTGCTCCAAGATGGAACAAGGTGCGCATGGGAGAAGAGACAGTGGATGAAGACCCAGATGATGCGACTGGAGGAGCGGCAGATGAGCTACCAGTACGAAGCATTTGAGCTGGAAAAGCAGCGGTTGAAGTGGTTGAAGTATTGTGGGAAGAAGGAGAGGGAAATGGAGCAAACGAAGCTGAAAAATGAGAGGATGAAGCTTGAAAATGAGAGAATGGTACTTCTTCTCCGGCAAAAAGAACTGGAGTTGATTGACCTCCATCAACAACAGCAATCATCTAACAAGAGGGGTGATCCGTCCACCATATGAACTGAAACAAAAAGATTACACGTTAGGATCAATAGATGAATGGATCTTTTTCTCTTCTTGTTCTTCAAATTTCATGTACGATCTTGATGTTTTTGTATGTAGAAGATGTTTCCCATTACCAATTCATTTGTTCCTCCCAATTTTTCTTCTTGCTGCATGAATGTTCGTCTTTTCCTGTGATCTGTTTCTGCAATTGGGTTAGTTCTGAGGTTTTTTTTATGCTTGGGATGCTCGTGGGTACCATTTATCAGTAAGAGATCAACTTGTTTTCCTAGATCTTTCTTAAGTGGGTGCCCCAACTTGTAAGTTCTTGCTTTCGCTCTCTTTGTACAAGGTACGAGGTATTACTTCAACTCATTGTTTGGTATGGTAGAATGCAATGGATTAAAAATAGAATAGAATGATAAATTGTATGGCAAAAATATAAAGTTAAGATCAATTGTGTTCCAGTCTACTCCATTCTTGCATGTCGAAAAAATAATAATTAGTTTGAGAACTAGTTTGAAAATGCGCAGATTGTTGTACCATTCTGACACATAATTTGATATCAACAAACCAAAAACACACGGATTCAAATCATTCATTTTATTTTTAACTAAATAAACAGAGCTTGCGGGGAAAAAAAATGGAATATAATAGAATGGAATAGAATTGGTGTTTATAATTTTATATTTTTTACTATATAATTCATCTCATTTTATTCAATTCTTGTATACCGAACATTGGATTGATGTTTTTTTTTTTCCTCCTCTCAAGTGATTAGAAGTGGATTGCATTGACAGTCAACTTAAAACTTGTTAGATTTGTATAAAATGAATCCTTACCGCTTATTTGTCAAGTACTTCATGAGATTAGAATTTATTAGAAAACTTGAACCTGCGAACACTTGCAAGTAAAAGTATGGAGGTCGTTGATATAATAATTAAAAGCAAAATTAACATAATATATCTTCAATAAACTAGCGCTTAGGAGAAAATAAAGAAATTGAAATATCAAAATTTAAACTTTGGTGAATTAGGAGGAAACCATAAGAATAAGATAGGAATCATTGTATATAAAGACCCAAAATATAATGTTATAGATGTTAAAGAAGATGGTGATATAAAAATCAAGATGGTCTTAGGATAAAGAGATAATAAATGTCATAAGTGTTTATGCTCCTCAACGTGGCTTAACAAAGACTCTTAAAAGATAATTTTGAAAAAGGATAATATTACAAAAAGTATATTGATGAGTGAGAAAATATGTTGTGTAAATTAATGTGCATCGAAAAACCAAATCATGCAATGCAGCAACTAACGATGAACAATACAAAAAATATAATCACACGGATAATAAGAAAAACAATAAACACACGACACAAGAATTAACGTGATTTGGAAAAATGTCTACATCCACGGGAGCAAGCAGTGGCTAAAATTTACTATCTATCGAAACCAGGGTTACAACATTGTATTCATGCTAACCCTACACATAAAGAGGGATTAGAAAATTTCCTAAATACCTTTGTATCAATCCCCAAAGGATTTGTCTCCCAATCCCCAACCTATTGATCTTCCCAATTCAAAATTCAAAAACAGCACCAAACAAAACCGTCGACGGTTTCTTACCGAGACTAAACCATCAATGCTTTATGCCAACCATCAACTGTTTCTTCTTGAGCCTAAAACCGTCGACTCACTTATGTAAACAATCAACAGTTTTCTCTTGCAGTTCAGTTTCCTTGTTTTTCTTCAGCATGCTTTCTCTGTACATGTGTTCCACTCAATATGAGCCACATACTATAACAATCTACACCTTGGAGAATATTCACCCTTTAAGAGAAAATGAAAACATAACCCACAACTCCACTTGGGACAATAAGTTGGGACGCCTCCCATCTAGCATCTGGAGATGTTAATCAAGTCCAAACAGTGTTTGAACTTGTCCGTGGTAACAAACTTTGTCAACATGTCTGTTGCATTCTCAAAAGTGTGAACTTTCTCAAGCAGTAGTTCACCAAAAAAGACCAATTCCTTGATCATGTGAAACCTCACATCTATGTGCTTAGTCCTCGCATGATACACCTGGTTCTTCGCCAAATAAATGGCACTATGACTATCACAATGCAGCTGAACTTCACCTTACTTAATGCCCAGCTCCTTGACCAATCCTGTAAGCCACAATGCTTCCTTCACAACCTCCGATTTAGTTGTAGATAGTGCAACTAAAGACTAAACCATGGACCTTCAACAAATAGGTCCTCCCGCAAGGGTGAATACATACCTTGTGGTAGACCTCCTGTTATCCAAGTCCCCTACATAGTCTATATCCACCCACAACTGAAGGATCACCCTATTGTTTGCCAAACATGATGTCATAGTCTGTAGTGCCCCTTAAATATCTAAAAATCTACTTGATTGCATCCCAATGTTGTCGACCCGAACTTGAAAGAAACTTGCTCACGACACTGACAACTTGTGTCAAGTCTAGTCTTGTACGAACCATAACATATATCAAGCACCCCTACTGCACTGGCATATGTGTTAGAATGGGTGCAACCCCAAGAGGGGGGTGAATTGGGTATTTAAAATTTATCGCTTAGGTTAAATGGTTTTATCAACAGTAAAATATAGCCTAGGGTCAGTCTACGCAATCAACAGATAAACATATACGTGCAGTAAGAGTAAAGAGTAGAAATATAAAGAATGGGCACGATATGTTATTGGGGTTTGGCTAACTGTGCCTACGTCCCCGCCATGACCACACCAGTACAATGATTACCACTATAATGCTCACTTAAACGAGTGGAGCGGCACCTAATACAATTAGGTCAATTCAAGGGGCTGACCTCAACCAACACACCTTAATAGGATGGCGCACCTAACTTTTCTAACCGAGTCTAAGCCAATCCGGGACTATTCAACAGGGCTAGTCTCCCTCCTCAGACCCACGCCTGGAATACAACCAATGTGTATGAAATGTGTACATAGAAATTCGCTTCTAAACAAGCAAATGTGTGCACTAATATAGCTCAATCAATAATTCAAGCACGAATGATATGTAAATATGCTCAATGCTCTAATGTGTACTAAACACTCAGTCACGTATAGATTCTCAGTTTAGATCTAGAGTGTATATTCACACAATATTTGAAACTCACTATGTGAATAACACAAAACCGGATCAGGGTTTCAAAATATGCTAAGCAAGTTCAACCAAACAAACTCAATGATATATTCTAATATTCAAAGCACAATGGAGTTGTTTGAAGTACTAGCTTTTGAAAAGGATTTTTGCACACAAAATCTAGGTTTAGGTATCTTACAACAATAATGCAAGAACCATAACTCTCAAAGTCTTTCCACACTAGATTTATCAAATGAAATCAGTGGAAGAACTTTAATGTTAAAGTCTCAAATAAAATCGATCAAACAATAATGCAAATGAGAGTTTTAACTATAGAGATTAAACTTAATAGCCTTAGAAAATATTCACAATACTTGGAGAAATCAAGAATGAGGAGTATGTGAGTGTTTGGAAGTATTATTTAGCTAATAAAGGTTTTTGGATGTTGAGAGAATTTTGCTCTAATCAAGTTTGCTAATCCTTGCTAATTGTGACAAATGAAGGGGTATATATAGGTAAGGAGGAATTTTTGACCGTTGGGGACACAATGCGTATAATTAGATTTGTTTAAAAGACCATTAAGAATATTAACCCACTTTACTCCATTTAAAATTTTGGTAAAAAATATTTTAACCCTCAAGGTTCGAGTGCCTGGCCAGAGGTTCGGGTGCCCGAACAAATACAATCAAAAATTCAACTTTCAGAGGTTTGGGTGCCTGAAGGGTGAGTTGGTCGTTACATTGTGTATTATAAAATGTCTCCTAATGCCATGCTGCTCGCACAACTCTATGAACGTTGAATTTTTGTGCTCAGTACCATTGTCGAACCTGAGGTATTTGATCTTCCTCCCAATCTAGTTTTCCACTTCAGTTTTCCACAATTTGAACTTGACAAACGTCTCTAACTTGTGCCGCATGAAGTACACTCAGACCTTTTGTGAGTAATCATCAATAAAACTCACGAAGTACATATGTCCTTCCCGTGATGCTACCCTCACTGGACCCCAAACATTTGAATGAATGTAGTCAAGAATTCCCTTTGTATTGTGTGTGGCTATCTTGAACTGCACCTTATTTTGTTTCCTAAGAATACAATACCTGTAGAAATTCAGCTTGCATGTTTTGACACCCTTCAAAATATTTCTCTTATGAAGCTTCGTCATCCTACGCTCACCTATATGCCTTAACCGCATATGCCACATGACAGTACTATTTGACACTGACGCTACAGTTGCAGCTCCATCTACAACTATGGTACCTAGCAGTATATAGATATTTCCTAGTAATTTCTACCCCTTCAAGACGATTAAGACACCTTTACTCACATTCATTACCCCACTTGCAAACTTGTAACTAATTCCATTATAGTATAAAGTGCCCAATGAAATCAGATTCTTCCTTAACTCCAGTATATGTCTACCATCACACAACATTCTCACAACACCATCAAACATTTTAATTCTGATATTCCCTATTTCGAAAATTTTGCATGAAGCATCATTTCCCATCAGAACAGAACCAAAATTTACCAACCTATAGGTGGTGAACCAATCTTTGTTTGGTGTCATGTGATAGAAGCATGTCGATCTAAGATCCAAGAATCCATTAGACGATCTAAACCAGATGAAACTGAAAGCATATCACCATCACTGCTTTCTAAGTCTCTTTCTTCCACTACATTCGCAGATTTTGATGAACCCTCTTTATTTTATGCATTTCCCTTCTTCCTCTATGGACAATATGGTTTTATCTGCCCCTTTTTCCCACACTTAAAACACCATACGTCCTTTTCCTAGAACATGACCGAGATTTATTATTACTCGGTCCACTCCTAAACTTGCTTCTCCTACGTTCGTAGTTACCCTTCACCACGAGTCCTTCACCTTGTGAATTCTCATCGCTGGCTTTCTTCCTCTGCTAAAAACCCAAAAGAGCACTTGTGATTTCCTCCAATTCAAGAGTTTCCTCTCCCTACATTATAGTTGTAACCAAATTCTCATATGTAGAAGACGCAGGTGGGGAATTCAGTAGCATCAACGTCTTGTCTTCGTCTTCAAACTTTACATCAACTGGCTTCAAATAAATGATGATTTGATTAAACACATTGATGTGTTGGTTCAAATCTGAAACCTCTAACATCTTAAGCTCATACAGTTTCTGCTTAAGATAGAACTTGTTTGTTAACGACTTGGACATAAATTGACTTTCCAGATTCAGCCAAATTGTCGCCAACGATTCCTCATCCATGAGGTGATTTATCACATCATTAGCTAGACAAAGCCTGGTATTCGCCACAACATTTGCTTCAAGTTCTTTCCAACTCATGTCGTCCATGCCTTCTGATTGCGTTCTGTATAGCGCCTTTACCATATCCTGATGCACTAACAAATCCTTAACCCTCCTCTACCGTAGTCCAAAATTTCTCGATCCGTTGAACTTGACAATGTTGAACTTCGCAGAAGAAATCCGAGCCATTGTAACCAATTGCTCTAATTCCAATTTGTTTTGTAAATTAATGTGCAACGGAAAGCCAGATCGTGCAATGCATCAAATAATGATGAATAATACAAAAAATACAATCACACATATAATAAGAAAAGCAATAAAGACACAACACAAGAATTAACGTGGTTCAGCAGAATGCCTACGTCCATAAGAGCAAGCAGTGGCTGAAATTCACTATCTACCAAAACCAAAGTTACAACATTGTATTTATGCCAACCCTACATGTACAGAGGATTTATAAAGTTCCCAAAATACCCCTGTATCAATCCGCGGAGAATTTGCCTCCGAATCCCCAACCTATTGATCTTTGCAATTCAAAATTAAAAAACAGAGCCAAACAAAACCGTCAATGATTTCAAAAAGTCATTGACGATTTCTTATCGAGATTAAACCGTCGATGTTCTATGTCAAACCGTCGATGGTTTCTTCCTGAGCCTGAAACCGTTGACTCTCTTATGTAAACAGTCGACGATTTTCTCTTGCAATTTAACTTCCTTGTTTTTCCTCAGCATGTTTTCTTTGTACATGTGTTCCACTCAATATGAGCCGCGTACTATAACAAAATATTCGTAGGAGAGGATTTGAACAGTCAACTTGTAAAGGACAGTAAAGATCATGAAAAAATACATAGGGAGATGGATATGTTGATAAAATGAGTGTAGTAATATGATCTTAAAATTTTCTATTCACATGATTTATAGCAATAATATATGGTTTAAGAAGGAGAAGAACACTACATAACCTTCAAGAACAGACAAATTAAAAGTAAATATAATTTTTCAACAAATCGTTTATGATGAGATGATTGTAAAGTAATTATACATGAAAGTTTAATTGCAAAACATAGAGTACTAACTAGACAAAGGGAAATAATGTAAACATAAGGATTCTTTGGAATAGGATAGTTAGTTTTGTTAAATAGATGGCAAAAGTGCTTGTAGGTAGGTGATTATAGAAGAAAATGATCAACAAGTAGAGAGAGATGGTGGGATTAAGATGTCAAAAAAAATTTTCGGACAAAAAGAATGTTGTTTAAGACATGAAAAAAAATATAAAAACATAGAAAACTTTGAAAAACATAAACAGATAAGAAATGATAATATATATATTGTAAAGAACAATAAAGGTCATGAAAGAATATATAGGGAGATGGATATGAAAATAAAATGAGTCTAATGATATGATCTTAGATTTTTTTCTACATCACATGATCTTATAACAATAATACATGCTTTAAGAAGGGAAAAGAACACTTAATAACCTTCAAGAACGGACAAATTAAAAGTCAATTAGAATTTGTTAAAAAGATAGCAAAAGTGCTTTTTAGGTGACTATAGAAGAAAATGGTCAACAAGTAAAGAGATACAGTGGTGGGATTAAGATGTCAAAAAAGTTGTTAGGACAAAAAAAGTGTCGTTTAAGACATGAAAAAAAACCTAAAAACATAGAAAAATTTGAAAGCATAAAGAGATTAGATACAAAAAATAAATTGTCAGTGAAGCTAAACATACATAATATATAATGATTCATACATTAATTTAGATACAAAAAGGAAAAAAGAAGAAAAAAAATGCAAAATATATAAACTTGTTAAATTTAGAGGGAAAAAAAAAAACTTAGGTAATATCAAGTGTATTAAAAAAAAATAAGGTTGATAATTTTCTAGTTGAAGAGGAAGATATAGAAGAAAGTTAACAAAATTATTTTAATGAGCTATTTAATTAATGAACCAAGTAGAATGCTTAAACTTCAAATATTTGACAAATGAGTTAAAATAAAAAACTAAAATACTTTTCTATTTATCTATAAAATTAGAGTTAATGAAGTTAAGTTTGCATTGAAGATGACATAAAATGGATAAATTATAGGAATAGATCACATCTCAGTGAATAATGGAAAATCATTTTAATACCTACAACAACAATAATAGACCAAGCCTTAAGTCTCACTAGGTGGGTCTAACTTCGTTAAACATTTTCTAACAATTTACATAACTACAATTTCCTCCGATAATTTGAGGTTTGTCAATATCATGTTTTAAGGATCTGTTTGGATTGCCAACATTTGGTGATCGTGTCAAAACTAATCAAGTATAAATAACTAAATCATTAAATCATTTAAATTGTCATTTTTATGTTAGAAAACGAAGTCACCATGCTATTTTAATTTTTGAAAAGATAAAATAAAGGAAAACATTCTAAAGAGATTAGGTTCGGGAATACAATTGTGAATAGAAAAAGTAATAGTTTAAATTTCTTTTAAATAGAATTCAAAGCATTAGAACCCTAAAACACTCATTCCTTGAAATGGTTACAGTGCTTACCTTGTGCGTGTGTGCATGTATCTCCATTTTTAAAATAATATTTGAAAACAAAGATTTAGATTTTTAACACTTTATAATTTTAATTTTTGAAAGCCAGGCAATGACCGCCTACAAAGGCTAGTTGATTGCCCTCGGCATTTTTACATCCTCTTGCCTTATTCATTCCACAAAGTTATCCAATCCTTACCCTTTTCAAAAAAGCTTTCGTAAGACCCAAAATATAGTTAACTAGCATATGGAAGCACTTCAACTTGACTTAGTTAGAGATATGCTTGCTAGCTCGAATTGCTTAATGTTATCTCAACGATATGTTATATATGCATGTGATGTAGTTGAACCTTTGGTAGGGTAATCTTTGAACCTTTATCTAATTTGTGAATGAATTGAATGAATGGACATTTAAAGAACATCTTAATCAAAGAATCTAACAACAGACCTCAAAGTAGTGTCCTGTGTATACCTTCGAGGATCTCGAGATGAGGATGAACATCATCTTTTTGGGGGGGTTGATCCAATATCTAGTGGAAGGTAAATTTACATCAAAGCAAACTAACATGATAAAATTCATCCAATGACAAACCTCAAGGTAGTGTCTTATGCATACCTTCGAGGATCTCGAGATAAGGGTAATCAACCTTTTGTGTAGGTTTATCCAATATATTAAAGGTTGAAAATTTTCAAAATAAAAGAATTGACGTCTTAATGGGTTGAATCCAAAGGTATCCATAGATTAATTGTTTATAGAACGGGGGTGTAGGGATGTTAGTATCTTTCCTTCACATAATAGCACTCTTGGACTTGGTTTTGGTGCATAGGCCACTAGTTATTGGTTCCTTGGGCTCTAGGTTAGCTATTTGATCAATTAATCAATAGTAAATCATTAGGTATTCTAATCTCACCTATATCTCATTCCCTAAATATGAATTTCAAAATTCAATTTTGACATTCGTGTCAAGGCAGTCTGAAGATTCACACAAGTAGAGGTGAGCCTTTGAAACATGTTGACGGTCAAAAAGTTGCATCAACATCAACCTAAGAATATGCCTCATAAATCATTATTCACAAGCTTAAGGCTTGATAAGCCAAGTGAAAAGAAGATTAAAAAAAAAAAAACAAGAAGACTCAATTAGGTAAGTGACTCCAAAGGAAAAAAGTTAAAAGGAAGCCGTAACTATTGAATTGACCACCTAAGAAGTCGTATAAAAGGTCCACTCTAATTCAAATTTGACCCTAGGTATTCTTGTGGTCGAGTCTTTGTAGCCAAATCCCAAAAATTTTCCATAACCATTAACACCCGAATGAAAATTGAACTATAGACGATATGAGATATGTAGCTCCTTTTAGCATGGACAACTGTCCTTATTTTTCTACCCCTAAGCCAATTATGTGTGTGTTAGATGATTTTCCATCCAAGTCATATCAATATGACATGACCAATCATATAGGCCACACATCATGTCCTTTATAGGTGCTTATAAATGGCATAAACAATCACAAAAAATGTTCCACTAAAGCATACTATTTGTTCATGAAATTGACTACTAAATCCTTACAAAAAAATTTTAAAACATTAAAAGATGTTGCAATCTAAATACTCCCTTTTCTCTACAAATTTTATCTCACAGTTATAATGTTTGTTCCCACGGGAAAAGAAAACACATTCAGACAAATGAATAATATATAATATAACCAAAGAAAATTATTGCACGCCCGGTGGGACTCGAACCCACAATCGCCTGATTAGAAGTCAGGCGCCTTATCCATTAGGCCACGGGCGCCGGTTGTTCTCTGGTCTTGGTTGCTTTTAATTATACCTATCATTGTAAGGCCTGAATGGACAGCTAGCGCAAGTATAGCTGGTGTGGGCCCTCCTTCAGGCTTCAGGACTCGGCAATTATAACGTGTCTCGGGAGTTTGGAGTATCTGATATATATTCCCAACTTGAAATAGAAAATGTTAATATTTTAATTTCATAATTAAACTATTTACATAAATTATCTCTTTTTAAAAATTATTTGAATGAATTATGAATTAATGATTCAATCTTTGGCGTCCCTAGTGAACTGTCTTCTAGTTATTATTATTATTATTATTATTTTTGATAAACCATTGCGCCACTTTAAATACTATGATACAGCACCAAATTCGAGACCTAAAATCAGGTGCAGCAGCAAATCCGAAGAGGTGAAAGTTATCCACCCATTGATACACATCTGGTAATTCATCAGGGTAAACTCTCAAAGGAGAATCAAACTCGTGACCTTTGGATCACCAAAGTCGCAAGCTGCTCTTACCACTTGAATCAACGCGATTGGACTTCTAATTATTATTATTACTCCTGTTTTTTTTCTTTTGTGTGTGTTCCATGTATTAAACATATAATTTCTTTTTTCTTCATGCATTAAACTGAGCCATAACTCGGATTTATCAAGCACATTAAAATAGCAATTTTCAAGTTTTATTGAATTGGACCAAAGTTATTCTCAATTAGAGAAAAATATTAAAAAAATATTTCATTGTAATTTTCAAAATATTTTTAATGTCTATTTTTAAAAAAAAAAAATTTGCCTTCTTTGTTTAAAGAAATTAATTTATATTTTTTTTTTAATAAAAACATGCTCCTTTGAAGATATATTTGAAAAATAAAAAGATACTTTGCAATACATCTATCTTATAAATATTTCTCTATTACCAAAGAGTATCCCCCCCCCCCCCCAAATAAAATTGGTGATTCTTGCAAAAAGCTTGAGAAAAATTAAATATGCAAATAAAATTGATTTGCAAATATAGTTATCATATTTTTTATAAGTTATTTGAAATTTTATTTCAATATAATGAAATTTAAATTTTAAAAAAAAATCCGTTCATTAGGTTAGTCTTAGTTTTTTAATCTAATTTTGTTCTTGACAATTGAGTGAAGGAAAAATATTTAAAATAAAATTAGAATACATTCAAAAGTTGTGTTTTATAATTACAAATAATTTATACGATTCATATTCTTTGTATAGTTTAGATATAGATTTGGAAGCATAAATTAAAGTTTTATAAGTTCTGGTCTTATTTTAAAAGTGATACACCCAAAATTGGTACGCCCAAAGTTGATAGGTGTGCTCATAGAGGCAAGCAGTTATTAGGTTGTCATTTAATAGCATTTGATATCTTGCATAACCGCATTTAGGTTATCTAAGACCCCTAATGCGGTTAGAAAAGTTGTTATTGATGTCCTACATAACCACCCTTGAGTTACCCGTAACCCCCAAGACATAATGGGATGTTCATAAATCCCAACCCGAATGAGAGTCTACCTTCACCACTATAAAAAGGAAATCCTAGGAGGAGGTAAGCATCTTATTCTCTTTCACTTTTCTCTTACTGTTGCAACCTAGAGCCTCCCACAGTTCCTAACTTAGGCATCAGAGTGATCCCCAGAGTACATTCCGAGTCCTCCAAGGACGATTCCTTTTAGGTGGTCATAGTCAAAGGACGATTTACAAAAGTCATTCGATTTTTGGCAGCAACAGTTCGCGCCATCAGTGAAAACCCTTGAGAGGTTTTCTATCCTTGACCATGACCACAAAAAGGAGTCGGACCGATCTGAAAAGGAAAAATCTGAGGGACCTAGATGAAGCGGTTAAGGAAGGGAAGGAAGCAACCTGTAGACTCGCGGTGCGCAAACCCCAATGGTGTGAATCCCAATAACACAAATCCCAACGATGCGAATCCTAATGGTGTAGATCAACATACCTAGACCAATAATGACACATTTGATGAGCACCGCCCATGAGGCCATAAATACCTGCCCATTTGATGAGCACAGCTTATAAGGCAACAAATGAGTGAGCACGACTCACCAATAATGGTCCATCTGATGAGCACAGCTCATGAGGCCCTAAAGACATGCCCACTTGATTTGCATACCTCATGAGGCACAAAGGAGTGAGCATGGCTCACCCGCAATGGCCCATATGATGAGCACAACTCATGAGACCCTAAAGACTTTCCCACTTAATGAGCACATCTCATGAGATCCTAAAAACTTGAGCATTTGATTAGCACAACTCATGAGGCACAAAGGAGTAAGCACAGCTCACCCGTAATGGCATGTCTGATGAGCACATCTCATAAGGTAACAACAGAGTGAGCATAGCTCACCAATAATGGTCCATCTGATGAGCACCACCCATGAGGCACCAAAGACATCAAATCAAGTTGAGCTGAGTAAAGAAGACATCGCCTCAGTTGGGTCGAGCAGGGAAGATATTGACTCGGATTGGGTCAAATGGTGAAGTCATTAGCTTGTACTAAGCCAAGTAATGAAGGCATCGACTCGGATCAAGCCGAATAATGTATTAACCAACCACGATTGAGCTAGATAGTGAAGCATCCAGCTCGGATATAGTCATTGTCTTGGATTGAATTGAATGATCTAGAAATCGGCTCGGATTAAGCCAAATAGCATAGCATCCAGCTCTAATTAAGGTAAATAGTTAAATTAACGACTCAGGTAAATCCAAATCACCAATTTTCGGCTCGAATTAAGCCAAATTTTTCTAAGATCGACTTAAGTCAAGTTATCCATTAATCAGCTTAGGTCAAGATGATAGGTTTTGTAATTGAGGAGGGCTAGAAAGTCATATGGTTGGCTTAGATTAAGCTAGAACGCTTGAGGATTGGTTCAAATTACTTCTCTCAGATAAAGGAAATTTACTTCAAATATTCGAGAGTATTTTTGGGAGTGGAGGAACTAATAGACCCAAAATTGGTACACCCAAAGTTGATAGGTATGCTCATAAAAGTGAGCAATTGTAAGGCCAGCATTTAATAGCATTTGATGCCTTGCATAACCGTCTTTAGATTATCCATAACCCCTGGGTGCGGTTACAAGAGTTACTATTAACCTTTAGGTTATCCATAACCCCTGATGCGGTTACGAGAGTTGCTATTAATGTCTGACATAACCACCCTTGAGTTACCTTTAACCCTCCAAGATATAATGGCATGTTCATAAATCCCAAGCTAAAGGAGAGTCTACCTTCACCACTATAAAAAGGAGACCCCATGAGAAGGTAAGCATCTTATTCTCTCTCACTTTTCTATTACTGTTGCAACCTAAAGTGTCATGCCTCGAACCCGGTAATTGGGACCTAGGGGTGAATTAGTAACCTAACATGTCCCTGTATCATATAAAACACCAATGATACAATAATGAATAAGGGTCCAACCCTGTGGGGTTCCCGTACACCCTATACACATTCACATACAAGACATATATGCAGCGGAAATAATTCTTTTTATACATACCTTATACCATACCAAAGTATATACAAAAAAAAAGTCTAAGCTCCATAATACAAAACATAAACCCAGGTGTCAGCCAAAACCTAAAACGACAACCCAATATAGTCCTAGTACTTACATAAGTACTTCACGCAGTACACCAACCACTACACTCCCAACACAAGGACGCTAGTTCTGGTTACTCAAAGGACCTGAAAACATATACGTATGATAGCGGTGAGACACCTCTCAGTAAGGAAGAATCAGGTTATATTGGTGTGTGGCATATGAGTGTTATCATGACATAAAACATACACAATTTAATACAGTTCCAGTATTTTCGAAAAAGAATTCTAGTATACCAATGATACAAAGTAATATGATCTGGTGTCGTCACACCCTTCGGCCTAAGTCGAACTGTCTGGTGGTATTTCACACCCTTTGACAAAATTCGGTGCCCCCGGTAACCTGGCATAGCCTAAGCCCCACAACATTGAACCGGTGCAGATTTGGTGTTTTCACACCCTTCAGTAAAATCGACCGATCTAGTGGTATTGCACACTTTTCTGCAAAATTCAAACATCAAAGCCTGGAACAATTCGGAACCCCATTCCTATCTTATTTCATCAAAACACAACTTATGCATGTTCATATAACATTTCATTCCATACTCATTTGGTAATCTAAAAATCATGATTTTCCAAAAATACAGTTTAAACAAGTCAAGGCACAGCCATCGTCATGACACATATTGTAACAACCTGCTTAACTTATCACATAATAAACATAAACAATAATGATATCAACTCGAACACGTGGGTAGCGGGGATAGTCTGACATAAACAGCGGAAACCTAAGTAGCAGTAAAAATAAATTTCATCCATCAAACCATTAATTACATAATACCAGAGTCTACTACATCATCAATATACTGTATATATATACAATCTCCAAAAATTCAAAATAACACTAGGATCATACAACAAAAATCTCCTGATCCTAGTACAAGACTTACCCTCCTAACGAGGTAACTCAATAACTCAACGACGGTCATGACCCGCCGGTCTCTCAGGGGCTCCTGAAAAATTAATTAAGTTTGGGGGTGAGACACTTCTTAGTAAGGGAAAAAAAACTAAATACAGTTGTGTGGCAACATGAACATTTAATGCAATTATACATATACAGTACGTTTCATATATCTGTAGACATTTTTCATGACATACTGAATAATCATATACTTTCATACTTGCTAATAAATCATATCGTACGTAAAACATCTGTTATACTGATAATACTGAAAACATACCCAGGATGAATAGTTAGCTGATGTCATGTATTACCCCCCATGACGGGTTGTGCAGTCCGAAGGCGGGACCCGACAATGGCTGACCGACCACTGCCGAGTCAAAAATGTCTGTAAGTACAATGGGCCCACCACACCCTGGTCCGAACTGCCAGGTGGAAGTCTACAACTCTACACTGAAAGCTGCATCAACTATCCATCTCCTACCCCCTCATGGGGTGGTTAGCATAAGTCAAAACATAGATATCTGATCTATATATAGTTACGGTACCGAGCTCCTGAACTGAACTAAACTAACATCCGGGTTCTGATAACATATAGAAAATAATTATATAGCATCTTTCCTAATTACGGCCTCGTGCCGAACATTTCATAATTACGGCCTCGTGCCAAACATATCATAGTTACGGCCTCATTCCGAACATATCATAATTATGGTCTCGTGCCGAACATATCATAAATACCATGCATTTTAAAATCATCATAATATACTGTACTCATTCATAATTTCACAAAACATATTTCATTCGTATCATCGTCGTATCATGATATTCTTCCATGGAAAATAATATCCATGCCACACATTTGCTGTATAAAACCATACATTATATTCTAAAAATCATAATTTCTGGCATCTCATACACGTATATACGTTTCATCACATTAACAGTATTTTTCTCAAACGTACATTTATTCCATAATATTTAAATATCGTAAATACTTTCAGGAAATCAAGTTACTCATAAATAATAATAATTTGCGTGAAAAGTAACTGCTTTAGTTTATTCCCTTACCTAACTACTGAGAAAGTTCCTAAAATATTCTAGTCTAACCCCCGTAGAATTTCCTAATCAATACCCTGAAACTGAAAATTCTCAGTACTAAATCTCAGTATTTTCTTGTGTACATCATTTCCTATAACTACCATAAGACCAAATTTGACTTAAAAAGTCTTACCTCAACTTAGAGATGATTTCCAACTTGCTTTCACCAACGATCCGCTCCGGCAGATTTGGAGAGAACTTCCCTAGGAGCGTCGTGGTGACTTCAAATTGTCGATCCGATGTAAATTTCGCCCGAAATCGACTAAAGAAAGAGAGAGAACCGAAGGGGAGAGGGAAAGAGAGAGGAGAGAGTTAGCTTAACTATGAAGTTAAAATTTGGATTTTTAGCATTTATAGGACTGGATTCGTCGACGAGCCACATCATTCGTCGACGAATCCTTCAATAATTTCGTTGACGAAATCCACTCCTCGTCGACGAAATTTAGTTGGCTTAAAAACCTCGCTCAATTCTTTCTCGTCGACGAATCCTGTCTTCATCGACGAATTTACTTATACCTTCGTCGACGAATCCCCTGTATTCGTCGACGAAGTCGACCTCCTCCTTCTATTACTGTTTTCCATTTCCCTTCCTCTTTATTATTTAAATTCCATTTTATTCGAGTTGTCACACATATATATCACAATATATATATCCACGGTTTTCCAACAAAACCAGAGATGCAACCCAATGTCCCCTTTTTCCTAATGTATCCTTATACACGGTAACGTCGAATCGTTGATTCCAGCGATGAATGACAAAGAAATCTAAAGAGAGAGAGTTGAGGTTTGAGTTCTAGAGAGAGAGAGAGAATTTTGATTTCTTAGCCTCAAAGCAACCCCAAAAGATCTTTATAGCTAACCTTTGACTCGGCCAACCTCATCGACGAGTCAATGTAGACAGTTCATCGACAAAACGGTGGCCTCGTCAACAAGCCTAAGATTTCCAGATTTTTCGAAACCTCTCGGCTTTCCCTTGTCGACGAGCCTCTACAATTCATCGTCGAACAACAGAAGGGCCCTCGTCGATGAATTCTGGCTTTGCCGACAAAACCTGCTCAATTTACCATTTTACCCTTCTCTTATTTATTTATTTCATATATCACAATTTGGGTTCTTACAACCTCCCCTCCTTAAAAAAATTTGGTCCTCGAAATTTGTAATCTCTCATTCACGAACTCATTCATACCGTCAAACACACTCTCAACTCTAGAAAGGACCGGCAGCCAATTACATCGTAGCCCCATCACAAATACATACATACCCTCACTTATAGAGGAGGAATGTCGTGGCTACATACATACACTGTCTCGAGAGTTTACAATATCTCACACACTCCTAGAGACTAACCACATATCACAATACAATAGGAGAGTAATACACACATACTCAATTGATTCTACTATCAAAACTATAACTCAGAACAACTGTGGATACTTTCGGCGTATCTCCGTTTCCAATTCCCAAGAAGCTTCCTCAAATTCGTGATTCCGCCACAATACCTTCACTAACGGTATTTCCTTGGTATGTAGCTTCTAGACTTTATAGTCCAAAAGCATCCCCAATTTCTAAGATCTCGTAGCTAATAACATGCGATGGATCCGACACGTACCTCCTCAATATGGATACGTGAAACACATCATGGATCCTTGAGAGCGCTGGGGGTAGTGCAATCCTGTAGGCTACCGAAATCACTCCCTCAAGAACCTCGAATGGTTTGATATACCTCAGGTTCAGCTTGCCCTTCTTCCCGAATCTCATCACCCCTTTCATTGGAGCAATCCTCAGAAATACCTTACCCCCCACCTCGAATTCAAATTCATAGCAGCAAACATATGCGTAACTCTTCTGCCGACTCTAAGCTGATTTAATTTGATTCGGATCAAACCCACCTTCTCAGATGCCTACTGCACGAGTTCAGGTCCTAAAACCTGACGTTCACCAACTTCATCCCAATACAGAGGAGACCGACACTTCCGACCATACAAAGCCTCGAACGGATTCCTCTACCGCAGGATCTGTAGCACCAACCTCAAATGGTTTTCATGCTCTTCTGGACTCCTCGAGTATACCAGAATGTCATCAATAAACACCACCACAAACTAATCCAGGTACTCATGGAAAACCCCGTTGATCAGGTCCATGAACACCGCTGGAGCATTAGTCAACCCAAAAGGCATGACTAAGAACTCGTAGTGGTCATATCTGGTTTGAAAAGCAGTCTTCGCAACATCCTCAAATCGAACCCTCACCTGATGATACCCTAACTGTAGGTCAATCTTCGAAAAGACCTGCGTCCCCTGCAGCTGGTTAAAGAGATTATCGATATGAGGCAATGGGTAACGATTCTTCACAGTCACCTTGTTTATCTCACAGTAATCAATGCACATACGTATCAACCCGTCCTTCTTCTTCACAAACAAAATTAGAGCTCCCCAAGGCGAAACACTAGGTCGGATAAAGCCCTTGTCCAATAATTCCTACAACTGCTCCTTCAACTCTTGAAGTTCTGCTGGAGTCATTTGGTATGGAGTTTTAGAGATCAATGTCTTTTCAAGCAACTCTATCACAAAATCCACCTCACGATCTGGAGGTAAACCGGGTAAGTCTTCGAGAAACACATCCAGGAACTCGTTAACCACTCAAATATTCTCAAGCTTTAACTCATCCCGTGGCGGTTTCCTCACACAAGCTAGATACCCCTGACATCCGTCCAAGAGTAACCTCCTTTCCTGCAATGCCGATAGAACCTATGGCGTCGAATGCACACACGATCCTACAAACTCATACTCCTGCTCCCCATAAGGTCTGAACACTACTATCTTTCCACGACAGTCGATCACAGCATCCCCAATATGACGTCAAACCCAGACATGTCGTATACCACTAGATTCGCCAGTAGCAACCTTCCTTGAATTACCACTGGGCAGTTTTCTAACATCCTCCTACAGAACAATACGCTCCCAGATGATGTAACTACAGACAATTCTTCATTCATGACTCGGGTATCCACCCCACACAGTTTTAAAAAATTAGTAAATATAAAGGAGTGGGTCGCACCTGAATCAAATAAAACCACAGCTCTATTTAAAAGCAACATCATAGTACTTATCACCACATTTCCCGCATGCTTAGCATCCGTTGGAGTAAGCGAGTATACCCTTGTCGGAGCTGTGTTCGCCTGATAAGTTCCCCAAGATACCTAATTACTTCCCTGATTCTGACTCGAAGTGGGCGTACCCCTCTTTGGTGGGTGACAATCCTGAGTCATGTGATCTGATTGGCCACAGTTGTAACAGTTACCCCCAAACGGCTGGCATTCACTGTCATGCCATTTGTGGCACCTGATACAACGATCACGTGACTGATTCACCTGAGAACCCTGACACTCGCTATTCTAATGGTAACCCAAGCTCTTATTCTTCTTCTTCCATGCTCCTTGGTGAGATCCAAATTGAGAACCATAAGGTACTAGCCTCTTCTTCGGTTCCTGATCCACCTCATCCTCCCGGATGCCGGTCTCAATCACAGTGGCCTTATCCACCAAAACCAAAAACTCACGGATCTAAAGCATACCCACTGATCTACGAATGTCCTTCCTCAAGCCCTTCTCGAACCTCTGATCGAACCTCTGAACTTTCTCATACTCGTTCGAGATCAAACACGACGTGAAACGAGATAGCTTTATATACCGAGTAGCATACCCCTGCACTGTCATATCTCCCTGTGTCAGAACAAAGAACTCATCCACCTTAGCATCACGTGTGGAAGCCGGGAAATATCTCCCAAAGAACACTTCCTTGAAGCGACTCCACATCATCTCTGTAGGACCGGTTCTCTACTTCTCCAGTAGACTCACCACGGTTCACCATCGCCCAACCTCCTCAGATAGCTGGAAGGTAGCGTAGAAGACTCTCTGCTTATCTGTGCAGTGTAGGACCTCTAGAATCCTTTCGGTCTTCTCGATCCAGACCTCCGTTATCATCATATCGGGTCCTCCCAAAAATGTCGGAGGGTGCATACGTGTGAACCTCTCGATGGTACACCCCGCAGTAGTAGGAGAACGCTCACATCCCCTTACACTCCGCCCGATCTCCCACATAACCTACTTCGTCAACCCTCGAGGCACAGAAGGAGACTCATCGCTCGCAGTCTCCTTAAAGCCACTTTCCAGGTTATTATCCTTGGGCTCCATTTTGAAAATACGATAGGAATCTATTAGAACTCCTACGTCACGTATAGTTAACGCAATCATTAACACCTAATCATGATAACTACCAATATCATAGGTCCAGGTTTGTTCTATCACACCAACATGAAAATCATCAATGGTTTGCCGTGATTTTACTAAAATCATCATTCCAGGAAAAACATAGAACACCACTAACAAGTCCCTATCTAGCAACAAAATGACCATCGACCTAACTCTACCCATTTCTTACATTCCGATACTCTGGTACGTACACACGCCTAACCAAGTCTATAAGACCTAGCAATTTGGTTAACTCTAATACCAAGTTGTCACGCCCCGAACTTGGTAATTGGGATCTAGGGGTGAATTAGTAACCTAACTTGTCCCTGTATCATACAAAACACCAATGATACAATAATGAATAAGGGTCCGACCCCGTGGGGTTCCTGTACACCCTATACACATTCACATACAAGATATATACACAGCAAAAATTATTCTTTTTATACATACCTTGTACTATACCAGAGTATATACAAAAAGGAGTCTAAGCTCCATAATACAAAACATGCACCCGGGTGTCAGCCAAAACCCAAAACGACAACCCAATATAGTCCTAGTACTTACACAAGTACTTCACGCAGTACATTAACCACTACGCTCCCAACACACGGACGCTAGTTCTGGTTACTTGAAGGACCTAAAAACATGTACGTACGATAGGGGTGAGACACCTCTCAGTAAGGAAGAATCAGGTTATATCGATGCATGGCATATGAGTGTTATCATGACATAAAACATACACAGTTTAATACAGTTCCAGTATTTTCACAAAACAGTTCCAGTATACCAACGATACAAAGCACTATGATCTGGTGTCGTCACACCCTTCGACCTAAGTCGGACTATCTAGTGGTATTTCGCACCCTTTGGCAAAAGTCGGTGCCCCCGGTAACCTGGCATAGCCTAAGCCCCACAGTGTTGAACCGGTGTAAATCTGGTGTTTTCACACCCTTTGGTAAAAACCTGCCGATCTAGTGGTATTGCGCACTCTTCGGCAAAAGCCAGATATCAAATCCTGGAACAACTCAAAATCCCGTTCCTGTCTCATTTCATCAAAACACAACTCATGCATGTTCATATAACATTTCATTCCACACTAATTTGGTAATCTAAAAAGCATGATTTTTCAAAAATACAGTTTAAATAAGTCAAGGCACGGCCATCCTCATAACACATATATATATCACAATATATATCCACGGTTTTCCAACAAAACTAGAGATGCAACTCAATGCCCCTTTTTTTCCCAAAACTGTAACACGAAAATCCCGTAATTTTCACCCATTAGATTCCCCCAAATAAGTAGTCAAAACATACAAAGGACCGTGAACCACAGTTCTACCGAATCCGATTTCAAAAATAACCGATATAAACAAAATCCCCTTACCTTTCCCCAAAAATCCAAAACCCGAACTCTACGGCTCCTAAACCGCGAACCAAGTTCCTAAAACCTATAAATTACAGTACAAAACATACTTACAATTTCATGCCCTACATAACTACCAAAACAGAAATGAAAATTGAGTCTTACCTCGATTTTGGGTCAAAACCCGAAAATCCTCGAAAGGAAGATCCGTTCCACAAATCATGAACAACCCTAAAAGATCTTTATAGCACCTTTGACTAGGCCAACCTCGTCGACAAGGCAGTGTCTTCGTCAACGAGTCAATGTAGACAGTTCGTCGACAAAGCGGTGGGCTCATTGACGAGCCTAAGATTTTTAGATTTCCCGAAACCTCTCGACTTCCCCTCGTCAACGAGCCTCTACAATTCATCGCTGAACAACAGAAGGGCCCTCGTCAACGAATTATGGATTCGTCAACGAAGCCTGCTTAATTTACCAGTTTACCCTTCTCTTATTTATTTATTCCATATATCACGGTTCGGGTTCTTACATAGAGTTTCCCACAGTTCCTAACTTAGCCATTGGAGTGATCCCCCAGAGTACATTTCATTTCCTTCAAGTCATTATTATTTGATTCCTTTCATCAAGTGGCCATGGTCGAAGGACGATCCACAAAAGCTGTTCGATTTTTGGCAGCAATAGTTAAGTATAAAAGAAAGATATCATATGACTTAGTAGTAGTCTTTATTATGGAAAATGTCAAATAAAGTTAATCTTTAATTAATATACAATAATATTTAAAAATATAGTAGGCAATTAAAATAATATGTAGATACAATATTTTTAAAATATATGTGTATACATTATAAGTTATTATGTGATAAGCGATAAATATGCATAAGATATATTTAGAAAGTCAGAATATTGTAGTGCAAAAATATTTGAGACAAAGCGTCAAACAAATCTACACTCTTATAGAAATTTTGCAATTACTTGACTTTATATGTTGTATGTCAGATGTATATGTGAAACTTTTAATGTATGATAATCAATTCATAACTTGTTTTTAAGGGTGTGATCGAATTTTATTTTTTCGGCATAAAATTTAATTTTTTTAAAAGGAATAATATTTTCAAAAACAAGTCAAAAAAGGTTCACTTCTTGGAATATTAAATGTAGTTTTAAGCCTAACTCCTTTTTAGAAATATTTTGTTTGGCTTTTAAAAGGTTCAACTTTTACTTAAAAAAACTCACACTATACAACTTTTTTTAGAAATGAGTATTTTTTTTAATTTATTTTTTAATTTATATTAATTTTATAAATATTAACCAAATAGTTTACTGGTTTCTAGTTTTTAATTTCTATTTCTGATTTTTAATTTTCATTTCTAGTTTTCATTTCTCTAATTTTTACTGGTGATACCAAATGACCCCTTAGTTTTAAGAGAGTGTCGACATACATAAATAAAAAAGTATAATTATGATTAAGATTGTGTTGAATTCCTATATTTCATTAAATTATAGGAATATAATAAAATAATTGTGTCTATCTAGATAAAACAAAAGAGATTGTATACATTAATTATGGTTTATACACATTAACATGATTTTTTTTTTGTTTCCTTGTAAACGAGCGTCATGTTAAAATATAATGTTCACCACATAATTAATTGGACGATTTAAGCTAATAATAGGATTGACTATCACAATTACACTAGAATCAAATGAAAGACGAGTGTCGTGTTCCCATACCTCTCCTTTACCACCTCCTCCTTTCTCATAGCTTGATTATTTAGTATTTGTGATATTAATCTTTTTTTCATTGAAGACTTATATTTTTAAGGTTCTAGATTCATGACATATATAAAATGACTCAATTCTGTATAAATCTGGTTACAAAAAACTATTTTCAGGAATATTTCTTCTTTGAAAAGATAGAAATATTTTGATTCATAGAATGATTTAGACTTCATATTTTTCATATGCAGTATGAATTATTTAAAATAGAAATTATTTTTATATATAATAACAAAAGAAATAAAATGCTAACTGCACCAACCATTTTCCTTGACAAAACATTCACGATATAATTAGAAGACAATCAACAGAAGCTGCCTCCGAACAAAACAACAGTCGAATAACAAGTACCTCTGTAACTGGTGCTGAATTTAGAATTTTATTGGCTCGTTTCATTGTTCTCATCCTTGGCAGGCACGGTACATTACAAACATTATTTTAAGGGGGAAAAAACTCATCAGATCAGATCTGATTAGCAGATCTGCGCCATAGAATAAGGGACCATATGCCCGAGTATTTTCCACAACTTTCAGTGAAACAAATGTACGTTACCCAGTTTACATTCTTGGTGCATTTCAAAACAGAGCTAAGTCTCCAAAAACCTTTCAACACCTCCGAGCCAAACCACAAAGCCATCCACAGCTTTCCAAAAATAAGGCTAAAAAATAAATTTAAAAACCAAAAAGATAAAGAACTAAAAATAACGGTAAAAGTATGCGATTCTAATCTTCAAGCTCGATAATCTTGACCACAGATGCATCCCCAACCTTCTGGCAAACGACGACTCGATCATGTGACTTAATCACTCCGGAAGCCTTTCCATGGTCCAGGGCAACCTTCAAAACTGACTCATTGGTTCCATTTGTGGACTCCGCCTGCAAGGCAGGTCAAATACCCAATTAGTGCACCCATCGACAAGTAGTTGGTACCCCCAAAAACACAAAACTAGTCTTCTTCTTTTTTCCCTTCTTTTTAAACAGCAACCAGTATTTTTATAAAAAAAAAAAAACAAATCCTAAAAACTTGATACAACTCAGTTCAGAAAAATATCTGGTAATATCACTACAGTATCAAGGATTTCAAAGAAATATTGGGATATGATGCGAAATCTAAATTCTCCATAGGGCACATTATGAGCATAATGTTACAACCTGCAGTCAGGCCAGGGTAATCTCATCGAATCCCTTGAGAAATGCTCTAGTATGAAGCAATGACTCAAGGTCACTATTCACCAATCATTGGAAAATGGGAATAGGCAGCAATCAGTTGAGTTTCACCACACCACCTTGGTTGAACCCCACACGAGGCTTGGACATAAAGAAGGCCATTACTGTAGGCCCCGGAGTCCACAAATCTTACTGTGCCTCTATAGATCCAAGCTCAAGTTTCTTTCATGGATGACCAATGATAAATTAAACAAAAAAAAAAAAACACCTGGTTCACAAAAAACCATGTTTGGCCAATGAAATGAACTTTTTGTCCATCCTGTTTTCAATTGTGTATTTAGAGGTGGAAAATCCATCATATACAATGAACTAATGAAACCATTATCAGAATCACTAAACAAATTTGGAACACCATCTATTGTATCATGCAGGAGAAAACAGCCACACACACCATCTTTCAACATATGCAATCACAAAACTACACGAACAAAATGAACTTACCGGATGTCGAGGATCAGCAAGCATTGGGAAGAGACCTCTGACTACAAGTGATTGCCTTGCCTGCCCATTATCAAAGAAGATAGCATAGATCCATCAGCTTGGATATCAAGTAGCACACATAAAAAATAAAATACATGATTCGAAGAAGAAAAGAAAGAAAAGCCCAAAGAGATTAGCTCCCAGTAAAATTATGCTTTTGCCAATTAGGTAGCACAGCCGTACTGACAACTGAATTGAAATATCAAGAATTTTATCACATATGAACTGTCGCTATTTGTTATCAAGTAGCACACAAACAAATAAAATACATGATTCGAAGAAGAAAAGAAAGAAAAGCCCAAGGAGATCAGCTCCCAGTAAAATTATGCTTTTGCCAATTAGGTAGTACAGCCATACTGACAACTGAATTGAAATATCAAGAATTTTATAGCACATATGAACTGTCGCTATTTGTTCCACATAAACACTGCCTATGTTATCTGGCATCATAGAAACAGGGAAAAATCTGATCTCTAAAAATGCGGGTGAATGTTCAGGCACTTATGCCTAATTGAAAGTAGGGCCATACTTCATAACCGAAAATACAGTGGCTTCGAGTTCATTGTAACATGGGCCTTTGGCTTCGAGTTCATTGTAACATGGGCCTTTTTACATATGATATTGCAGATTGGAGTCAGTTTATGACAACACAACAGACTAAACCTAGGCTAGAAGGCACTTCAAACTTATTAATGGAAGACACTAACAACACAATGTATAGATTATTCAAAATGAAAATAGCATTTCTACAAACACCTAGATGAAGGAGTTGTCTTCCTGACACAGAGGTGACAAGTATACCAATTCGCTCATTCGACGCTTGCCAACTTACAATCAGATACATAGTCAAAAAAAAAAAAAAATCTCACGCAGGCATACACATCTTAACCCATCGTGAGTTTAAGATGCTAATCTAATAATTGAAACGAACTGTTTTAAGAGGTCAGAGAAAAGTTTCTTATTGCATTTATGCCATCGGAATCAAGAAAGTGAACCAGTCAGTTTTGAGGTACTTAGGCAGACTTGAAAGCTGTCCCATGCATGAAACAGAAGATCAAAAGTAGGTCTAGAATGACTTCTAACTCTTGGTTTCTTTAAAAAGTATGGGCAGCCTCAGATATGATTTTCATGGACTGGAGTTGATCCCTGACAAGAACAGGGGGGGGCTGAACGTCGTGAATAGAGCACTTCAAACTTGATAATGGAAGGTAAGTGGCAAGAACAAAAGCCGCAGGTAAAAATGATATTCAAAATTGAAACAGCATTTTCCCAAACACATATCTAAAGGTGTCCTTCCCATGTAGAAGCGATAGCTCAAGCAATTTTCTCTAGCTCAAGCAATTTTCTCATTTGACTAACACTTTGGGCAGCATACAATCAATACAGAACATAACATGAGATCAACATGATACAATTTTTCAAACAGAAAAACACAAATCTTTCATCCTTATACCTTAACCCAATGTGAGTTCAAGTTTTCAAACAGCAGAAAAACACAACTTTTTCATCCTTATACCTTAACCCAATGTGAGTTCAAGTTTTCAAACAACAGAAAAACACAAATCTTTCATCCTTATACCTTAACCCAACGTGAGATCAAGACACAATAATCAAACCCTATGACAGTGAGCATGCAGAAAGAAGTTGGTGATTGCATTATTGCCATCAAAATCAAGAAACAAGTTTTCCTTCAAAAAGTTAAAAAGATTGCGGTAATGGAGAAAAGTTCATCTATATTAACTGCAAAAAAGGTGACATTTATTCAGTTTCCATGCACATAAGTATCAAAACTAACTTTGCCATAACATATTATCTTTTTATTATTTTTTTTTAAAAAAAAGCCAAAATGTACCTCAAATGCACCACTGAAGCTCCATTTTAGTTGATTGGTCTTGAGGCGAGGTATGACAACTGATAGAACAGGCATTGTTGGCCTGTACTTTGCGATCAATCTACAGATATACACAAAACATTTAATTTTGTTTTAGAGTACATATGAAAAAATTGCTATAAAAATGTTGTTCATGAAAGAAAATATAAACTAAAAATGGGTACCCACAGGGGACCAGCTTGCAAAAAAAAATTAATATATATAAATAAATAAAGTATAGCTGAATTCAACTATTCATCTACAACATACCTCGCAGCCCTTCCAGACGACGTGAAGCAAATAATAACAGATGCCTTGACCTTAATAGCTGCCCGGACCTAAACAGAAAGCAAACAGAGAACAACCTCAACAAAAGCAAATCAAATCAAAAAATAAAAACAAAACAAAATAATCATAAAAAAATAATTACAAGAACATTCAAAAGAAAAATACCGCAGAAGAAGCTATTGCTTCCAAGTGGGTCATTGGTTCTCCAACATATTTGACAGTCTTCTTGAAATACAGATCTTGATTAAAAACCTTTTCAGCCTGCTCAGCAATTTGGAAAAAAGTTCATCATTAGTAAGAGCCGCACTACAAAACATCTGCACTTCAAGCTGGGCCATGAAGCAACATGGAACATGTAGAAATAAACCAAATTTTATGTTCTCCTACACGAGCTTTAGTGAGGTGAGGAATTGTTTGACAATTTAGTTCGGCAGTTTCCTATTTTGGATACCAAGCTTTACAATTAAGATTACATTATTACAAGTCAACACACAAGCAAACTCGCACCCATACACAAGGCAACTCCTTTTTAGTGGTGGAAGAACAAACTACAAGAGTATTCCAGTAGCAAATATGCTTTATGCTTTCTTCTGAGATTGTGAAGCAATTTCTAACCACAGGTGATGCCAGCACAATCTTGGTGTGATGTCCAAGAATTTCTAGCTGAGCCACTTAGAACCATTCGCCTTTTTCTTCTGTCAGTTTCTGCACCTAACCTTTACTTTCATTCCCCACAAACCCACAAATTCTTAGTCTTAAAACCCCAACCATGCTTTTTCTATTACATAAAAAATCTACAAAATTTTCACAAAGATATCCTGTACAGGCACTTGTCACAGTACACTAGGACAACATCCAAACAAGCTACTAAACCATTGATTTTTCTCCATCAAATTTTGGTTATATACCCTATCCACGTACAAGTCATAACTGCCACATATTCCTACCCTGGTGCCCTTACAGAGGCGCTTGGTTCACAGAATCTAAAATATTTCCCATGGAATCATTCCTAAGAATGGGATGTCAGCCTTATGGGAATATTTTTTATCAGTTTACGTTATAAGAATTTTGAGAATGTACACAGAGGATGCCCATGTCAATGTGGGAACCACTGCCAGAATTTCAAAAGGATTATCATTATACTCTTGGTTGGTGTATGAACAATATATGAAAAAATAACTATATTTTCAGCACAAAAACCTATTAAAAATATGTAATGTTGGCTTTTTGAGTCCGTTCCCTAATTTTGATGATGACAAACCACAAGTTACTAATGTGTGTATTTAGTGATTGAACAGGTCATAATTCAAACACACACATAGGGGACTAAGAATGGAAGCCAAAGACGCATAAAACTCATATGATCAGGCGTTTTCCATGAAGATTAAAGAGCAAAGAAAATAAAGAAAACATTTATTTTTAATTTGTATTGCATTTAAATTTGGTCTGTAATATAATGCATTGCATGCATGATGTGGATAAAAAGCTCAATATGACCATAGATTGACCGTAGGGAACCAAACTTATGTTTTGAATAGCTCCGGTTGACCGAACCCTTCTAGTAATAACCAACTTAGTCGACTGAACACATTGTAGGTTGAAAAGACTAAGCCTCGGTCGACCGAACCCTTGGTAGTGTAAAAGCCTTGGTCGACCGAACCGATCAAAAGTCAACACGTTGACTTCACGCTGTCAACCGTTCTGAAATGAATGTATCGTCCTAGGTCAACCAAACCGAAACGTGTTTAACCCCCCAACTGTCTAGTCGACCAAATGTATAGTTCTTTTTGGCCACGGTCGACTGAACCTAGATGAGTAGCAGACCATCCTTTGTCTTGGTCGACCGAACCTACGAAGGGTTCAAAATCACCTTGAGACGATCAACCATATCTTCAGTTCAAAATTATCACAATCGACCGAACTTGTTAGAGTGGTAGTCCGAACCTCTCAAGTTGGTCGGATTTTTACAGTGGCTAACTAAGGTTAAAATTAATTAAACTCAATTAATCTTTTTCCAAAATGACCTCCATGTATATTTTTTGCAATAACTATATATACTCCTTCATTTGTCTTAATTAGGACAAGATTAGCAAAAATCATTAAGAAAAATTCTCTGAAATTTTTAATACTCATACTCCTCTAGTTGCTCAAATTCTTTCAATCTTTTAAAAGTATAGTACTCATACTCTCTTACACTCGTTTGTTTTAAAATCATTTTGAAGAGCATTTGACTAATCTTTGGACATTTATTTTCTTCATCCAAAGCTTATACTCTCACTTGTTCTTTGTTTGTGAAAATTTATTTTTGAGAGTTGCTTCTTGGATCTTCCATATATTTTATTAATAAATATTATTGAGAAGATTTATATTAGTTATTTTTGAAAGACTTGAGCACATATAATTTGTGCTTGGAAAGTCTTATTGCAATCGTGCTTACACTCACACATACTATTTTTGCAAGTTCATTTGTAAGCAAAAACCCTAGATTCTCCTGCACTTTATTTGGGAAAAACATATTTGGAGAAATATTTTGTTAGGGTTTAAATCCTTGAACATCCATCATATATATATTTTTATTTAAGGATTATTTTAGTGAGAAAATCACCATACTCACATTGAGCTTCATTTCATATCATACGTGAGGGCATTGTGTATATTGTATACACATCTGCTTAGTATAGAAGCATTCTTTGTTGTACGAAAAATATTTCATTTGATTATTTGTTGTATTCCCAACAGCTTTTTGGAAGAGGGAAACTAGCCCTGTGAATAGCCCCGGACTTGCTCAGACCTGATTAGGAGAACACCGGACTGGGTCAAACCCGGTTATGAGAACTAGGTGCACCTTCCTGATAAGGTGTTGTAAAGGTTAGGGTCGGCCCTGTTAATCTGACCTGGGGTATTCCCTTACCCAGTAAGGAGAGGGACGTTGTAAACGGTGTTGCTCCACCCGCAAGTGAGCAATCTTAGTGGAATCCTCTTTCTTGTGAGCTTGGGGCGTGGACGTAGGCAGTATTGGCCGAACCCCGATCACATATCTGGTGCAGCTTTTATTTTTCCGCACTTTCAATTTCAGCACATATATATTTTATGTTTGATTTATTATATGTAGTACATGCGTTGTTTGATTATTTAATTGGGCTTATGATTATATAGAAAGACTCTAGGCTTGTGTAATACTGTTTATAAAATTTGGATGACCTAGGAGAAAAGTTTTAAATACCCAATTCACCCCACCCCCCTCTTGGGAATACACCAATTCCAACATGTAACAAATTCAATCTATGTCCTAAAAATTCCAACCATCATAAAATTTTAACACATAATAATCAAATTAACCAAAAGAATGGAGGGCATTACAGTTTCAAATTTTAACATATTATGTAATATTATAATAACATAATAATAATATTTTTTCCTGATTTCTATTTTTTATATTTTTCTTCTTGCCTTCTCCCAAAAGAAAGTATATTATAGGGGTATTAATGTCCAACCAACCAAAATAATGGACGCAATTTAGTCAAAAATAAAAAATAAAAAATAAGAACCCGTGGGAATGGGACTGCTTGTTCTACATATACGCTCATTCCTTAGTTTATCTTTTAATGTTATATCACTCATTCACCTTCACATTCGCACCTCCGAAACTTTTACTTTTTGTAAATGTTGTTTCTTAGTTGCCCAACATCCTAAACCAGAAAGCATAGCTAGCCTTATAGCCGTCTTATAAAACATCCCTTTTAATTTTGAGGGTATTCTACAATCACACAACACACCTAACACTCCTCTATTTCACACAACCAACTTTAATTTTATGTATTACATCCTCTTTAACCCCTCCCGCTTGTATAATAGATCCAAGATATCAAAATTTATAAGTGTTTCTAATTTCTTGATTGCCAAGTTTATTCTTCTCTCCACAACTCCTCTTTACATTACTAAAATTACATTTCATAAATTTTGTCTTATTCCTACTTATCCTAAACCTTTTGATTCTAAAGTGGTTCTCCAAAGTTCTAACTTAAACTCCACTCCACTCCTACTTTCATCAATCAAGACAATATCATCCGCAAACAACATACACCAAAGGAAACATTACTATTACATAATCAACTAGTGCATAGAGATAGGCAAAGTAATAGAATGAGATGAATTTTCTACGAAAATAACTATAAGAGTTATTTTTATTTTCAATAATTAGTTGAAACTATTTTTTTTATTGTGAAAATTTTTGAATTGCCATGGCATACTTTTATTTAAGTGTGATTGTCTCGTCTAGGACTATCTTCATCAATTAGTGTTGAGATTTTATTATCTAAGTTCTCTTTCCCTCTTTTGATGTGAACTGATTGGTGATATGGATGTGTAGTCCCATATTAGAAAATGCTATAAATTGTTGGGGGGGCTAAAAATTATAGCTACCTTGGTGGCTACATGGCATTGTTGTAAGTAGCACAAAAGGAAAACATGTCATTAGAGGATGTCTGAGTGCACTTTATTATAGAGGGGAACCTGTTTCCATGTTTCTTGATTGATGCAAATTTACAGTTAAAGAAGAATAGAGGTGGCAGTGTATCACAGTCAGAATATGCTAAGATAATTGTAAGCTAGTTGCTTTTAATGAATTATACTCATCCTGATAAAGCATACGTAATTTTGTAGATTGTGTAGATAAAACCACAATCCAAACTAGGACCATTGAATGCATTGAAAAGACTATTTAGACATTTGAGTGGTGCCATGGACTACGGTATCATGTGTAGTGTATTTTCCATTGTATTAGAGGGTTACAGCAATGATAAATGAATCTCTTATTTAGATGAGACAAAATCCACCAGTGGTTATGTCTTTACCTTATGAGGGGGTGTTGTGTCTTAGAAATTATCCAAATTATTATAACTCATCTACCGTAGAGTCCAAGTTTATTGCCTTAGAGATGGCAAGAAATAAAATTGAGTGACGAAGAAATTTCTCACTATATACCCCTTTGTGGATAAAATTAATGCATTGTGGTCACCAAGTAGCAACAACTTATGCAAGGAATGAAATTTATAATAAGAAAAACAAGCATATATGCCTATGACATGAAGTTGTAAAGCAGTTTGAGTGAGGGGGTAATTTCCCTACATTATGTGAGCTCAATGATGAATTTAGAAAATCCTCTAACTAAACCACTAGGTAGAAAGCTAATGTGCGAATCATTGAGGGGAATAGGGCTTATGCCTATAGCTGAAGGTCAAAGATGATGGTAATCTAATCTATGTGATTGGAGATCTCATGAAGTAGGTTCATATGGGTAATAACAAGTCATCATTTGTTCTTGCATATACTATCATTGAATCTATAAATGTCCATTCCTTTGGTAAGGATGGTGTAAGACTACAATGTGTGAGGTTGAGCACTAGCTCTTAATGAATTCCATAGCCCTTATGGGTGGTGTACTTAATTGCAATGCACACTTGACGGTTCACCTCTATATGAGTGTGGAGTGTAGTCGCTCCTATGTAATCTTCTTAGGCAAGATTGCTAAAGTACTCATGAAAACTAGGCAGTATGCATGGCCTATTCGCGCCAATCCACATTGAATAGTTAAGCTTAAGATTGTAATGTGGATGGTAAGCTTGTTTAACTTACAATAGGAACTATGGTTCATAGAAACTTAATGTTTCACCATATTTTTGTGAATCACGACTTATCTTCCTAAGTCTTGTTCATAGCTCAAAAGGCACCAAATACGATAAATTAATATTCTAGTTGGTTAACCTAGATATTCTTTTGTCTTTCGAAATAGAGGGGGATTGATGGTATATGTAAAAAATAGTACTACAAAAGTCATTACTACTTCTCTCCTCTAACGATATTTTAAATAATTTATGAAAATATATTAGTAGTAAATGTTTATTTAAGTGACCATTGTTATTAAATGTTATATGACCGTTGTGTTAACAGTTTTATGACCATTGTTGACCGTTTTTAATAGGTTTTTTTGTGCGTGCGTGTGTATCTCAAGGCTATATATGTTTTGAGAACGTGATTTGCTATGATTTTCTTCTTCTTCCTCACAAAATTCTTCTCTATAAAAAATCCTTTTGTTGCTGATCCAATGCTAATTTCTTTTTTTGTGATCATTGCTACAATATGTGTCCAAGTTAACCAAGTCGTGCTGTTCCTATCCCACAATTGGTGGGTGCACACCAATCAGAAGGGTTGTTTTATCCTGGGGATAGACGACAACGAACCTTCTGCATCATATTGGAGTGGTAAAATCTTCCTAAGGGCAGTGCTACACACATCTCAACTGATAAGTTTTCTCAAATTTATTTTTTGCTTCTTGTTTTCATATTCACTTTTCCATCACAAGGTACATAAGATAAATCCCCAAGTAAATCAGATGAATCAGAACTATAGTGATATTGTTACCGAAATTCTTCTAGGAACAGATCAACATTGCGATGAAACTGACTAGTGTCAACACTTTAGCTCTCCAATAACCACTCAATGATTCTACAAAACATTAACTTCAGAATTACTACTAAACTTTTTTCGTTCTAATCCCCTTGCTTCAGATCAGTACCTTTTCCCATACCCATAGCTAGGGGAGAGCATTCAGTCACTACAATTAATTCAAATAATTAACTGAAATAACTAAAAAATTTCAGTTAAGGAAAAGCTTTCACCAATCCAAATCAAACTCTTCCAAACACCAAATTGATAACTAATTGAAATATAATTCGATTAAACTAGCTAACCAAGTGTAACCAAATATAATTAACTCCAAGTTGAATTATAAGTAATGAACTAATGGTCATTGGGTATTTGGGTATTCCTATCTCCTGCTTACTAATGGATTAACAAAAGTATAATGTATACACACGCGCGCGCGCACACACTCGTATATCTTGGCATGGATATATGAATTATGAATTAACATATACTAATATATACATTTTAACATATTTTAATATATTATGCATTAGTTCAGTTAATTCAGTTAACTAAATTTATCAAGGGTCCTACCGAAATGAAACCGAAAAGCCAAAAATTTTAGAAATCCATACTGAACCGAACAAAATTATAAAATTAACCAAACCAACTTACCAAATTCAATCGGTTTGGTCAAATAATTTAGTTATACCAAATAGCGCTCAGTCCTAACCACAGCAGCATTCTCAGCCTGCGTAAGGACATAAACCTATTACCACCAACATTTTCACACGCTTACCCTTCCCAGTGCTCATTCGCCACATCATCTAAACTCTTAAATCCCTCCTCCCATCCTACATGATACATAATCCAACCCCACCCAACAAGCATCATTCACTAGTCTGTTTTCAGGTTCTCGTTATGAGTTATGACAGCATCCCCCTCTCCCACCGAGTACACAGAGGCTTCATCCAACCTCCCACGCTCACCATTTTTCTGCCACTAACTATAGTCTGCAAGGATGAAGTGCTCATATTCTTCTTCCTCAATTGGATGCTTCCAAAAAGAGTACCTGACCCTTTCCTAGTTTCAACATAGCAGCATCCCTCTCCCACCGAGGACACAGAGGCTTCATCCAGCCTCCCACACTCACCATTAACCCTGTCACTAACCCTAGTCTACAAAGATGAGGTGCTCCTATTCTTCTTCCTCGATTGGGTGCTTCCAAAAACAGTCCCTGACCCGTGTAGTATCCTCTTCTCCCCATTCACATGCCCCGTACTTCTTTAATAGAGTACTGGGCCTTATTAGGATGCCCATCAATATCTTGGGCTCCTCCCTTTAAAATCCTAGAATGGGCACCCGCTTTATTACTTTCCAGGCTGCTCCTCCCTTCAGACATTCTGGGGCCGACCATAAAATGGATCAAAAGTAACCTAACCGGATCTTTCATTCAAATTCCGCTAGGCATGAGCTTGATCATAACTTGTAGGCATTTATAATTTGGGCTTGCTCATGACATAAAGCAGTTAGAACTTTGGGCTGTTCACTCATCCGGCCCACCTCAGTACCTTTACTGCCTAATATCCAGCCCTAGTCCAACACAATGATCAAACATACCGGCCACTCCAACTCATATTCAACGCACGTCCATCTCCCAACAAAACCCTAGCCACCTCTTCCATCATTTCGGAAACAGTCAAAAAGGCTGCTTCTGCATCTGCTGCTACGGCTGCAATGCACAACCACATTTTTCATAAATCTCATTCTTCTCAGCAGTCACTACCTGGCTCCATGAACGAAAGCTTTGCTGTGAACCTTTGCCTGTTTCACCATTACCAGTATCAAATTCCCTTAGCCAACGTAGAATTCCTTCACAAACTCTCTATGCATTCCCTTTCGATCCACCAGGAAGAAACACCGAAAAGCATTTTCCTTTCCATCCCAGCCCTAGCCCCAAGATTTTCGCAAGTTTTTGTTGGTCGAGTCGCCCAACAATATTTCACACTACTGATTCTTAACACTTGGAAAACCTCTTCCCAGCTTGCCAAAACCCAATGCCAATCCCTCCCAAAAAACAAAAAAAACCCACTTCGCCACCACCAAAGAAAGCCACAGCATCATCTGCAATTTGGACTAAATTCACGAACAAACAAAAACTACCCTTACCCTCTTTATCCAGTCTCAAATTTCCCTTCAACCTGGATGAATCAACTTTCATTGTCTAAATCCGTGTGGGCCATGTCCATGTAATTAATTGCATGTGAAGTGAAGAACCCCAGCCCCAATTGATCAATAACAAGTTCATCAGGCAAACAGGCAAGTGGATTTTTTTCAACCCCAAAAAAGTGCAAACTAATATGTTGAACACTTGAAGAATTATAAATATAGCCACTGGCCCAAACTAAATTAAAAAATATGTACTAAAAAAAGAGGTGCAGGTAGAAAGCCATATCAGACAAAAGGAAAATTGCAACTAATATATCTCAGATTTAAAACATTATTAGGCACTATGAAATTTAAAAATCTTGACAAACCATGTCACACAGATTTATAGCTTGCAATTGGAAACAAGGGTAAAAGGATACTTGGGCAACATTGGAGTTAATAAGAAAAACAGGAAGTATTTACCTCCGCACAAATTTTACCAACGATGCTGATAGTCTCAACAGGGTACAATCCTCGCAGAGTCTCCGCACCAAGAAGTATTGCATCACTTCCTGCACCCATTTTAAGATTGTAAAAGAATAAGGTCAGCAAAGAACTATTAAAATATCAAACAAAAAACATTCCATACATAGAGAATGGAGTTGCCAAGAACTCCACAAAAAGTAGTAATTCCCTAGTTCAGAAAAATTGTTACACACCATCCAATACAGCATTGGCGACATCGGTTGCCTCTGCACGAGTTGGTCTCAGATTGCCAGTCATACTGTCCACAACTCGTGTAACTACCGCAGGCTTTCCAGCCATATTACACTTGTAAACAGCTGCTTTTTGGAATAAGAACACCTGCAAAATTCATAAACATAACGGATGGGTTGTCAACAACACAACAGCAACATGAAAGCATTAATTGAATCCTATTATTTCCTATGCTTTTCATTGAATTCAAAGCAGGCATATATTTGTACTACAGACTCATTAATTTACCTCGTTTGATATGTAAAATATACCTAACCAAAAACTCAATGCCAATGTTAAGCACAAAAAGAGTAATAAAATTTGACCTTTCACCAAAAGAAAAATATCTTGTACAATTTGAAATCAATGAGTCAACATGTTAAAAGAAGTTGGGGGTCTCAACTCTCCACCCCCCCCCCCCAAAAAAAAAAAAGAATTATCCTCCTCCTCCCTCTACTTGCAAACAACTTTACAAAGCCAATACCACATCAAATGAAAATAAAATTTTCTTTATTGCGTTATTTCTTTAAAACTAACAAGAAAAAGTTTAATTTTCATGCATATAAATGATTGCTTCTATCTGTGAGAAATTTGTCCCTACTATAAGCCAAGGGGCATATATTAAAAAATGTACCACTTATATAACCACCAATTGATTGCACAAATATCAACTCCACTCAAATGAATACACTTCAACCAAATTAGAACTGACCTTCTCAGGTGGGAGATCTATACCTAAATTTCCACGGGAAAGGATGATACCATCAGCTTCTTGTAGGATCTCATCAAAATGGGTTAGGCCCTAGAGAGAGAGAAGAAGAAGAAGAAGTGTCACCATCATAGCAAAACTCCATATGATGTTATTTCATTAGAGAAACTGAGCCAATCTCATCCAAGATAACAAGACAAGCAACTAACCTCAACGTTTTCAATTTTTGCAAAAATTTGAGTTTGGAAAAGGTCACCCGATTTAGATAGAAACTCACGAGCCTGCATTGATTAAAAAAAAAAACAGCCCTTTAGTTGTAAAGGAAATAACAGAAATAATTTAAGGAAATAGATTGGGAACTTAAAGAAAGTAAAGCACATTATGAGGGGAATAAATTCAAAAAATACTTACTTGACGAACATCTTCAGCATGTCGGGTGTAGGAAAGAGAGAGGAAGTCAATTTTGTTTTGAACACCCCACGCACTTATGACCTAAAATGAAACATTATATATATGCTTGTTAAGAAACCCATGGATGCAAATGAAAAATTAACGAAGGAAAAAGAAAAAAACAGAGACAAAGAACCTTGCAACCAGTTACAAGGGTTAAAAAATTAAGAAAAAAGAGCTCGCAATACATTACATTCATTATTTACGTTGACATGGATTGTTCGAAGTTTAAAATCTTAATTCATTTATTTTATCATGCCAGCAAAACATTTCATTGTCAAAAGCCCAACCATTCTTATCAAAATAAATATTAAAAAAAACAAAAACTGAACTTGAATGCCAATCTCGAATAAAAAGAAACGATGAAAACCTTGGAGGCGCATTGTCATTTATCACCATTCTTGGTACTAGACTATGAAAACTCATTCTCTTTCTATTTTTCTTTTACAGTTTTCTAACCTTTCCCCAATTATTATTATTATTATTAGATCAAGATTCAGTCCACAAATTTTAAATGATTAACAATATAGGTGCACTGTGTCAGAGTGCAGATCAAAACTTTGAGCGATTAGCCATGAATAGCACTGCTTTGAAGCAGCAAGCAAAATAAGGAACTGCTTCCAATAAGGCAGAGTATCATTACAAAGAAAAAATTGCAATCTCTATTTCCCCACCATTTATGCAACCATGAAAACCCACTCTCTACATAAAACAAGAAAAGAATCATCCTTGCAAAATAAGATGAGAAGAAGAAAAAGAAAGACACAAGAAAACATCATAATGAAGCAGTAAAGAAGCAGGAAAACATCATAATGAGGCAGTTCTCATACTCATAATGCACCAATTAAATGTAGGGCCCACCTCCTTATCTTTATCTGAAAGTGTGGGCAGATCAATATGAATTTGAGAGATGTGCATCGTAAAAAGTGACCCAGCCAATGTTGCAGAATTCTTTACCACACAAACCACATCATCTCCTTTCACTTCAGAAACCTGTTCAATTCTCAAAAAGTAAGACAAAATTAGCCATCCATGAATGTGGTCCTTCCCCAGATAAATTGCACAAAATTTTCTCAGTTAGGAACGAACTTTGCACAACAATTTCTTGTTGAGTATAATTTCTACTCAATCAAGACAACCAACATGTTCAAAATTACAATTCATTGAAAAGTAAGGCACCCAACACCAAAAAAGGGCAACCACCACATGTCATATTTCTTCCCTAGTTAAATTGGATAATATTTTCTCAATTAGGTACACAATTAAGATAATTCTCAGTCAGTAAACACTATCTTATAATCTTCCAATTAGTCAAGGCAACCAACAGCTTTAAAATTTAAAATCCCCAGAAAAATCAAAGACAAAACTGGATGGAGGCCCGAAGCAAACCCCACTAGATACCCACATCAACCCTAAGGAAGAAAATAGTAAAGAACAGAGGGCTCTCTCTCTCTCACTCTCTCTCTCTCCCCATGTGTGTGTGTGCACGAGCGTCCATGTATTCTTTTATTAGGGACAATAAAAACAAAATATGCCAAATTGGGTTCAAGGTCATCATCACCATACCTCCAACCAAACTGAAGTAGTTTCGCTTCCTGTGAACAGGTATTGACCAACAAAAATGGTGTCTCCTTTCTTCACTGCCTGCATAAACCAAATCAAATGTCCGTTTAAGAAACAATCCAAAATGCTGAACACAAACACTTGATACTTAAGAATCCTGAAATGGCATACTAACTGTTGCAAGGAAAATTAATTCAGAAGTTGAGAAAATTGAGTGGAATACACTATGTCAAACTGGCTGGCAACCACAAGCATATTGTATTAATGATAAGGCATGAGTTCGAACACATGATAGCACTCTGTAAACCATTTAAAACTCAAACTTCCACAGGATCCTATTAGATTCACACATAAAAAGATGGCATATACTATCTTTCAGGCTGTGTTTGGAAATTTTGGGAGGATGACAAGGATAAAAAGAGCAAAGATAATTTTTATTAATTTTTAAGCCTATTTTCATTACTTTTCTTACCACCTCTTCTTTGGAATAATTTTATTCTGTATACATGGGATAAGAGTGCCCATGGTGTGTTATATATTGCACATATATTGCAACCAGCCATGGGATGGAGGATGCAATAACACATCCCATATTAAAACAAGTCTCACCCAATGTATATGGGATAAGGAGTGGATCATGGATATATTATTTTTTCAGCATTTAACACAACCAAACATGGAATAAAATGACATATCTAACGCTGCCTATCCCATCAAACAAACAGGGTCTAAGCAAAAAGTTATGCAAAACACCTCAATGCATTGAAAAAACTTATTTTCAAGCCCCTAAATGGTTTCTATGTAGAAATCTGACAAATATTTCCAAGGGAAAACTAATCGTTAGCAAAGATATACTTCTGGTGTTAAAGAATTTCAAGTGAAATACAAAACCTTCAAGCTGTCTAGCAACTACAAACCATCAAGGATATTTCCAAAATTTGTATCATACTATCATCAAAGCTGTTAACGCTTTATTTGGTAGACCAAAATTGGATTTAGTTGAGTTGCAATTCCATGAAATCCAGCCATCTTGTTTTTACAATAAAAACTACTTTCCCTTTTTCTGATGATTAGGTGATACACGTTGATACCTTCGATAATCCATCAAAATTGATGGGCAATAGCTCTGAAGAGGCTTCTTGCTCTTGATCAGGAGTCAAAACAACAGACGCATCCTCTTGAAGCGAAATTGATCGCTCACTTTTGTTAATAACTTGCAGCTCAGGGCCCACTGTGTCCAGCATAACCTGGAAAGAGAAAAATAACATCACACAGGCAATTCTTTTCTTCCTTCAAGTCCGACACGTGAGGAATTGAAACAATAAAAATAAAAATTTAAGATGATAGGTTTGGCAGATAACCAATACAAGTAATAATAAGCAATTAATCTTAGTCGAATGAGGAAGCATTAGTTCTTCATATCATTACTAATAAAAACAAGGTAAACAAAACAAAAACAAGACAAAGACAAAAAGAAAAAAACAAAAAACAAAAT
The DNA here is from genome assembly GCF_029873635.1 of Malania oleifera. Taxonomy (NCBI): domain Eukaryota; kingdom Viridiplantae; phylum Streptophyta; class Magnoliopsida; order Santalales; family Ximeniaceae; genus Malania; species Malania oleifera. The sequence continues at coordinate 6,829,986 of NC_080427.1, read as the reverse complement.
AATGACAAAACCAAAAAAAATCCTAACCACTACGAAGTATGCAAATTTTTATAAGTAAAAAGAATTGTACTAGGCTAAGCTGAGGTCAGATTTTTTATTACTGTCAACTTGTTATGTTCTAAGATTTAATGGGAACAAACCGCAGCACACTGCCAAAAATATTTAATAGTCACTAGAAGGTACTGTGGGCAAAACCCTAGGTACATACAGCACAAAGCTTCTTAGTAGCCTTCACGGCCGCCTTCAAATTCCCCAAAGTCTCCTGGTGATACTCCGGGTCACCCCAAGAAAAGTCAAAACGAGCCACTGCAAAGACAAAAATTAAGCAATCAAAAGACTCCACGAAAAACATCATTCAAAACCTCCAAATTTGAAGCCCAAAATAGCAAACCCTAATCTGCAGAATTGAAACAACTCTTGAGGACACGAAATCAAAGAGATGCAACATTTAATACCAGACATCCCGGCCTTGAGGCAGCCAGATAGAATCTCCACAGATCGGGACTTGGGACCCAGCGTCCCCACAATCTTCGTCATTGCAGGAAAAAAATTCTGTAAAACACATTACAAGGACTTTCAAAATCGAAACTTACAACAGCAACGCCACAGAAGAAGAAAAAAAAGATAAAAATCCACAAAATATTTATCAAAAAATAACAGTTCATTGTAGGTTGCATAATAGATCAAAAAGCTTCCACAAATAAGAAAATTCGAATTTCTAATCCGAGAGAGAGAGAGAGAGAGAGAGAGAGAGATTTATGGAGTGAAACTTACGGCCTTGGATGGCTCCAGGATGGAGGCCATCCTGATGGGCTCTTCGAGCAACAAGTGATTTGCATGCATCTTCGAAGATTACAGGCTCAACCACGCAGAACCGAAAGCAATGGCGAGTGACAGAGGTCTGGTCTGAGAGAGAGAGAGAGCGCCTTCGATCCGAGTTAGCGTTAAGGGACCGAAGGAGAGCTTGAAGCTTGCCCAGCGAATATGCTGGCTTTTGATTCAATGATTCCGTCTTTTCAACCTGAACTGTTTCTCCTTTTGATTTGCAGAGAAGGATTATTTGAAAACAGGAATAAAGGAAAAACCACCGCTCCGCCACCCGGTTTTTAGAATCGGGAGACTCTTTCGCTTTGGCATTTAAGAACTACAATTTCTTGCGCGGTAATTTTCTCGGCAGCCCACGTGGCGAGATCAGGTTGTCCGGAAGTGGGCCCTCTGAGGGTCGGACCCATGGAGTATGACGTATTGCCGAAGCGCGAAACCGCTTCCCATCCATTGAAGCGAGTTAAGCCCACCAGCCTCAGTGCCGCGTGCGCGGAGCACATGGTAACCGGAAAGTCCATTGTGCGCGCGTAGCCATCAAACGATTTGGAAGCTTTTGCGGCCCACAGGACTCGACCATCGCCCGCCTTGAAAGGAAGAAATATTTTGGACTTTCTAGGTATTGTGTGTCTTTTTGGGGAGTAAAACTAAGATTTAATGTTTGAAATTTCTAAATTACTATGGCATATAAAATATTATTATTTTCTAATTTTATTAAGGTTAGTTAAATATCTACCACATATTCAAGCAACAGAACAAAACAAAATGTGCAAAAAGGAGCTTGTTGTGATATTTATTAAAGAACATATATATAAAAAAAATGAATCAATTAGATATTGGAATAAGTACAAATTTCAACAAGTTCGGTTGAACAATTTGCAACAAGATCTTTTTACTTTATTTTAAAGTGAATAGTGCTCATGCATCGTTATAATGTTTGACAATATAAATGACATTTGAATATAAGAATAAGAGAGAGGATGTTATGAAGATAAAACCAATAGGCTAGATATAAAAGGATTCGAGAAGGTATCGTGAAGGAATGGTTTAAGGGTATAAGTAGAATAAAAATCTATACTAGTATATTACAAGAGGAGTATATTATAAGAGGTCGATGTGCTCCCACGGGCCTCCAAATTAAATTTTCAAGATTTTAGTTTTTTTTATTCATTTCCTCCTAATTATTTGATTGGTCAACTTAATACTCTCAAATTCTAGTGGTTGAATATAGATAAAATACATCACATGACCACGCTACTTTTAATTAATTGCAAATTACGCACACATTTGCCGTCGTACCCACACTCTCACTCTCTTGCTCAACTTGTCCCTTACTTGCTCAAGCCTCTCTCTCTCTCTCTCTCTCTCAGACACACACACAGTTTTAATTTGCCAAATTGCTAGTCAATTGCATTCCCTATTTTTTTGCTTTAATGCCCCATTTTATCCAATTGTCCCTTTCCTGGTAATTCGCCTCACATCCCCCCCCCCCCCGGCACTCCATTCTCTTCAAATTTTGTTCTCCCTAGAAGTGCAAAAGGAGGTAGCTTAGTGCAAGGTTTCATCAATTTGTCCTTTCTTTGGAAGTGTGAGTGGCGCAATGCAATTCTTCATTTCTCTATATTGTATTATTAGTGTATGATATTGTATAGTGCAGTGTGTAAATGAATTGAGTAGGCTATTTATTCTCCTTCAATTAGGAGAGAAGGAGAATTAATCAAGAGTCCTTCACCCACTACAAGAAACAAGGTTATCAGTGACGGTTTTAAACCGTCACTAATAAGATAGTTTTGTGAGTATTATTGACGGTTCTAAATTAGTCGCTAAATATGCGGTGACTAATACTTTTTAGTGATGAATTTTGAAAATCATCACTAATAATGGAGTATTAATGATAGTTTTATTCCGTCCCTAAAATGTTAAGACCGTCACTATAAATTCTATATTTTCATGACTCAAAATCATCACTAAAGCCCAAGTATTAGTAACAGTATTCAAACTGTCACTAATAGTCCATTATTAGTTACAGTTTAATAACCATCACTAATGCTCACGAGACCTACTATTAGTAATGGTTCTCAAACTGTTACTAATAGTCCATTATTAGTGACGGTTTAATATTCGTCACTAATGCTCACGAGACCTGCTATTAGTGACGGTTTGACAAGCGTCATTAATACTTCGTCATGCTGTTATTAGTGACGATTTTCAAATCGTCATTAATACTTTAAATAATTAATTTTTTTTTTAAATTCCTTTAAAAATTTATAATTACATTTTAGCATACATAAAATTAAACCAGAATTACTAAAACATTCATAAATTATTAAAAATTAAAATACAAATTGTTCAAAATTCAAATACATACAAATTCAAATTCAAATATAAAAAATTAATTATGTTCAGATAACAAAAAATATAAGAAAATTCAAAAGTTGCGTGCATTCGACTGTAGTGCCTTGCATCGTCATAGTGTTGTGACAACCACAAACCCTACAAAGTAATAATTATACAAAAAATTAGTATACAATTTTTGAACATATATGTATATTATAATTAAAAATGATTTGATAGCAAAATGATCAGATATTCGGATATAGTTAAAAAAAATGATACAATTGTAAATAACTAAGTTTGATTAGTAGAAATTTACCCCACTCGGTTTGGACCTCATCTGCCCGACTTGGACACGTGAGTGCTGAAATCCACTAAGTTTGTTTGTATTTTAACTTTATTTCTATGTGTGCAAAAAATTCTCGAGGAGGAGTTATGGAGCATCGTTAGCTCCGCCACATCCAGGTCAATGTGACGGACGTGTCAAGACTGACCCCATTTAGTTTGGACCTCGTATGCCTGAATTGGACACTTGGGGTGCTTAAAATGAACTAAGTTTAATAAGTTCACCTAGAAGCGCATAATTTTCAATAAGGAAGGAGTTCTTAGGCATTGTCAACTCCGACGCATCCAACTCAATGTAACGGATGTGTCGGGATTGACCCCACTCATTTTGGACATCGTATACTCGAATTGGACACCTGGGTGCTTAAAATGAACTAAGTTTACTAAGTTCACCTCTAAGCACATAATTTTCAATTAAGGAGGAGTTTTTTGGGCACTTCAGCTCCGGCACGTCCAATTCAATGTGACAGACATGTCGGGATTGACCTCACTCAGTTTGGACCTCGTATACCTAAATTGGACACTTCAGTGCTTATAATGAATTAAGTTTAATAAGTTCGCCTCTAAGCCCATAATTTTCAATCTAAGAGGAGTTATTAGGTACCGTCAGCTCCAGCATGTCCAGCTCAATATGAAGGACGTGTCGAAACGAACCCTACTCAGTTTGGACCGCGTATGCCTAAATTGGACACCTGAGTGTTTAAAATGAACTAAGTTTGCCTTAAAGTGCATAATTTTCAATTGGGGAGGAGTTTTTGGGCACCGTCCACTCCCACACGTCCAACTCAATGTGACGAATGTATCGGGACTGACCTCACTCAGTTTAGACCTCTTATGCCTAAATTAGACACCTGAGTGTTTAAAATGAACTAAGTTTACTAAGTTTGTTTTTATTCTAACTTTGCTTCTA